>NW_027271783.1:1260000-1718093 GCF_040938485.1 Diadema antillarum | reverse complement strand
TGAATAAAAGGGAAAAAATATGGCTACAAACGGCAGCTTTTGGACTGTAAAATGTCAAAATTTTCAAGCTCGCTCGCTTCACTCGCTCGCATCCAGCAGTTGAGCCCGGTGCGCCTCCCCCTTAATTTCTAAAGCGAAAAACATAGCTACGACGGCAGTTGTTGGACTCTAGAATGTCAAAATTTTCAAGCTCGCTCGCATTGAATCGTTATGCCATTCTCCTAATGTTGCTGACAGTAATTGCCAGTAGTTGCGCCCGATGCCCCCACCCCTTAATTTCCAAAGCGAAAGATAAAATATAGCTACAAACGGGAGTTTTGGGACTGTAAAATGTCAAAATTTTCAAGCTCCTCGCATTGAATCGTTATGCCACTCTCCTAATGTTGCTGCCAGTAATTGCCAGCAGTTGCGCCCGATGCCCCCTTAATTTCCAAAGCGAAAGGTATAGTTACAAACGGGAGTTTTGGGACTGTAACAATATGTCATGTCAAAATTTTCAAGCTCGCTCGCTTCGCTCGCTCGCATTGAATCGTTATGCCACTCTCCTAACGTTGCTGCCAGTAATTGCCAGCAGTTGCGCCCGATGCCCCCCTTAATTTCCAAAGCAAAAGATAGCTACAAACGGGAGTTTTGGGACTGTAACATGTCAAAATTTTCAAGCTCGCTCGCTTCGCTCGCTCGCATTGAATCGTTATGCCACTCTCCTAACGTTGCTGCCAGTAATTGCCAGCAGTTGCGCCCGATGCCCCCCTTAATTTCCAAAGCGAAAGATATAGCTACAAACGGGAGTTTTGGGACTGTAACATGTCAAAATTTTCAAGCTCGCTCGCTTCGCTCGCTCGCATTGAATCGTTATGCCACTCTCCTAATGTTACTGCCAGTAATTGCCAGCAGTTTTGCCCGATGCCCCCCCCCCTTAATTTCCAAAGCGAAAGATATAGCTACAAACGGGAGTTTTGGGACTGTAAAATGTCAAAATTCTCAAGCTCGCTCGCTTTGCTCGCTCGCATTGAATCGTTATGCCATTCTCCTAATGTTAAAAAAAAAAAAAAAAAATCGGCACGACGCCACGCGGCTCCACGTGGCTCACAGACATCGCCTTGTGGACGATGCTCTGCATCGCCATTGGGACATCACAAACCCAGGGACCGCGGAGCCAGGGTCGGCAAAAAAGATAAAAAATAGAGCATGCAAGTATGCTTAAAATCGCAAGCTGGCAACCCTAAAAATCAAAAATCTCCCTACTGTGGGAGGGGGGATACCCCCCTCCCACACCCTCCCCCCCTCGCTCGCTTCGCGCGCTCGGGCTTGGTCGCTACGCTCCCTCGCAATACCCAGCTCACCCCCTCAAACCCCCCCCCCCTTGGAAAAAAGCTAGATCCGCCCCTGGGCACGCCGTCCACTGAGTCAGACATGCGAATGTGGCACATAAAGAGTTAACACACCATATGCAGTGTGAGGAGGGTTGAGCCAGCTTTGGAAGATATATTGTGCCACTTTGACTTAATTGTTGGAGAGTTGAACCATGATGTGAACAGATCCAGATGAATTAAAAAGAAGATGGCTTGCGAGTGGCCAGAAATAAAATCTTAGCTAATAAAATTTGTTTTATTGTACATTCAAGTATCTATAGGATGAGGAACATCTTGAAATTTAAGAAGTTCAAACACTATGTGCCCTTTATCAACACCCCTCATAAGAATCACTGTTTTATTACAGTGAAGTTTAGCTTTCATGATATTTTGCAATGGGACTTCTTCACTCATCACCTTCCAATGTCTTAGATGGAATAATCACTTTTATGAAAGTTAAAACAGGCCACTCAACGAACTGCAACCTGATTTTTTTTTTTTTAAAGTAGGAAGGCGCCATTATTTTACAAACATACCAATTGGTATGTAAGAAATGTCAATGTAAGTTTTTTGTACCATCAACAAACACATATTTTCCTTTTTCAGAAAGCTTGTGCTTTGCATCAACCTCTGTGTTAAATGCATGAGCCGTGAATAAAAACTGCAGGCAATTGTAAGAAACATAAGATTATTATAACACACATCATAGACTTTGTGAGAATAAAATCTACTCTTGCTAGTAAAGTACAACAATTTTCTCATGCCATTGCTACAGGAAAGCAGTCATTTATGTCCAAGAATGTGTGTACGCTGTTTATATGAGAAAAGCAGGGGTCATCAAAGGTATTTAAATACACCATGATTCATGCCATCAGGGATTTCCTGATATTTCAGTCAGAGACCTTGTAATTTACAACCTCTCAGTGGACATACATTTTCATAAACAAATGTTAAAGGGATGGTACAGTATTGGTGGAGATGAGAATTGGGCTTTTAACTTTTTGCGAGATATAAAGAAAACACTTATGATATAGTACAGAGCATACCAATTAAATAGGAATTCAAAGTTTATTTGATGAAAATCGGGTTTGGAATGACTGAAACATCCAAAAACAAAGTAAAACAAAGCTCCTTTTTGGATATCTCAGCCATTTCAAAACCAATTTTCATCAAATAAACGTTGAATTCCTCATAGAATTACATGCTCTTTCATATTTCATAGGAGGTTTCTCATTATCTCACCAAAAATGTTAGAAACCTGAAATTAGGTCTCAACCAAAACTGTACGATCCCTTTAAAATCCATCGACCCAAAAGGAGTGATGCAGCATGTGTTTGAGGAGGAAATTAACTTCTATACAATTAGTTACCAGGGAATAATTTTCCTGGTATCGCATCGCAATTTGCTATGCATTTTTACGTCACTGCTATACAAACTTTTGTGTGGCAATTTTCTTCCATAGAAGTGTACAGGATACCACTTGAAATATTATCAGTTGAAATTGCTAATCAAATATGAAGTTGAAAATTATTCCCTGAGTTATTGGTACTCTATTTTTTTCATATGTATTGGATCTAAATTGTAAGCAGAGTATAATTCAGTATTTTCAATGTCATATGTGCCAAATTACTCTGGCCAGGTGGGTTATTAACATTTGATTGTACACAATTTCAAATAGAATTGATTTCTATTCATTTTCAAATTGTATGTACTAGGTGTTACAAAATACATTTCCCACTTTTGATCCTTTGCAGTTCAAAAACTGTATGACAGATTTATAACACTAACATTGATATGAGCAATAGCTGAATAGTGTACAATTTTTTCGAAGGTAATTGTCCCCGCCGAACGAGTTCGAGCAGGGGACTATGAAACGGGCTCCGTACGTGTGTGTGTCCGTGTGTGTGTCCGTCCATCCGTGTACATGCGTCCTTGTGTGATCAAAATGTTCAATTTGCTACTTCTCTGTCATTTATGAGCCAATTTTGATTCTGTTTGCTTTGTATGATAGCACTACATCGGAGCTTTGAAACTTCAACACAGAATTTCAGATGTGACCTTTGACCTTGACCTTTGACCTATATTGTACAGTTTGCTTCAAAATGCTACTCCTTCGCCATTTCTAACCCGATTTCGATTCCGTTTGCTTTATGTGATGGCACTAGGTGAGGGCTTCAAAACTTCTACACAGAATTTTGACCTTTGACTTCTTTGACCTTTGACCTTGATTTTTGACCTGTATTGTATATTGGCTACAAAATGCTACTCCTTCGCCATTTCTAACTCGATTTTGATTCCGTTTGCTTTATGTGATGGCACTAGGTGAGGGCTTCAGAACTTTTACACAGAACTTTGACCTTTGACTTCTTTGACCTTTGACCTTGATTTTTTTACCTATATCGTACATTTTGCTACAAAATGCTACTCCTTCGCCATTTCTAACCCGATTTCGATTCCGTTTGCTTTATGTGATGGCACTACTACTAGGTGAGGGCTTCGAAACTTGTACACAGAATTTTGACCTTTGACGTCTTTGACCTTTGACCTTGATTTTTGACCTATTGTACATTTTGCTACAAAATGCTACTCCTATGCCATTTCTAACTCGATTTCACTTCCGTTTGCTTTAATGTGATGGCACTAGGTGAGGGTTTCAAAACTTCTACACAGAATATTGACCTTTGACTTCTTTGACCTTTGTCCTTGATTTTTGACATATATTGTACATTGGCTACAAAATGCTACTCCTTCGCCATTTCTAACCCGATTTCGATTCCGTTTGCTTTATGTGATGGCACTAGGTGAGGGCTTCAAAACTTCTGCACAGAATTTTGACCTTTGACTTCTTTGACCTTTGACCCTGATTTTTGACCTGTGTTGTACATTTTGCTACAAAATGCTACTTCCGGCGGGGACATATATTACGCACCGCATAATTTCTACTTTGCCTTGTCTTGGTATCATGAAAAAAATTAAAAGTCCAATTCTCATCTCCGCCAGTACTGTGCTATACCTTTAATACACTAGGTTCCTGTTAGGAACGTGTTAATTCAATAGGCCTATATAATACACGATCCACCATTCAAGAATATCATGCTTCATAAACTACAACAAGTTCAAACTGTGTAACTGGATTGTGTTCTATGCTTTCCACTTAGCTGGGTATATTTGAGAAAAAAAGGGGGCAAATAAAGAACCAGGAAAAAACATGAGGTCAGCTTGCATTATGATCTCTTCTTTAATGATGTGTAGCTCTATTTTGCAGAAGTTAGCATATTGCACTGTCAGTAAATTATTGATACCATTTTTTTTTTTTGGGGGGGGGGGGTGGGGTGGTGAAATGTACAGTATAGGCCTACTCCCTCCAATAGACTTGGTTTTAAAATATAAAAAAAAAGGGATTTTCCCCCTCTGATTTTAGCATTTATTACCTTTTGAAAAGAAGGAAATGCTTAACTAGTTTGCAACCAGAGTAGGTAAAATGATATGAATTGTAGGCCTATACATGATGAGGAAAAAGGAAGAATGCTCAGTACAGGAACAGCTGTCTTTTCAATCAACAGGAGAGTCTCCCAACCAATAAAAAAAAAAAAAAAAAAAACCAAAATGACAAAGCAAACAAATGATCCATGTACTTGTTTCATTTTTTCTACCATTGACAAAGTGAAACAATATAAGTTCCTTTAACTCTGGGATTTTTGAAAATTGATGTATCTGGTGTAGAATACAACCATTTCTGAGAAATTGTGCTTAAAGACACTCAGTCGTGACGAGTGGTTTGTGCGGCACGGAGACGAACGCAACTGTCTTCTGGCCTCTCTCCTCCAATCACCACAGCTCGCGGTGACAATGTTTGTGTATGATGCGTACACACACACGCACACACACACGTGTCTCAGTGGCAGCATTGTTTCACACGTTTATGGATATAGCACCGAGTCTGGCATTGCGCAATTGCATGCACAAACTTCGGTCGTTCGGAGTTTACGTACCATTAGGGATGGCGATCGGCTGCCTTTAATTGTGCTTTTCTCAATTCGTATGATGTGGGCCAACAGCTTGTTTGTTTGTTTGTTTGTTTTCTTTGTTTTGACATATTTGTGGCTACCCTTGCAGTGTTTAGTAATTGAGCAACCAATATTTTGATATTCTATTGCATTTTGTGACTTGTGCTTCCATAACTATTGTTTCTCTACTTCCACTGCTCCCCACTTTCTCTGCACTGAATTACTTTTAATAAAGAAAGCCGAGTTAAAGTGGCAAACACCCTAACAATGGAGTAATGTAAGCTTTTTTCATAATATATTCATGTACCAGAGCTGCCAAGTATCTCCAGATCTGAAAAAGGTTCCCTGAAAACTTGACTGTAAATGGGCATTTCTATAGTAAAAGGCTTCATTTTTTTTTGTAATTTGCATCTCCCCCAATACAATGCCATCTTTTAGAACACTTTAATGAGAGATAACTTCACCCCATATATCGTCAAAGTTCCAAGCAATGTATTAGATTTTTTTTTTTTTGCCATTGGTTTTATATTCAGATCATTTCATAAAAACTCTTCACACACTCTTCACTCTTGATTCTGATAAATTTCAAGAAAGAATAATTCAATTGCATTGAAAGTAATTACCAAAATGCCAATAATCATGGATAGAATGGACTTGATAATCTTATAACATTTTAGATTAATCTAATAGTCTCTTCATAGCAATTGTTATTAAGTTTTATATCTTTCTCTTTTTTTTTTGTCCCAGCTATTGCCCAGAGCACTGCTTAGATCAGATTAGGTACTTGAATAGACTCTAGACTTCAAAGTCTCTTTTCACAGTAAACACTTTTCAAGAGGATGCACTTTCTATCAGTTTTTTTTTGATGGATAAGAAAAATTAACTCATACTGAGTTAAAAAAGTAATAATGTCATTTTAACCTGTTTAGGATGAGTACCGAGTAGACTCGGGCAAGCATCTATGGGAAATGCGTGTTGTGTAGCAAAATCAAACCGTCCTCAACGGGTTAATTTTCTTTTCTTTTCTTATTTCTTCCCAGAATCTGCATGCAACCAGAAGCATGTGTGTTGTGTTTTTGGTGTTTTTATCACACAGAGTCATGCACAATACGTTAACATTGACTTCAGTGGAGTAAAATCAGATGAACAAAATGGTATAAATGTCATTAAGTTTGACTTGAAATAAGAAAGTTATGAATTTGATTTCTATTTGGTCCCGTTTTGTGTTTGACAAATCATCATTGTAAAACAACGATCAATTTCTTTCTTTCCATGATATTGGACATTGTGTTCCACCAATGCCAACAGTAGTCATCCTTTGTCTGCCTGCTTTACATAGAATCTTGTCTGAAATGGATGAATTTGGCTGGTAAAAAATTGTGATAAAAAGGACTAATGTTTTTTTGTGTGAGTCCTTAGGGAACACAGACACTGCTCATGTTTAGAATGTGACGATGCATCACAAAACCAACAAAAAGTCGCAAGCACTGATTTTGTGTGAGGACTCAAAAGAGGTGAAATGGGTCAACCTAGCCAATCTTAGGTTTTTCATATTTTATGAAAGAGCAAGTCTTCTTCTACATTATGCTGAAGTTTTGAATTAAAAAAATAACAGGAAATTGTGTCTTTAGCAGTTTTTCCATGAACATTTTTTGTGTGGAATAGTGTGATTATGTGAGTCCCCCTTTCATTTTTTTAAACCCTGTACACACTCTTCATTTTCAACTGTAATAACTTTAGGAGGATAGTGCTACCGTTTTGAAAGTCAGCATCAATCACACAGAATGTGTTAATAGAGCATGCTTAATTTCAGCTTAATCTGATAATGTCTTCTTTTGTTTTTTGTCCCATTCATCGCACAGCTAGCGCTGCTTGGTAAAAAGCTTTACTAAGCGCTTGAATAGACCTGGGGTCTGTTGCATAAAAGTTACAATTATGGTAACTTTGCCATCCAGTGGTAACTAGCATGGCAACAATACTCACCAGCCAATCAAAATCAAGAATTCCATGGAAGTTACCATTGGATGGCAAAGTTACCATAATTGTAACTTTTATGCAACGGGCCCCAGGTACTTCAGAGCCTCTTTCCTCAGTTCACAATTTTCCGGAGTGTGTGCTTTCTTTCCAATATTTAGATAGGTTATGAGAATCCTTTTGAATTGACTTAAAATCTGCTCTTTCAGAATTAGTTCTTAAAGGGTGTGTACAGTTCTGGTCAAGGCGAGGATCTAGCTTTTAGCGTTTTGCGAGATATTCAGAAACCACTCTATGAGATGTCAAAGAGAATGTCATTCTAAGGGGTATCAAAAGTTTATTTGATGAAAATCGGTTTTGAAATGGCTGAGATATCCAAAAACAAGGTGAAACAAAGAGATCCTATAAATAAAGTTGTAGCCTGTCGCCTTTTATCACTTTTTTGGATATCTCAGCCATTTGAAAACCAATTTTCATCAAATAAACGTTGAATCCTTCTTTAAATTATGTGCCTTTCATATTTCATAAGAGGTTTCTCATTATCTCACTTAGGAATGTTCAAAACATGAGTCCCCCACCTCAACCAGTACTGTACAGTCCCGTTAACTGTAAATCTGTGTCTGGTGACTTTTTGTTGGTTTTGTGATGCAGGGTCTAAGGGCTGACACCCTGTAATCAGACCAGTTGATTTATCGTAAGAGGCTGTAATTGATAATTCCTTGTCATACTGTTGATGGTTGTTTCTTCTCTACTTGATATATTGCCTCATGAGGCCGGACATTCACTCAGTCCAGATATAAACAGATTTAAAAAGAGTTTTGCCACCATGTCATACAAAAAAAAGTGGTACCGGTATCTCATTCTGGTCATCATTCAGGCAAACACACAGAAACATACTTGCCATGATTTCTTGACTTTCCTCATAGAATTCAGGTTTTCAAACGACTTGCAGGGAGATTTGGGCAGATTATAAGTGCACACCTATTTCTTATTGTGGGGTTAGAAATGCCTTTCTGAAATGCCAAAAAGTGTGATAGATCTCAAATGTGTTGGAGCAAGAAACACATATATGTGCAGATGATAAATGCAAAGCCATTTTGAAACTTCTTTATAATGAAGACCTGTACCCACGCAAAAGACACGATCGGCTCCTCAGGTCAAACAGAGCAATGGACCTGCACAATGACAAGGCCTTCCTCTTTGAATAACCCACAATAATTAGCATTGATGAATGCAACAACTTGAGAAACGCTATCCAAAAGACCTTTGCAAGTGTTGATAGTGGGTATTGAAACATGTTTCAAATGTTGGAAAGATGATAAATACAGCCATTGATACACCAGACTACAACGACTGATCCCATGGCTCGATATAAGATTTTTGAAGGTCAGGGCCTTTTTTTAAGGACACTTTTAGCTGAGGACAAAGTGGTCTTGGATACCCCAAAACTTCAGAGGCACAACAGCCATTCAAAAGGTCATTAAGGCCACTTTTAAAGGGCTGCTAATTCTGGTCAAAAGAGCACCAAGGCTATTTGTTATTAACAAATTGACAAGAAGTGCAATGTAAGGCACTTTGGTACCACAATTGTGATAAAACATTTTTTTCTTTCATTTTTTGATTAAACAACCTATGGAATGAGAAAATTTTGGACTAACGAATAGTAATATGTTTCCTTTTTTTTTTTAATGGAACAGTCACTGATGGGGGGGGGGGGATTCAGAAAAAGAATTGATATAGAATGGAGGAGAGATAGTTAATGCAGGAAAATAGGTCATTCTTAGTTTGACATTGTTTCCTTCATTTTGTATATGGCAGTGGAAGATAATTCAGAAAAGAAATAAAGAAAAGAGGAGAAATAACCTTATTTGAGGCCAATTAAATGTAAGAAATATATAGAATCATAATGTTTAAAATCCTGCCAGTGGTCTTAGTCGGGGTCTTCAACTTGAGCGAGCTTGGAAATGCGGTCTTTCCCTGTTCATTCCCCAGGGGCCCCAGAGTGTTTATGACCTCCAGGAATATGAGGGTTCTGGTCTCTGCTCTACCCCCTCCACCTTCCCCAAATCTGGCACCTTGCCATTTTGGGATTTTTCTTCTTTCTTTTCTTTTCTTTTCTTTGTCAAGATGGTGTTCACACTGAGTCAAACATCTTCTAATATAACTGCACATTTTATTAGTTATTTTTTCTGAATTCTTACTATACTCAACACATGGAGAATGCACTATTCACCTGCAGGTAGCTTACCACAAGCTGAAAACGGGCAGGCAGTTTCTTCTCCTACTCCTACTTTTACGGCCTTAAAAACTCGACCTGTCACCACAGAACCCCCAAAAGAGAGGGGCATGATGGCCAAAAGAAAAAGAGCACACCTTTGACCGCACGGGCACATCGGCCAAACGAAAAACGGCAGATAAATTTATGGCCTTGGGAATATAATTTCTCAAGGGGGCAGCATCACCAATTAAGGAGGCTTTGACAGCTGTAACTGTGGATGGCCGTTGATTAATTTGACCTAGGGCTGTGATCCTCTAGGACTTTCTTCCAAGCTGAGGCCAAATGCAATTTTTCTCTAACATTTCAAATTGTTTTCTTGGAATAAGGCATACACAGCATTCTCAAATGGCCCAATTTTGTTTGTGTGGTAAAAACAACTGTGTTTAAAAGATGATTTACAGCACAATCCAAAGTAAAGAGTTGAAAAAAAAAAGATTGACTCTAAGATAGGGAAATTGACGAGTTTGTGGAAAGGTGATGGATTGGAAATAAACAAGTTTGTGAGCTTTAGCTTTCCCTGGCCCCTTCCTAGAAAGCAAAGTGAAGCAAAGTACCAATAAACCATGAAGCTACAAACCAAAGGAGCAACAGCTCAATAAAACCCTTTGTATAGGATGCTCTAAACGGCCTCTTCATACTGATCCCTTGGATTACTCCGTCTCAGCAGGGGGCGCTCGTAAATTCAGTTCGCCGAGTGAGAGGCGCGGTGCATCGTGGGTAATATTCTGCTGGTGGTGCTACTGTTGCGCATGCGCATTATTGTGCAGATTGAGCTAGCTTAGCTGTTTTGTTTACGATCGCGACTTTTAATTTCCCTTGTTAATGTTCAGCTCAATCTCTAGAAAATTGAGAATTCTATGGCGGAAAGCGACCATTTGAAGTTTGAACCACAAGAGTCAGAGATTGGGATATGCAATGGTTTCTGTTATTGTGGGGTTCCTTGTGGTTTGTAATGGACCAAACTGCCCAATCGGCTATTGAGTATTATCATCGAGAAAGTATCCGCTAGGGGCATGGGGATACCGGTCACGGAGCAGCGGACGCGAGCACCAGTTTCGGCGGCCACGAGCCGGTACCCATCGCTCACGATCCCGAAAGTCTGGTTCATTTTCTTTTTTTTTTTTTTTTTTTTTTTTTGGGGGGGGGGTAGTTTTTGAGCCTACGCTATATTCAATTTCATTTTGTATAATCAATATTTTTTTTTTTTGTTCAAATTAGGCTAAATTTACTGAAAAGGTGAGAACATTCATGAATAAGAGATATGTACCTGAAGAGAATCCTCATGTTATGTTATGGATACTCTTTTAATATGAAATTGAGCCAAAACGGCCAACCGTATGTTAAATTTTGTTACAGACTAGTTTTCTAGATTAGGGCAACATATGAATAACGAAAATTAAGAGTTTGATTATGTTGATAGATGCATGTATTATTATTAGAGATTAGACTCTGATATTAATTGACACTGACGTTTTTTATATTAAATGTCATGATGCGAACATGAAGCAACAAAGCTTCATGATGCGAAGGGATTAAGTTGTTATCATATTACAATTGAATCAAAGTCTGGTCATTATAGAATTTATTTTTAAAAATTTGTGTATGACTCTGACAGAGTATCAGCAGCAGCCGCACCGTATAGCACCGGGGCGTGCCCCGCAGCCCTGTCAGATGTGTCCTGCGTTAGCAGCAGGCAACCCGGCCAAACTCCAGCTTGGAGGGAAGCGAATACAAGCTTATTTTACAAACATGGATGACAAAGTTTAGCTGATTTACACACTAGAGGCATATGCAGGCATGAATAAAATTAAAAACACAATTGACGAAATTTCTTATGCCGATTAGATTGAGCATTGAGTTAGGCTTGGTAGCGCAAAGCACATCACATGGCAAACTATGCTACGGTCACAGTAAGCAAGCTATGCTGATGAGCTGGGGGACTAGCACGGTATGACTCCGCTTCATCTTGCAAGCAAATATGTACAAAACAGCTAATTTTTAACAACAAAATTTCACAAATTTGACACATTTTTTGTAGCTTCATGAGAAAAATCAATCTGCAAGCGAACCTCTCTGAAATCGTGAAAGATACTTTTCTAGAAACCTGGCACTTTCTTCGGGTTCTGCAGAAAATGCACACCATTGCACGCGGCCAAGTCATATACCAAACGAAAGGAAATGACTTGTACAGTTTGACCTCGATTATCCGGCCATGTCAGGATCGGTGCTCATCCGGATTTAGCGAATTAGCCGGATATGGGAGACACAATGTTAATGTATATACACTGTAGCTGCTGTCCAAGCTGCTGTCCCAGTACACTGGCAGCTATTAGGTACTGTATCCCGCAACGGTGGTGTAATCTATGCTAGCCTGCGCAAAATTGTAGTCCCTTCTTCACAAAAATAAAGTATATCTTTATGTGAAAATCATACATGTTTTACCTCATTAGATATTGAGAAACCTATCATGCACATCTTATGAAATTAGTGAAATAGATCCATGAAAAGATGTTTCAAAACTGTAAAGTCACTGTTTTTTTCACAATTTTGGATTAAAATAAAAGTCCTTCACTGCATGAACGCGTCCGGATAGTAGAGATTTCCGGATAAAAAGGAGGCCGGATAATCGAGGTCAAACTGTATTTTCATCTCAAATATGTCACATCATCAGGACATAACCGGAAATATGACTGATATCTCATTAAAGTTATAATAAGAATACAAAGAATCAATGATCCAAGCAGCAACTTATAGTTGAGGTCGATTCGAGATGTTTTTGGTATCAAGTTGAAGGGAATCTCACTGGCTATCGCATGCGAATAGTGTAGCTTTATGGTAAACAATGCGATCTAGCCGTAAGTTGTAGATTTTGTATCTCTTTCGTGAACAGCTGTACAAAGACCAATGGTATAGTGTCATGAATGTGTCAATCAAAGCGGTGCAGATCATCGGTCTTCAAATGGCCCCAGCCTTGCGAGTTTACGACCGGATTGACCTTCTTGCGTAAGAGGTCAGTTTGTTTTGTTATGATCGTTTGCCCACTTGGGGTATTTTATTGAGCTGTTTCTCCTTTGGTTTGTAGCTTCATGAATAAACAAAAGAGAATAATATTATGCGAAGATGGACCTTGTGGAGGTAAAGCTACATTCATCAAAATTTCAGCCACAACATCGAACAAATCCGGAATTATGCTTTGAATACAAAGACAAAGAGATTAAAGGCATAATATACCATTTGCAGATGAAACAAAAACCCAGCTTTAGTACTTTAAAATAGTTCTAAAATGTGAGTTAGGGATAGAAACAACCACTGTAAAAATTTGAATCTATATAATCAATGTTAAGTATTGTTAAACACACAAATTGTGAACAGTAGTTAGAATAAGAATGTTTCCACACTAAACTGTCTACAGTTATATTTTATTGAGATAAGTACTGATATCTCCTTATATTTTAGGCCTTAATTGCAAAAATTTTATATGGTAGGATATGTTTTGTGATACAACAGATCTACACATACGCATCTAAGGTGATATCTTGAATATTTTTAAAATCACTGCTCCCAAAGGTAAAATGGACCTTTAACTTGCTCCTGATTTCTGCTCTTCCGTTACTGCATGGTACGCCACACCACACTGCATCATGTGACTACTCCTATGACTTTCCTTGTAACTGAGGCCAATAAAGGGTCACTGCACTTCTTCAATGTTTCTTCTTGGAATGGGATGGGTAGTTCTCCTATTAGATGGCAAATTCTGTTTCTGTGGTGAGAGATCTGTTTCTGTGTGAACCGTCGTAGAGAATGGTAATGAAAAAAAAAAAAAAACTGATTCCAACAAAGTACATTCACTAGTTTTGTTTTACGATATGGGATTTGAAAATTACTCCACTTACCCCCCCCCCCCCCAAATACCATAAATAAACCATAGTCCAAGAGCATTAGGTCAAAATAGGCTCAAACCTGGACATTTTTGGTAACAAGCTGATTTTTGCAGGATAGGTCCAGAAATATGTCTAGAATAACATACTAAAAGTCCTCATAAATCCTCCTTGAGCGGTTTCTGCAATCCAAGATGGCATCCAAAATGGCCGTCATTTCCTGAAATTCTTATAACTTTTAACCACAGAACCCAAATACAAAATTTCAAGGTCTAAATATATGTTTTTAAGCATGAGGAACTCAATAAAATACATATTAAGATATAAAGATTCACACAAGTACCGAAATCCAAGATGGCGTCCAAAATGGCCGCCATTTCCGGAAATGCTTTAATATATCTTTTCAACCAGGTAACCCAAATACAAAATGTAAATGTCTAAATATATGTTTTTTAAGGGTGACGAACTCAATAAAATACATATTAAGAGTTGTTAAGCATGCAAGTACTGTAATCCTAGATGGCGTCCAAAATGGCGGCCATTTCCTGAAATTCTTATAACTTTTCAAAAAGGGAACCCAAATAAAAAAATCAAATGTATAGATATATATATATTTTATTTTTCAGAATTAAGAACTCATTAAAATACATATCAAGAGATGTTAACGCGCACAAGTACTGTAATCCAAGATGCCGTCCAAAATGGCCACCATTTCCTGTAATTCTTATAACTTTTCAACCAGGTAATCCAAATACAAAATTTATGTCTAAATAACTGCTTTTAAGGATGAAGAACTCAATAAAATACATTCTAAGAGATGTTGACGCACACAAGTGGCGATAAAACTGGCTTTAGCTCTTCCCAAAATACAAAATGGCGTGCAAAATGGCCGTCAGTAACAATTTATCTCACAATTATGTAAATGAATATCAGTACAGCATATAAGGAACTTTTTATAAAAGATAATTCCTATGTGTAAAGTATGCAAATAAGAACATTTGAATGTTAAAGTCAAGGAGTGTGTCCTTGTTACGAGAGAAATATTTCGCCATTAGATTTGTTGCTCAACAGACAGCCAACTAAAAGGCAATATTTTTACCACATGGTTTATTTTCGTCACCACAAGCACAATATTAGATGAACATTTAGTACTAGTATTTTTTTTTTTATTACCAACGTATTTGATGTCTGCCATGAGGTGAGTTCCATTTGAAACTGTCAGTTATCACTAAGGAAGAGATAATAGTTCTTTTTGGTGTCTGTGCTACATACATATTCAAAATTAGTGTCTACATGTGCTACAAAATAATGTGTAATTTATCACATGACAGTGAATTTCTTCGGTGCAGTATATTGCTCCACCTTACAGCATAGTGTCTGAATTATCTTATTCAATTCATGTAGATAAGATAAAATTACGTTTGATAATAGATAGAAATCAGAGAATGTGACACTCGTATAATTATTGGAACATGGAGGATGGATATTCCCCCCCCCCCCCACGGGAGGAGTATTTTTTTTTTTTTGAAAGTGAAACATATCGTGCAAACGTTTGGTAAGATATTGAATTGTTTCCATCAAAGAGTAAGAAAAATAGTAAAGTAGTATTCAGGGAAACAAGCAACGGGAGGGTGTGGAAGAGGGATTCCCCACTCCCAACATGAGGGAGATTTTGCATTTCAGACTTGATATTCAGACATCTGATGCCCTATTGGTAAAATATTAGATTTTTGTTTCCAATGAAAAAAGGAACAAAAAGATATAATATTCATGGAAGTGTGTGGTCATAGGGTTGCCAGCTCCCACATGAGGGAAATTCTTAAGTTTTTATGCCTCTGCCACGAAGTGGTGCTGGAGGCATTATGTTTTCGGGTTGTCTGTCCATCCGTCCGTCTGTCCTTCCGTCCGTCCGTAATGAATTTTGTGGACAGCGTAACTAAAAAGCCTTTTGAGGTATCCTAATGAAACTTGGCATGTATGTGTATTAGGGGGTGAAGTTGTGCCTATCAACTTTTGGGTGCACATTCTCAAGGTCAAAGGTGAAGGTCAAATACGTAAATTTTTACTATTTCCACCATATCTATGCAATGCCTGAAGATATTTTCTTGAAACTTAGTGTATACATGTATTACCCAATATTGCCCAATACTGGTGAAAGTTTGGGGTCATGAGGTCAAAGGTCAAAAGGTCAAGTAAAATATTAAAACAGGAAAATATAAAACAGGAAATGGTGACCATTTTGGACACCATTTTGGATTTCTGAAAGTGTTTATAAAGTGCTTTATGTGTCTTTCATAATCTCTGAATCAGTTTGCTCCTTGTGACTCAATACATATATTTCGACATTCCAAGATTAGCGTCTGAACAGTTTGTCGACTATACAAAGATTCTTTATAGGCCTACGTCATTTCTTTATTGAGTTTTGGAATAAACTGGCTTGCGTCTGAAAGGGGGGGGGGGAGGGGGGAGGGGGAGGGGGAAAGAAGAGAGAGAGAGAGAGAGAGAGCAACAAACAATTGTTATGGAGGAAACCTGCCAGTTTCTTTTTTTTCTTTTTATTCCCTCGTGCTCTCTTGGATCCTTATCATTTTCTTCAGGCCTGACCCTTGACATGGAACGGGACATCAAACCATTCAAGCATTTTGGTAACAACTATCCCCGCGTTCACATTGTCCCCCGCGCCGCGGGGACAGCCTCAAGAGATCTTATCTTTTTTACGACTGACCGTTCACATTGGTATCTCATCTGTCCCCGAGCTGTGGGGGCAATTGGGGCTTGGGGCGAGCTCTGCCAGGCATAGCGCATGCGCACATTTGATGACCACAGCTGGACGCTATCAATTTCGCCCCAAGGTCACTCTCCCCTCCAAATTTTGTCCCCGTACCCGACTTGATTCGCGGGGACGAGGGGACAAGTCCCAGCGAGCGTTCACATTATGGTTTTGGAGGAGAAAGTCCCACAGCTCGGGACTTTCCCCGCGGCGCGGGGGACAATGTGAACGCAGTGTTAGGGTGTGTGGCCGGTACTCCTGTAGGTGCTTAGTGCCAAGGTCAAATTGTATCGCTGTACAGTTAGTCTTGACATTTCAGACTCTGAACTGATTTTTTTCCACCACCACAAAAGATCTGCTCACAATTAGTCACATCTAATTCTGTTGACTTCTGCTGTTTTGAATAGGTCTGCAAATCACACACTCTGGAACTCTGTGATCAGGTTGTGATCATGGCTCTCTGATCTTTTTCATTTTTATTTCTTATTTTCTCCTTGGTTTACCCAGTGAAAAGAGAAATGGTATAATGTTGTGAAAGTAAATGTTTAGATTGGAGAGTCGAGTGCAAGATGAAACTCTTATTTTTTGAAGTTGTATAAATTCCTGATGCAATTGTTTACTCTAACCGTATATAGAAGTTTCTACTGGAAATCGATCTTAAGCAAAGTTTCTCTCTTTTTCTTTCCTGTTTTCACCCACCAGTCTTGTTGATTTTGTTACACATCACATCAGAATAGAAAGTAATTTTTAGTACTTTCACTAAGCAGTGATAACTGTCTAAACTGAATATGCTTTGAATAGCTGTGTATTTTTTTTTTCAAGCGGCTAATGTGTCCGTGAAGGTGGAAAGATTTTTTTTGTTGTCTTTATTAGAATGACTATATGGATGTATTTATGTGTATCTTATTTTTTGATTTATTGATTTATTCATTCATTTATTTGTTGCATTCTACAAAACATATTTAATAAAAGTGCTTGAATGTGAAATAGATCTTGTTGTAACTACAGCTGTACAAGTATAACTTCTAAAATGAAATCTTGCAAAATGACAATTTTGCAAAGGTCTGAAAATGGGCCTGCATAGCAAGTCAAGATATGTCATTTATTTTTATGGAAGCTACATGTATTCAAAGTACACATTCTAGTAGTTAGAAATTAGATGAAGTGTGGATGACTTGTATATGATTTGTGAATGGCTTGGATGCCATTCTAAAGTTATGCGAGATTTGGAAACTTTCATTTTGAATTCATGCTACAAGATAATAAGACTATGCATCTCATTCTTTTTATGCCTCCACCACGAAGTGGTGCCGGAGGCATTATGTTTTCAGGTTGTCTGTTCATCCGTCCGTACGTCTGTACGTCCGTCCACACGTCTGTACGTCCGTCCACACGTCTGTACGTCCGTCCGCATTCATTTATGCGATAACTTGGGTAATATTGACTGGAATTTTACCAAACTTGGTCCAAGTATAAAGTATGATAGGGCAATTACTTGATTAGATTTTGGGTGAAATCGGCCAAAGGCCAAAGGTCAAAGGTCAAGGTCAAATCATGAAATTGTATCTCTTTATGCGATAACTCAAGACTGGATCAAGCAAATTTCACCAAACTTTGTCCGAGGATGATGTATGGTGGGACAATTACTTGACTAATTTTTTAGTGAAATCAGACAGGGGTCAAAGGTCAAAGATCAAGGTCAAATCCTAAAATTTATCTGTTTACGTGATAACTCAAAACTGGATGAAGCAACTTTCACCAATCTTGGTCCAAGGATGATGTATGATAGGGCAATTAGTTGAGTAGATTTTAGTGACATTGGCAGGAGGTCAAAGGTCAAAAGTTCAAGGTCAAATGCTAAAAGTATTGCTTTCCCCCATATCCATGCAATGCCCGAAGGTATTTTCTTGAAACTTAGTGTAGACATGTACTACTGCATAAAGATTCTCCAGAGAGAGTTTCATGTCGTAAGGTCAAAGGTCAAAAGGTCAAAGGTTAGGTGAACAGTATGTTAAAATTTCACTTTTCTCGCAAATGGTTTGATATATCTTCATGGAACTTGGTACATATGCATGTACTGACTGGCAGGGATTATCTAGGGATTTTAGGGGTCATGGGTCAATAGTCAGGGGGTCAAAGGTCAAGGTCAAATCGTCAACATTTTACTATTTCCCTCTTATACTAGTATGTATGTAATGCTTGCATTATTATTTTTACAACTTCTACATCTATTACCTAATGGAGATTCTCTTGGAAATTTCCTACCAGAAGGTCAAAGGTTAAGGGTCAAGGCCAGGTTTAAGTGCAAAAAAAAAAATCTATTTTATACTGTAATCATACTCTTTCTTCATACCTTGAAAATTACTCAATGCATAAACTTATAAAAGGGTCAGTCAGAAGTCAAGTAAAAATCCTCAATTCCCCAAATACATGTACTAGTGAAAGACAATTATAGCAAATGTAGTTCAAGGAAAGTGAACATTCAAGATATTTCTGACAAACCTGTCATTTCAATATTTTGCCAGTTATGTGAAATTGTCATCGCACATTGTGAAGACATTGTACTATACACCTATTGGGAGAATCATGCATTATGGCAGAGGCATCAGTCGCCATAGCAACATTTCTAGTTTTGTTTCTATCTGCTATTGATAGCATATTAATGGGAATGGGTGGGGGTTGTTTTTTACTGAAACATGATTCAGACATGATGGTTTACTATACATGGATATTGTCATGATAACAGAAAAAGATAAGATGAAAGATTTATGCTTAAAGGGATAGTACAGTATTGGTAGAGATGAGAATTGAGCTTTTAACTTTTTGCGAGATACCAAGAAAACACTTTTTGATATAGTACAGAACATACCATTTTAAGAGGAATTCAAAGTTTTTTGATGAAAATCGGGTTTGGAATTACTGAAACATCCAAAAACAAAGTAAAACAAAGCGATCGTAATAAAGTGTGGGTCCCACATTTTATTAAAATCGCTCTTTTTGGATATCTCAGCCATTTCAAAACCAATTTTCATCAAATAAACGGTGAATTCCTCATAGAATTACATGCTCTTTCATATTCCGTAAGAGGTTTCTCATTATCTCACCAAGAAATGTTTGAAACCTGAAATTAGGTCTCAACCAAAACTATACAAACCCTTTAAATCATGTATCAATGTTCAGTCTTGTGAGGTGATGACATCGTTCATAGTATATCATAACCAATAGCTCTCCTTTCTGAAAAACATATCAAACTTTAAAATTCTGTAATTCTTTTAGTGTTTGTTTGATTTTGTTGAAACCTCTACACTTTTGTTTATATTTCATTTGATATAAAAGTTGACTGTACATACATACTGGGTTTTCCTCTTTGTTTAGGAGAGCTGCTGGGGTTTAAAGTTGTTGCCACTGAAAAGAATATAGCTGAACAAAAGAGTGTCATAAAAGAGGTTGTGGGATTTTAAGTTTTTATACATTTTCAACAATCAGTATTGTTGATCACACTCACATTCAAAAATTAATTATCATTATGAGGTGATGTTTTAACCATACAATTCTTCTGTAGGTTTGAACAGGGAGGGGGTCTTCCCACCTCTCTGGTATGAACATGTGATAGCATGCCTATAACTCATCTTCATGTCGCAATGATACAGCACTTAGAATTCCCACTATTTAAAAGGTATTGTCAAGGTAAACATCAGTTTTCTAGCTGTTGTTTGGCTGAGTCGATAGCGTGCCTGCCTCTAGCCTTTTGACAAGGCCTTGTGGCCGCAGATTGAGACTAACTTGCCACACCGAGCACTGGGAGAAACGGGTGAACGCGAGACCGAGTGGTGCAGCCACGAGGCCTTTTGAAACCTGGGGTTTTTTCCCTACCGCCTCCCAACGAAGGCGAATATGAATTATTCATTATATTCATGAGTCAGATCACTGTTGGTATGCTAATGAGGACGTGTCAACGCTGGCAATGTACTGTAGGCATGCCAGGCAGCAGGCAACGCAGGCTGGATACGGATGAGCGAGCCGCCGACATGCATACTTATGAGTATTCATTACATGCGACAGCGTGGTGAGCAATGCGGTCACTGATTGGCTGCTACCCTTTTTGGCAGGAGTTAATCGGCGAGATGCAATGCTCAAGATAAGAAATTGCGCCACTCGGTCTCGCATTCACCCGTTTTCTCATAGTTAAAGTTTTAAGTTAAAACTAAGTTGATTTTTCCTTCATATTTTTGCCAGGTTCAAGTGTGTACGTGTGTTTCACACACTGTTATAGCTTCTGACCATTCGAGCATTGAGAATTTAGGGTTTCTGGGACGAACACTGAACTACATTTGTAGGGCTTTCTATAGCTCAGTCGGTAGAGCATCGGGCTAGCACTCCGGTGATCTCGGGTTCGAATCCCGATGGAATCCCATTTTCTTTGCTCAATTTTCCACTAATAAATGATATTCATTTCTGGTCAGTTTTTCTGTTTGTGTTTGTTACATACTCAAAAAAGCTGCATCATGATCCCTCGCATTTATCCCTAAGTTGATTTTTCCTTCGGGTTTATGCCAGGTTCAAGTGTGTATGTGTGTGTCACACACATACACACTGCTATAGCTTCTGACCATTCGAGCATTGAAAATTTAGGGTTTCTTGGACGAACACTGAACTAGGGCTTTCTGTACAACTGTAGCTCAGTTGGTAGAGCAACGGGCTAGCAATCCGGAGGTCTCGCGTTCGAATCCCGTTGGAATCCCATTTTCTTTGCTCAATTTTCCACTAATAAGCATTTTTCTCTGACGTCTTTGGAGAGTGAAAGTGAAATCAATCTATTAAAAGGAATCACAGCCAGCTGGTATTTATCCACTGGAAATCAGTGTTTTTGTTAACTTTTTTTTCCCCCAGAATACATATCCAGCCACATTCCAAGGACTCTACATGGAAAAGTGCACAGGAAATGACATTTGTCAGGTGCAATGATGTGTCAAGTTCCAGTTCAAGGGAACCCAAACCCAAAGAACAATGTAAATTGAGTGAAAGCAGCAACATTAGTAGAACGTACACGTCAGGTGAAAATTTGAGGAAAATCTGATGCAGAAGTTATCAATTTTTAAAGTGTTGGTGTTGGAACAGCTAGATGAGGAGACTATGAGAGGTTATGATGTCATGTGTGGACAACAATGTAAAGAAAATATAAAGGGAATTCCACAAAAATTCATTTTTCATGAAAACTACATATTTCATCAACTTTATACTGACAAGAATAGCAATTATTCCCCCTTCTTTCTGAAAGCATTTAGTCAAGTGCCTTTTCATTATGCTAGAACTTAAAAATTTGTAACTTTTGCATTGATTGTCTGATTTTCCTGAAACTTTCACTGACATATGCTACTAGTATTGCTGCTTTCACTCAATCCTTATTGCTTTTGGGGTTTGGGTTCCCTTTAAATGTTCTAAGAAATGATGGGGGGAGGGGAAGTTGCATCATTTCCTTCAATGAAACTGTCTACTTTTTGAAGTGAGTCAAGCACTGTCACACACATACACACACACACCATGCCCATTTGCATATATGCATTTCCATTGATACCATACATAATTTTTAGAATGAAAGGCAATGGTAATGCATCCACATTGTATGCCTCCCCCTATTGTATCAGTTATAGATAGACTGTAATGCATTATTAAAGGCATTATTTACCATTTGCAGATGAAAAAAAAAACCCAGCTTTAGTGCTTCAAAATAGTTCTAAAATGTGAGTTAGGCATCAAAACAATCATTGTAAAAATGTTGATCAGGATAATCAATGTTAGATATTGTCAGATATACAAAATGTGAGCAATAGTTAGAATAAAATTGTTTTTAGACTAAACCATCTACAGTTATGGTTTAATGAGAAAAACAGTGATATCTCCCTATATCTTAGGTTTTATTGCAAAATGTTTATAAGATAGGATGTTTTGTGATACAACTGACCTACACATATGCATCTAATGTGACAACTCGAAAATTGTTAAAATCACTGCTGCCAATGGTAAGCTGTACCTTTAAGCATTTAACAACTTCTAATGGTTGCATCACATTTTCAAAGTGTCACATTTCTCCATCAGAGTTTTTTTTTTCTTTCATTTTATGTCTACTGGATCCAATTACACATGGACTAAAATCCTTATTGTGTATATTTATAAACATATTATATCAGGGCTTGACACTAACGCCTTTCCCTGTTGGTTATTAAAATCTTTAAAGGGATGGTACAGTATTGGTGGAGATGAGAAATGGGCTTTTAACTTTTTGCAAGATACCAAGAAAACACTAGTGATATAGTACAGAGCATACCATTTTAAGAGGAATTCAAAGTTTTTTGATGAAAATCGGGTTTGGAATTACTGAAACATCCAAAAACAAAGTAAAACAAAGCGATCGTAATAAAATGTGGGTCCCACACTTTATTAGAATCACCCTTTTTTGGATATCTCAGCCATTTCAAAACCAATTTTCATCAAATAAACATTGAATTCCTCATAGAATTACATGCTCTTTCATATTTCTTAAGAGGTTTCTCATTATCTCACCAAAAAATGTTAGAGACCTGAAATATGGTTTCAACCAAAACTATACAATCCCTTTAAATTTGAAGTTTTGGTGGCCGGAAAGAAACAGAAATATAACATTCCATTTTGAAATTTAGTTACCTGATCAGGCCACCAACAAATAACATTTTTTTAAATTTGGTGGCCTGACATGAATCTTTAGTGGCCCGAGGCCACCAATGATGTTGAGCTCTGTATCTGTTATTCTTGTACAAAGTCAAACTCAGAATCCTGCCAAATCTGACAAGTTTGCTATGGTTTGGTGTGAGACCATCCTTTGTCCTGATTGTAAAGATCATAAGTTCTGGGGTAAGGGGTGGGGGGGGGGGGGGGAGGGGCTCCTTTTACCAGGGGTGGATCCAATGATTCGGTAAAGGGGAGGGCGCGATGTGCCCCCAATTTTTTCTATTTATTTCTTTTGTTTTAACAAAAAAATAAAGAGGGGGTGCACCCGGTGCGCCACTCTCTGGATCTGCCACTGGTTTTACTCTGTGGCACAGGTTCGGAATGCCATTTGAGATCTATCTGTTTGCTCAGCTACCAGCTCCCTGAGGAGTAGTTTCATCAAGTCCAGGATGTTTCTTTCTTTCTGGTCTGAAGTTGCCCCCCCCCCCCCCCCCCCCCCCCCCCCCCCGTGTTCTTAGAAAGGAGACTTAAACCCAGGAACATGTGAATTCTATGGCTGCGATTATCATCCTTCCTATGTTTCCCACTTTCCAAACAATTTGCAAAGGCCTTTCAGATCACATTTCTCCAGTTGTTGCATTATTATCTCTGTTGCTATCTTTTAGTTGAGAGGGAGACCGTACTGCATGCACAGTTTGCCCCAAGGAGCAGAGATGCATATTTGGCAGTGATGGTTGGCATGGGCAGGTCTGAGCTATATTAAACACATTTCATTCAAAGTGACTTTGTGTTACTAATCTTCACAGACACACGATCACACTTTTTTTATTTTTATTTTTTTTTGCATTTCAGAAAGGCATTTTAACCCCACAATATAACATCATTGGGTTTATCATCTGCCCAAATCTCCCTGAACGTTGTTGGGAAACCTTAATTCTATGCCAGAAGTGAGTTGATGATATACATGCATCCGGTTACAGCTCGTTATTCCGAAGGTTCGTTATTCCGAAGGTACGTTATTCCTAAGATTCGTTATTCCGAAAATGTAATGAGATTTGTTATTCCGATGGTTCATTAATCCGAAAATGAAATAAGGTTCGTTATTCCGAAGGTTCGTTTATCCGAAAACGAAACAAAGCTCTTTATTCCGAAGGTTCGTTACAGACCCTATATCATTTCGAATCAACGAACCTTCAGAATAATGAACCCTATTTCATTTTCGGATTAACGAACCTTCGGAATAAAGAACCCCATTTCATTTTCGGATAAACGAGTTTTTGGAATAGCAAATCCTATTTCATTTTTGGATTAGCGAACCTTCGGAATAACGAACAGCACCCCATGCATCCAATATGACTTACCTATTTTAGGATTGATAGCAGCTCTATAGTGAGCCAAGTAGATTTCAGACCTGTTCATCTAATCCATTGAAACTTAGCAGTTCAAGTTAAGTACAATTACCCCCTCAGCTGAACTAGAAGATTATTGGAATAATTAGGAGTTATGATTAAACAAAACTTAGTAATCATGTAGACTATGATCTTACAAATTAGGAGAAATATGACAGGGACTACATGAAAGCAAGCTTGTTCAGTTGTAGGTCACAGAAAAAAGTTATGATGACACTGTAATGCGAGTGGGAGAGAGGATGCGCCTTATGTCATGAACTCACTGGCCTATTCCAGAAATCATTGTGCACTAATCATGGTCACGGTTTTAAAGGCATAATGTACCATTTGCAGATGAAACAAAAACCCAGCATTAGTGCTTCAAAATAGCTCTAAAATGTGAGTTAGGGATGGAAACAACCAATGTAAAAATTCTAATCAGTATAATCGATGTTAAAGTATTGTTCAATATACAAAATGTGAACAATAATAATATAATAGAAATGTTTGAAGACTAAACCATCTACAGTTATGATTTACTGAGAAAAATAGTGATATCTCCATATATTTTAGGCTTAACTGCAAAAATGTTATGTGCTAGGTTGTTTTGTGATACAACTGACCTACACATATGCAAAGAAAATGATATCTTGAACATTTTTTAAATCACTGCTGCCAAAGGTAAACAGGACCTTTACCCCATCAAGTGTGTGTATGGGGTGGGGGCATTCTGCTACAGAAACCATCTCCTTAATATTTAATTGCCTTCTCTGAATTACATCTGAAAAAAATGAGCAAAACTTTACAAAAACAAAACGCAAACAATCCCTGTTTATTTGATGGAAACAGGAGCTGTGATATTCGACAATGTGTTGTAATTCAAGATTCAATTGTAAAGTGTTTGAAAGTGTTTTGGTAGTTTTTGAATTCTGCCGTAGAAAAAAAACATTCGTACAATATATGAAAACAAAAGAACTCAAACAAGAACAGAATATTTTAGTCTATCATATGAAACACTGATAGTGAATGTTAACACCCTAAATTGAAAGGTAAAACACCATACCACCAGATTGGGTTAATGAAAATTGTAAGAGTAGGAGTAAGAAATGGGTTAAGTACCATTTTTTAACTTTTTAATTTGAGTCCATCATCAGATAGAGTCAATCAAAACCTTACCAGTGATACCACACTAGATGAATAACAAGTAACATTCTTAAAAGTTATGATTAAGAATATCACATATTTTCTCATGAATTTCTTTGCCTTTTAGTAGCTTTAATCTCAAATATCTAAAATTAAGAAAAATGGAGTTAACCCATTTTGTGCTAAAACTCCTCATTAGTTCACAATTGCTAAACTTTATCATATATATTGGGTTTGTATACCACTCCCACTTTAACCCTATATAAGTTATTTATTACTGCCATTAGATGTGATATGAACCCCAAGTTGATTTGACATTAATGTTTATTTCAATGAGACTTTGAAGAGGAATGGCATTTGGAACATGATGCAGTTTTTAGCCAGGGAGAAATCATAACAGAAATGGGAGATATTCTTGTTATTGGTTTCTCTCTCTGCTGAGTATTCTCATGTGTTGTTAAAGGACAAGTTCACCTTCATAAACATAAGGATTGAGAGAATGTAGCAATATTAGTAGAAGACATCATTGAAAGTTTGAGGAAAATCGGACAATCCGTTCAAAAGTTATGAATTTTTGAAGTTTTTGTGCAGTAATCGCTGGATGAGAAGACTACTGCAGTGTGTGAAAAACTTAGATGTCACATGCGTACAACAATATAAGGAAAATATAAAGAGAATTTCACAAAATTTCATCTTATGAAAAAAGTACACATTCCCCCGACTCGTTACCGACAAATGTTATGGGTAATATTATTCCCCCTGCCTTTAGAAAGAGGCAAGTCAAGTGCTCTTTTATTATGCGAAAAAAGTGAAAATATGTTGAATTTTCTTTATATTTTCTTTATACTGTTGTACGCATATGACTCACAAGCTGTAGTAGTCTCCTCATCCAGCGGTTCCAAAACAGAAATTTTAAAAATTCATAACTTTTGCATCGATTGTCCAATTTTCCTCAAACTTTCACTGATGTGTTCTACTAATATTGTTGCATTCTCTCAATCCTTATGTTTATGAAGGTGAACTTGTCCTTTAAGATCTTTTATCTGTATTTTTTAATAGTAGTAGTAGTAGTCTGCAGTAATGCCCAGTATGATATGATTTGAAGTGAAAAGCTAATCCTTATGAATGTAGACTTTACACGACTGAGTAATCCAGTAGAGCAGTAGAAATGAGAGTAAGATTTGGATGTAGAATGACAAAGTCATGTGCTTTTAATGTCTCTGATAGTTTTGCATTAACAGATTTGATGAGTTAATGATGCCATCTCCTCACATTTTTCATATATCACTTTGTAGAGAAAAATATTGCAGAAATCATGTTGTTATTGTTGTTTTGTATACCGCTAATGGTGTAGCAACTATGTAACCCACCTTACTTTGAAAGTCATCTTGCTTTAATATTCAACTCCACACTCATTCATGCAAAGGATATATGTTACTCCTTTCTGAAAAATCTCATATCAATAAAATTGAAGAAAGATATTACATTCTCATTATTTGAAAGGCCTTTTGGCTGTGAAAACAAAGCAGCGAAGCTACTTGTATTACATATGTAGCGATTTCTTCATTGTGTGTTCATGATTTTACCTATTTTGATATATATTTCAAAATGTCAAACCTTGCTTTGATTACCTCATTTCTTTCATTCATTTGAAATACAAAACAGAACACTTTAAAGATTCTGAAAGTGGGAAGTTAGGGACTCACTTTAAAAAGATGTTTCCTGCCTTAATTTTTGACCAGTTATGTATATTTATCATTATGTACATGTATATGTATGTATACACACTGTACATGTTTTATTGTTTTGAAAGAAAAAAGAAATGACTGTATTTTATTTGTAATATATGTATATATATATATATATATATATATATATATATATATATATATATAAATGTATATATATATAATTTTTTTTTTTTTAATGCAGAAAATTCCCAAGAAATCAATTTGAATTGAATTGAACTGAGAAAAAAAAGGCAGATTCTTGGGCATTGACTCGCTGCCAGACATCCTCCTGGTCCATGCAGTTGATGGTGCTGGAAAGAGCTCAGAGTGCTGCCACTAGTGCCAGGGAGAATGAGTGGTAGAGCATGATACACAAACTCTGACACCTGCACACACCCACACACACACACACCCACACACACACACACACACACACACACACACACACAAAATGCACACACGCACACATAACTCAGACATGTGCTCATGTGATTTATTATAGTCATTCCAATTCTGCATTCATTGTCATTGGAAGGAGCAGAGGTCTGGACTAAAGCTTAGCGACTGGAAGTGGAGTCCTGCTTGAAGGGGGCGGAGCCCTGTGTGCCATTCTGCGTCTGGACGTCTCCAGGAGAAGGACTGGTCCACTGGATGAAAACTCTCAGACAAGATGGGTGAGACTGGTGTAGCTCCTGGCCTGGGGATGATCCTGCTACTCCTATTGATTACCTCTATCCAGCTGGTGGCTGGAATTGAAGGTAAGATCATAGATTGTAACAATATTAACTTAGGAGCATTTACATGTGTACTCTCTGAAAAAAAGTGGAAAAATAAAATGGGATAAAACTGAGTATTTTATGTACCATTCACATTGCCAGAAGGTGTTGTGGCCGAGTGGATAAGAGCTCATGTTTCTGAATCACATGAGTGTGTTTGAGTTCGTGGGTTCGAGTCCAATGAAGGCGGACATATCTGCCCTTTCAGCAAGGCACTTTATCCACATTGTTGCTATCCACCAACGCCACCAAGGAGTATAAAAAATGGGTAGGCCTTACCAGGTAGGTAGGATAAGAATGTTTATGTCAGTTGATCAGCGTAATTTGCACACCTGTAGGTTGTCACTGGCTGAAATGCTCCCCAGGGAGTGGAGAGTGAGCACTAGCTGTCAGTGCTGGTTGGAAATAATGTATCCAGAGACCGGGCCTTTATATTGGATGGCTATGAATGGGACACCAGGGAATATTGCAGGAGTGATTGCGATTGTTCATTTTCCATCTGTGAAGATGGCTGGATAGCCCATATTCAGCTACACTTAACTGGTGTTCCATGGGGTCCAGTTGGATTTGAGGTGGGACCACTTCAGTTTAAACACCCTGCTCTTTTCGATGAATGAATGAAGTGGGATCTTTTACGTGCATGAGTTGTGACTCTCTCACACACGGGACCTCCATTTTATAGAGACTCCAACTCTCCCGTTTTCGACACACGATTTTGAATTATTTATTTCCATTTTTTCTTTAATCATTTGATATTGGTATATCTTATGCTAATAATTTGATAGTACGCTATGAAATGAATTAAAAA
Organism: Diadema antillarum; assembly: GCF_040938485.1. Lineage (NCBI taxonomy): Eukaryota > Metazoa > Echinodermata > Echinoidea > Diadematoida > Diadematidae > Diadema > Diadema antillarum. The sequence continues at coordinate 1,689,284 of NW_027271783.1, read as the reverse complement.
AACATTTAAAAACGTTTCAACGTGGTTCCATCTTAAAATGGGACATTAGGATATTTATATGTAGTATCACCTGGACATTGGGCTTTCAGTAATACGGCTATTGGAAAATTAAGATAATAGGTCAGGATAAACAATTCATCCCCTTTTTTGTATGTTATCCTAATTTCATGAATGTAAGTCATTATAAACAGAACAGAAAGTAATGAAATTAACTTTTGTTTTTGTACATATTACCTTTAAAAATAGAGGGACACCAGAATATACACTTAGCAAAGAATGACCCTTATACATACAGTGCCAGTGGTAGGACACCTGAATTAGGAAACTTAGTTTAATTCCAGCCTTTAATTTGCTTTCAACAGGAAAGTCAATGAGGGAGGACAAAGATATTATTTCCTGGTATGGATAGAAACGAATTTGAAAAATATTTCCTTGACAGAAAAAGAATTAAATCTAAAACATGTTACTTGATCGGCAAGAACTCAAATTCATCTTTCACCACTTAGATTTTAATTGCTTACAATATTATCTTGTCGGGCTGGCACAATTTGCTAGCATAACGATTTGTTTTATAGTACGTTACGATTGAAAGTGAAATGATAAAAGTCCACACACCAACTTTTTATTCGGGAAGATCCCCGTGTGTTCACCAGTGGGTGTGTATTTGATTATTATTGATTATTGAATCGCATGCCGAACAAGCTGCATGCAGTTCATTCTCGTGCACGATGGATACTGCTCAATTCAATTCAATTCAATTTTTATTTTCCTCTCATGGGGTGGAACACCCTCGTCAGCCAAAGGCTGGTTTTCAGAGGGGTCCACACATATAGGTTAAAAATACAAACATTATACATACAGTATGACAAAGATATACACCACATATGCAAAGGGCAGGAAACAAGGTATTTAAGCACCATAATAAGCTTGTTTCATACACAAAAGAAGAAGGAGAAAAAATGACAACAAGGCCTTAGATTACGACATTTGGCTATGGCTTGATGTGTAATCTATTTAATCAAATGTAAAGCATCAGATATGTAGCAACCACGATCAGATAAGTTCTGAGACCAAGTACAACCAGCGAACCCTTTACAGTTAATATTTCACATGTTTGATAATAATAATAATTGACAGTGCTTTTATATTGCATAACACAAAGTGATCATGTCCCTATGTGCTCATGCTTGTCATTACCGATCGGAAATTGTGTTGTCAAGATGTTCTTTCACACATTTCTTAAACGTAAGGGTACCTATTAAAGTGAAAATTGACACTTCTGCAGGCACATGAGAATTTGATGTATATTTTCACTTCAAATGTAGAGATCTGTCCAGGGTTGGGAGAGAAAACCAATAAACTCATTGAAAGTGTGAATGAAAAGGTCATGTCCTTTTGGTAGATTCAATTACCCCCTTTCAGAATAGAAAGTTTTGTAATAATGTATAAAATGTCATGTTGAGCTACAAAATATGGATATAGAACACTTTTATATGTCTGAGTGGCTGCATTGGTACACAGCCGATGGAGCATTTTCAAAAGTGGGGGGGGGGGGGGGGAGCCACTTCCGATCTCATGAGCTAAGAAGCACAAAAAAAAAAAAAAAAAAAAACGTCCTCAGCTCATCTTTCTCCTTCCACTTCCGGGTTTCTTCAGCTGACAAGCAAAAAAAAAAAAAAGAAAAAAAAAACTGTCTTCAGGGGAAAAAAATAACTTTACAGCGCTCACACTTCAAGATCTCTATCTATTTCTTTTAAGTGCCACTTACATACTTCTGGGTCAAAAAGATGTGGGGGGGGGCAAAGTGGTGACACCTTATGTATTCCTTTCTATGGTGCACAAAAAGTAGGCCCTGCCCCCCCCCCCCCCCCAAGTTCCAACGGCCATGTTGTACAATATGTATTTGTGTCTGAATGCACTCATATCTACACGTTGTATGAGTAGGCTGGATTCTTTCTTTTGGTCTTTTTTTGTGCAAACTATCATGAATTGAACATAATGGCCCGATTTCACGAAGGTAGTACAAAATTAAACCATGGACATTTGAAACCATGGTCTAAGTAAACCTGGTACAAACTTAGACCATGATTTAAACCATGGAATAATTCACAACACGGCAGCAAGGTTTAGAAAAACCATGGTACAATTTTAGACAATGGTTTAAACCATGGTGCAAGCAAAGTGCACGAAACCTTTGCAAAGTTCGGATTGTGTAGTGGAGATATACAAAATCATATTCATGAGCTTGTCCTGTAGAAAGCATGAGAGCTCGTGCACGAGATCCGATGCGATACGATGCCATATGATTAATATTCATGAAGGATGTTGTGTCTGAATGCTCTCATACATCATTTATCTTCAATGTATGAATATTTGATATAACTAGGTGTGTCTGAAAGCACTCTCAGTGACTGCATGAGAAATCGGCGACGTCCCAGTCAACGATGAATGCTGCAGTCAAATTATTTTGTCATGTACATGGCGCATTGATTCAAATTACAGTGAGATACATGTATCTAGTGGTTTCAGGTGATCATATGACAAGGATCTGCCATATGTGGGTTCCCTCGAATGAGGTTAACATTTCCCAGAAATGGTAATATTATCCCTTGAACAGAGTTCGATTTGTCCGATGAGCTCGAACGGGTCCCCTGTCTGAATGCTGTAGTATATAGTCTATTATTTTCCACATACTAAGAATGTTGCAATAGGATTGGTCCAGAGCTGATCACGTGATGAAGCGTAGTTTTGCCCATCACATCACCTGAGAAGGAAAGTTCATTACACTCTATGTTGATAGTCCCTTTTGTTTCGCTGATCTCCACACAGTCCACACAGTCCTAACGCAAGATGAGTACGCGCGAAATAAAAGTGCGTTGCACTGTGGACTATCATGTGACCTAGGTCACTTGATAGTACACAGTGCAAAATGCAAAAGCATATGTTGTGACTCAACGGTCGTACACAATTATAGGTCCTGTTTACCTTTGGGATCAGTGGTTTATAAAATGTTCACGATATCACTTTTGATGCATATGTGCAGTTCAGTTGTATCACAAAACATCATACCATAGAAAATTTTTGCAATAAAGCCTAAAATATCAGGAGATACCACTATTTTTTCCCCCATTAAACCATAACTGTAGACGGTCTAGCCTGGAAACATTTTTTATCATAACTATTTTTCATGGTTTGTACATAACAATACTTAACATCAATTATACTGGTTGAAATTTACTTGGTCATTTCTATCCCTAACTCACATTTTAGAACTATTTTGAGGCACTAATGCTTGGTTTTTGTTTCATCTGCAAATGGTAAATTATGCCTTTAAACACCTGAACCCATGCTTGTATCATTGTTCAGGTATTCTAGCAAAGAAGAGAAGGTTCTGATGTCAACACACAATATGCAATCCTGAAGTTATGTCTCAGAAAAATACATACTCATAAAAACATTGATAACATCTAGGCACCTAGGCGCCTAGCACCTGGGCATCTATTACTTGTGTGCAAAAGTTCTGAAAGAGAAAAAAATTATCAAAAGAAAAGATGTGAATGCCCAGTGAAGTGAATGAAATAGCTGGGATGGAAGACTAAATGTCATGGGTTAGTGAGTATGGCTATGACTCAGATATGATGTCATTTTCCGGCTAAGGCATCAGCTGGAAAGATCAAGCAGAAACGTGATTTGGTTAGATCTTGACCATAATGAATCCACAGGGAAAATACACTTGTATATCAGGCAAAGGTTGCCATCCAGGAACTTGTTCCAAGGGTCACAGTTTTTGTAGAAATGAGTGATTCCCAAGCTGCTAGAAATGTGATACTCGTGTTCTGGGCGGCCGTGATGATGGAAAGTGCCATTAACCTTTGCTGAAAACACAGCAAAACAGTTGTGTGAACGTGATGAACTATATGGGGGGCTTTTAACCATTTCTGCAGAAATACTACACTGGATGCGCGAAAATTTCAACAGCGCAAACATTTCCACTTTTACAGTAACTAAGAATCCAAACCTTTCCTCACTCTGAAATTCAAATCACAGAATCTGGAAAGCCTTCCTTGGTCATGTGAACAAAGGATGATTGGTATCGTTATTGCAGTCATGTTTGTAAGTCAGCATTAAATTGGTAATAAGCACTGAGCACATTGGTGAAACATGTGAAAGCGAGGCTACTTTAATCTCCTCCTCAAATCATGTTTGTAAATCAGCAAATAAATGTCACACAGTGTCTAGACTTTTCTTTCATCAACCTTTTTTTTTTCTACTTATATGTACTATGTTATAAATTTAAGCAGTGCCAGTTATTTGACTCACACCCACTTTCATTTTCATTTCACCAGGACAAATATTTCCCTTGAATGGCACATATGAAGTGGGGACCGATGTGGAGGTGACATGCACCCTGGATGCGGGCAGCATCTCTTCTGTAACTGCCCAAGACATTGAGTGGTACAAGGGAGAGAACCTCATCCCATCTCAAACCTACCAGACAGTCACCAATGAGGTGAGCTTAGAGAAGACTCCCTTATAAAAGCGGATCCAGAGGGGGGTGCCCCAAGCACCCCCATTTACTTTTCTTTCTTTTTTTTTTGTTTAAGCAACGAATAGAAAGAAAAAAATGAAATGGGGGCACCTGTAAGTTGGACAAGAAACAGAAAAATTGCTTGCTGAGGATTTTTTTTTTTTTTTTTTTTTTGCTTGTCAGCCGCTGAAACCCGGAATTGGCACTAGAAATATTTTTGGCATCCCCCTGTGAGTTTTAATGCTTGGTTTAGTCTGTAATCAAAACAAGAACATTTATGTAATGTTGTGCTTTGAAAGGCATGTACAGCTAGATTGTTTGTGGTCTGGTGCAGACCAGAAAGAAACCAACAGCATGTTTACATAATCCAAAATAATCTTAGCAAATGCCAGATGTTCAATCATCAGAATAGTCTGTGAAAGTGGTACTTATAATTGAGCAGTGAAACAGTTGAAGAGCAGAAATGAGATTGATAATGGTGAAAGCAATTTTTTTCCTCCTTTTCCTACAATGTATGAATCATGGTCAGCTGGTTGTTATTGCCCTCTGGACAAGTATAATCACACATTTTGTATGATTTTTTTTTAAAACTCCATTCAAACTTTCCTTTTCCTAAATTTAGGTGCTTGTTGTTGTTGCTCTGTGGACATGTATAATCACACATATGGATTTTTTTTTTGAACTTCATTCAAACTTTGCTGGTTTGATTTCCGAGTGAATCCCCATGTGAGTAAGGTGGACAGCTTTTGTTTTGTGACTTCCATTTATCAAATGCATTATTGTTCAGAGCATAACTAAGCAATTATTGCATCAATGTCATCCTTTTGTGGAGTATATAAGAATTGTGGAGATTTAGATGATAATAGGTATACTTTGTTTATAAATGGATGTGTCCTTTGACCATATAACAAATTGAAACAAAGTCTTTGCTGGGCAGCGGTACCCTTAAAGATTTACTTCACACATCTGGTTCCTAAGGAGATTGGATTAGGTCATGAGATTGGGGTCCTGAGATGGCAAAACAGTGTATCTACCTGCAGTACCTTTTATCCAGTAAATCAAGTTTAAAGATTTGCAAAGGTGCAGCTCTTTGTCTGTTTTTGTTTAGTACTTCATATCTTAACCGTAAAGGAGCAACAGTATGAACAATATGTTGCCTGCAACTTGATTTCACTAGACCCCTATTTTTAAGAATAATTTGCATAAATGGAAACATACATTGTTACATAACTTCATCAACTAAACCAAGCTACGTAATTCCTACAGCAAAACAATGTAAAGTCTCGTCAATGGCGCGTGTACATATAACACAGTGGACTGCGCGGCACACGACACACAGCCTATTATTGTGTGTAATGGTAAAACAACATATTTCACGCAGATCCTGGAGATATATTGTTTTGCCAAGTTCAAGTACAAATACATACAGAGCTTGTTAAGGAGAGGCAAGCATATGCAGCTTTACATTGTTTTGCCAACAAAATTATAACAATTCCCACAGGGAGAGGGTGTCATTTCTCAGTCACGTTCTGATTTCCATATTTGTTTCAGAGTTAGCGTAAGATAGCTACAGGTTCAGGGACATAGACTGTAAACATGAGCCCTGGACGCTTCAAGTCCTGAGGAGCACACTGATTCATTTTCAGGCTGACTTGCCCTTAGCAAAACTCAACATAATGAACATGCTTTGCATAAACTGTATTTACATATTTACATATTTAATTAAACTAAGAGGACCAATAGGAGTAGCAGAAATGGAAGAGACCGACTAAAATGGAAGAACCCAATTCACTAAGACAACCAATGAAAACACACCGGATGACGGTGGCAACAAGATGGGGTGAGAACTGCAGACATGGAATGATAAACCAAAGGATCAGATGTGACAACAAGCTAAGGTGATAACTGTAAACACGGATGGGAAAGGAATTTGAGCAGTGGGACAAGAAATAAGAGTACAGAAATAGAATACAGGTTAATGAGATGTGGGACAGCCTAAGAACCTAACCAAGCTGAGGTAGTGTACATAACAAACCTAGACTGGAAAGAAGGAGATAGGCTTAATTGCTGTCTCACATTAGTATACACTATATTACACTATGACAAAATGAAATATGTGACTAAGTCAATTTTCATGAATTTTCGACATATGTTGTTTTACCATCTCAAGTCTTTCCAAAACAGTAAATTATGACAGGTTCACATCTAAAAAGTGTGTGTGGGGGGGGGGGGGGAGGAGATTAATAATATTCTCATTGTAATGTGTTCATTTCTTGTTTTGTGTCTCTGTTACAGAAATCCAGGATTACTTTGCGCAGTGTCTCCCTCAGTGATACGGCCATGTATTTTTGCGCTCTGCAGGGAGATATGCAGTCAGATTTTCTTGGTACCTATATTCAAATTGGATGTAAGTATTGTTTTTTAGTATGATGTGTCCTTAAATATATATATATATATATATATATATATATATATATATGTATATATAATCATATATATGCTCAGAGATTTTGGTGGGAGATCTACCACTTTGACCTCATTTTTCCTAAATCTCCCGCTCTCTCAACTGATTTGATTTCTCTCCCGCTCAGCTGTGTGTCTCCTGCTTTACGACAAAAGTCTTTTCTTTTTTTCTTTTTTTGATCCTGCAGAATATAGTTTTGTCATATTATGTCAAAAATACAGCTAAGTTTTGTAGCACCAGAGAGCTAGCTTCCAGAACTCTTGATCAGGCCCTGGATCCTGACTGTCCGCAAGGGACAAGTGCTTTGTGGTTGCGATAGCTTGCTGTGTACCATTGTTTGTGCGATCAGAGTCTCCAGTTAATTGATGGAGGTCCAGGAGGAAGAATCTCCCATTCAAGAGATGCTGTGGTTGGAGTGTCTCAGGGTGTTCAGATACAAAAAATCTGTACTAAAGTGGTATAGCTATACCAAAACGGTATAGCTGTACGATGAATTCATTCATCTGAACGCTGAATAACGAAACGACGTATAACGAAACAATGCATAATAAAACAACGGTTTGAACATCGTTTCGAACTAGAACGTGGTAATGAATCAGCATTCAATCGTGTCCATTGTGCGTCTGAACGTATGGCGACCATAGAACATTATAGCAGGGCGGGGCTATATGTGAGCTCACACAAAAGGTGATCCAATTCCTCTCTCAATCTAGCTGTCACCTCATGACCATAACAACATGCAGAGAGGAAAACTATACGCATCTATGTGAAATTTTCCAGGACGGTTGAGAATGTCTGAACCACGTCTGAACTTTCTGTCGGCTATACGATGATTCTTTATATGTTGTTTCCTTATCAAGTTTTGGTATAAACTGGCTTGCATCAGAACAATTTGCTGCAGTATTTTCTGTCATATGAGATAAGTGGGTGAATTGATCTTTTTCACTCGAATACAAGTTGTCTCAGACTTTGTCCTCAACACTATTCTGTGATTGAATACTAGATCTGTTTTTTCTGTTATTTATAAGTGCATCGAGGCTGTGGTTTTGATAGGAAGATGAGCTCATTTACTCCTTTTGAACCTAAAATTCATTTCCTGTTTCGTGGGATGGAGGAAATCTCTTAAAATAATAGTCAGTTCTTAGAAACGCATAATACCATATGCGTGTGTACAAAATTAATGGAACAAAATCTATTACATATTTCTCTATTCATACATATAATCAACAATTGTCAAAAAGGTGAGTTTTTAACACAGATTTGAATTTATCAAAATCTGTAATGCATCTAACACTGAGAGGGAGATTATTCCATAATGAGGGTGCCATTTTTCCAAAAGACCTATCACCATATGTCTTAGATTTGACACTAATTTTAGAGAGGAGATTTTTTGATTTTGAGCACAGATTACGACCAGGATGATATGTCTTGATGAGTTCACTGAGATATGCAGGGGCATTTCCGTGAAAACATTTGAATACAAGGGTCAAAATCTTAAACCTGATACGAGCTCTTATGGGCAACCAATGAAGACTACGAAGAATGGGAGTTATATGATCAAATTTCCTTTTGCGTGTCACAAGCCTTGTGGCTGAATTCTTCTTCTTCTTCTGGTTAAGTCTGCCTCCTTCATTAGGCTAAAGATTCTTTGCAGATTGTGTTATTTACATTATAATGCAGTTTATTTACAGTTATTTACATTATAATACAGTTTATTTACAGTTATATAAGCACATAACAAATTTTAAGAGAATGACTAGCCACTGTAATCAACTGTTAGTCAGTTACGGAATGATCCCACAGATGGTGCTGAAATGATTTCCGATGACAGGGAATTTCACCTCCTTACAGTTCTTGGAGAGAACGAATGGTGATGTGATTCAGTTCTCGAGTATGGTACCTGGTAGGAATGTGGTTGCCTGACTCTCGTCAACTGAGTGACCTATTTGATACTGAAGTCCTGTGCTGAAAGAGGAGTAAGATTATTGTGTATTTAGTACATTATGATTAGTCTTGTCATTTTCTCTGCGCTGTTCCAGAGTGATCCAATCAAGTTCTTGCAGCATTTTGGTTACACTTGATGTGTTATGATAGCAATTCAAAGTGAATCTCGAAGCTCTTCTCTGGACCATTTCCACTTTGTGGATGAGGTTCTTGGAAGATGGGTCCCATACTGTGGAAGCACACTCCACAGTTGGTCGAACCAACGTCTTATGAGCTGTGGATTTAACATCAGAAGATTTTATGCGAAGATTGCATCTTAGAAAGGCAAGGTCGCTATTGGCTCAGTTGACAGTACTATTAATGTGTTGGGTCCACTTCTAATCAGAAGTGATGGTTACACCCAAGTATATCTTTCATATGTGACCCTGCATCACAAAACAAACAAAAAGTCGCCAAACATGGATTTTTGTCGAGCTAGCCCACTGGAGGTGCAGGGAGACTAAGGGATCACCTGCAGGGTCTGTCCATCAGTCGTCCGTCCGTCTGTAACGCTACAAAAACATGAATAACTCTCTACTGATGAGGACTTCAATTTCAATCAAACTTGAAGGGAAGAGTGGTTATACAAAATTGCACATTTTACCAAACATGAAGGTCACCTCAAGGTCAAAGGTCAAAGGCAGGGGTCTAAGAACTTTAACTTTTGATATATGTGCCCATGTGTGACCAAACTTGGATGGTAGATGTCCCTTGGGGAGTTGAAGTTCATCACAAGGTCAAAGGTCACAGACAGGGGTCAACGAACTTTTAGGGCCCAATGTTAAGTTTTACGTCACTTTTCGATTATGGCTTATAACTTTTGATCCATATGTCCGCTTGTGACCAAACTTGGATGGTAAATATCCCTTTGGGAGTTGAAGGTCACCACAAGGTCAAAGGTCATAGGTGGGGTCAATGAACTTCTGAGAGTTTGAAAAACCTTAATTTCTTCTATGTAAATGGGCGAGACACATTTTGGCACTTGCCTTTTTTTCTCCAAGGACTTTAGGTTAGCGTTAAGAATTATGATCGCATTTATGGTTTTGTTTCTTAAGTTAGTTTGAGGATTAGGATTAGGATTTAGAGTATGGGTTATGTTACTGAGTAGAATTTATGTTTGGCTTAGTGTACAGATATTTTATGGAAGCAATTGTTCCAGGAGCAAATGTCGTGGAACTTTATCATGTAAAGGAAATTGTCTGTTTTGACACAAAGTCCTGAACCAAAACTGTTTATCATTCTATAGTCCTTTACCTTAATTACCTTGACTAGGGTTCAAGGCAGACAACACTACATAGGCCAATTGATACACATACACCTGTACAAGAATTGTAAGTTTTTGACGAGATGCAAAATTGATTTTATTCACTCGTAGACAAAAGCCTCATTTGACTGCCAGTGAAGAATCTTTGATAAATTGCAACAACATTTATTTTGAATTACACATTCAGCTGGCTACTAACTTGTCTTGTAAATGGTAATGTAAGAACCCCTTCTGCAAGAGATGCATCAAGTGTCCTTTCATAGAAAACTTAAGATAGTTTGAATTCTCATTATATTTTCTTTAAATTGTTTACCTATTGTAATATAAAAGATATTGTCTTTTTATGGAACAGTAAAAGGCATGAAGATTTAATCAAAAGTTTTAAAATTTCACAATTTTTTAATGTACTGACAAATTTTAGTCAAATTTTTTTGGTGATATACTAATAATCCTGCATCACTGAAGCAACATGTGGGCAAATTGAGATGAATCATGGGTTATTTTGAGTCTTTACACTGCAAGGAACAATTTTTGCGTCTTGGATGTGTGTTTGTCTTAGTTTGCACCTGATATTCATTTGTGCATCATGTTGCAAGAATCAAATTTACACCTTTTTTCTTAGGCTGTTGTTTGTGTGTGATAGAGTACACGTATGTGTGGGTGTGTGTAAATGGGTCTCACATTGAAAATGAAGGCAAAGTTAAAGGGATGTACAGTATTGGTGGAGATGAGGATTGGGCTTTCAACTTTTTGCGAGATACCAAGAAAACACTATGATATACTCTAGTACAGAGCATTACCATCCTAAAAGGAATTCACAGTTTATTAGATGGAAATCAGTTTTAGAATGGCAAGACATCCCAAAACAAAGTAAAACAAAGCGATCAGGTGGGTTCCACCTTTTATTATACCCCCGCCAAACGAAGTTTGAAGGGGGTATATAGGAATCAGCGGACGGTCGGGCGGTCGGTCCGTTGCAAATCTTGCGTCGCGAACTACTTCCTCAGTTTTCAACCGATTCCCATAAAACTTGGCACAGATGTGTGCCTTGGGTTGTAGATGTGCAAGACGTATTTTTTGACAGTACCCAAAAGTACGTTGCCATGGTAACGGCATATTATGGGCAAAAATGGGTACAAATCTTGCGTCGCGAACTCCTCCCACAGTTTTTGATCAATTTTTATGAAATTAGGTACAGTTGTTCATCTGAATATGTTAATGTGCAAGACACATATTTCCGCAGTGGCAAAAAGTACGTTGCCATGGTAACGGCATGTTATTGGTCAAATATAGGGCAAAATGCTTCATGGCAAAACTGCTTCATCAGTGTTCTTCCAATTCTCATGGAATTCATATTGAATGTTTGTCTTAGGATATAGGTCAGCATGACACATTTCTTGACAGTGACAAAAAGTATGTTGCCATGGTAACAGCTCACATATTATGAGCCAAAATGATGGAAAATTTTGTGTTGCAAACTACAGTGTACTTCCTCAGTTTTTGCCCAATTTCCATGAAACTTGGTACAGATGTGTGCCTTTGGTTGTAGATGTGCAAGACGCATTTTTTGACAGTACCCGAAAGTACGTTGCCATGGTAACGGCATATTAATGGCAGAAGATCAAGGAAAGATCTTGCGGATTTAACTACTTCCTCAGTTTTTTTTACCAAAGCTTATGAAATGTGGCACACACCTTGATCTTGGTGGGAAGATGTGGAAGACATATTTTTCGGACGTGTCGGAAGCTGCGTTGCCATGGTAACGGCATATAAATGGCAGAAGATCAAGGAAAGATCTTGCGGATTGAACTACTTCCTCTGTATTCGACTGAAGCTCATGAAATGTGGCACACACATTGGTCTTGGTGGGAAGATGTGCAAGACATATTTTTTGGACGTGTCGGAAGCTGCGTTGCCATGGTAACGGCATATTAATGGCGGAAGATCAAGGAAAGATCTTGTGGATTGAACTACTTCCTCAGTTTTTGACAAAAGCTTATGAAATGTGGCACACACAATAGTCTTGGTGGGAAGATGTGCAAGACATATTTTTCGGACGTGTCGGAAGCTGCGTTGCCATGGTAACGGCATTTAAATGGCAGAAGATCAAGGAAAGATCATTCCTTGGGTAAGACTGTCGTCACGGGGTGGGGGTATTAATCGCCTTCAGTGATATTTCTAGTTAGGTTTGCTCTGTTTTGGATATCTCAGCTATTCTAAAACCAATTTTCTTCAAATATACATTTAATCCCTCTTGGAAGTACATGCTCTCTCATATTCACAAGAGGTTTTTCATTTTCTCACCAAAAAATGTTAGAAACCTTAGGTTAGTTCTTAACCAAAACTATACAATCCCTTTAAGTTTTAAAGCCAATCTAAGACAATAGTACCTGAATCAGACAAAATAAAGTAAATAAGGAAAGTTTCAGATTCGTACAGTTTCATGATATTTGTGACAAATAGATGTTGAAACAATCTCATGTTGCTGTTGGGGCAACAAACGTCATATCTAAAAAATGCCAAAGTCTCAGGAAAAAAAGAAGAAGAAGAAGAAGAAAAAAAAAAAAGAATGGCAGCCAAAGCGCTACTGTAACAAATTGGATTATCTTTCCTTTGACTTGCCATGGTGCCTTCAGTTTTAGGGTAAGGCAGCCAGGATTTGGGTGGGACTTCACTTTGGATATCTGACATTGATAAAAAAGTGATTTTCACTACAATTTGAGATACGAGGTCTTAATTGTCACCCTAGCAAAAATGTGCGAATGAGATGAGATGAGGTGATCACATCCTCAGAAGTCTCCTATTGCTCGACACACAAATACCATTCCGGATTTCCTATTCTAAAGTATTAATTTCTAAGACATTAAAGGGATGGTACAGTATTGGTGGAGATGAGAATTGGGCTTTTAACTTTTTGCAAGATACATGTACCAAGAAAACACCTACGAAATAGTACAGTGCATACCATTTTAGGAGGAATTCAAAGTTTATTTGATGAATATCGGGTTTGGAATGACTGAAACATCCAAAAACAAAGTAAAACAAAGCAATTGTAATAAAGTGTGGGTCCCACTTTTTACTAGAATCGCTCTGTTTTGGATATCTCAGCCATTTCAAAACCAATTTTCATCAAATAAACCTTGAATTCCTTGTGGAATTGCATGCTCATTCAAATATTGCACAAGAGGTTTCTCATTATCTCACTAAAAAGAAACCGGAACTTAGGTCTCAACCAAAACTATATGATCCCTTTAACTCTTTATGTGTAATGGTGGCAACCCCCTGTGTACCACATTATTTATGTTATATATAGGTATATATCAATATGTAGCTGTATATGTATACTGTTACTTGTGTTTGTCTAATTTTGATGGAATTTAGACAGACTGTACATGATTTATAGAAATTAATTTGAACATTATCAAGTATATCATTTTACTGTCTGATGTGTGATTAAACATCTTGAATGCAGATGCGCCGAAGAAAGCTAGAAATCTGACGTGTGCCAGCAGCAACGTAGATGACTACCACTGTACCTGGGTACCGGTGGAGACTGGTATTGAAACTGCCCACACCTTCTGGTACTGGAAGTACCAAGGCTCAGGGTATGTTGTAGGCTAGTGAAGAAATGTATACATATTATGTAGAGAAGAGCCTTTTTTTGTCTGTGGCAAGCTGCTTGTGTGCCCCCCCCCCCCCCCCCCCCCCGAAAAAAAGAGAAATATATGTTTGCTGGAGTTGTTCTTGCTGTTGGTGTGGTTTTTTTTTTATGACGAGCAAGGAGGAATATTTTGTAGCCCTTTGCAGGAGATATTGTAACCAAGGAGAAAATGGTGCTTTTGTGATGCTGATTGACTTAATAACACAGAAATCACTCAAATCCTGAAAGCCATAGAAACCAGTAGAATGTCTATACTGGTTTCCATGGGAATTTCTACCTGGGAAGCCCATGTCCACTTCCCTCCCCTCACTCCCCAATTAAAAAAAAATGCTTGGTACAGCTGTTGTTGCTGTTGGTGTTTTATTTTTTGTTTGTTTGTTTTTTGTTGTTGTTGTTTTTGAATGACGAGCAAGGAGGAATATTTTGTAGCCCTTTGCAGGATATGCTGTAACCATGAAGAAAATGATGCTTTTGCGATGCTGATTGAAACGCAGTTCTGGCAAGGGTTTGAGAACCTGTCTGGCACCATTTCATATTTGCTTGTAATATATATCGAAAGAGCTCTACCAACAAACTTTCCTGGCTGATGCAATTTGCTGGGAAAATGAGTTGTTTTGGAGTATTTTGAGATCAAAAGTAAAAGTCGGTATACCGTCTTCTATTCCAGAAGGATCCAGGTTAACTCGGTCTCAGGGACAACTTGGCCCTACTTCTGACAATTTCTGTGCAGTTTGTGATCGCCATATGATATATATTCTATAAATAGGCACTTGATAGGAGCACATTGACTTTGCACACCAAAGAGGTTCTTTGATGCGCGTGTTGTTTCAACTCGGCCCATAACTGCGACCAGCCAGAACGAGAAGCACTCCCATAGTACAACACTGTACTATAATCCAGAGGGACAACATGGCCCCGCCGTCAAAATGAGATTGAGTTGTCCCCGAGTCCGAGTTAGCCTGACCCCGACCGGGGAAGTTCTGAGATGCGAACATTTTTGGCTAATATTTCACATTTTCATCGTTACCCAATGAATATCTTGCCATTACAGCATTATTCCACACATTTCTTAGGCAAACATGTACATTTTGGGGCAAAATCTGACAATTTTGCAGGCTTGCCACAACTATGTTTTGGCTTTAATAACACAGACTAATATCTAGAATTGTTCAGTCTTGACTGTAATTGTCAGTATGGATACTGGACAATCGATGCAAAAGTTATGAATATTCAAAGTTTTGGTGTTCTAACTGCTGGATGAGGAGACTACTAGAGGTTATGACATATGAGTGGACAACAATATAAAGAAAGTATAAAAAGAATTCCACAAAAATTCACTTTTCTAGCAAAATGAAAGGGTACTTGACTAACCGCTTTCAGAAAGCAGGGGGAATAAGTGCTACCCTTAACATATGCCAGAATCAAGTTGATGGAATGTGTAATTGTCATGAAAAATGATTTCTTTTTATTTTATTGAACTCTCTTTATATTTTCGTGATATTATAGTCCACTCATACGTCATAAGCTCTAGTAGTCTCCTTACCCAGCAGTTCCAACACCAAAACTTTAAAAATTCATACCTTTTGCATCGATTGCCCGATTTTCCTCAAACTTTCACTGATGTGTTCTACTAATAAAATGTTACTGCTTTCACTCAATCCACATTGCTCTTTGGGTTTGTGTACCCTTTAAACCCTCACGTAATTAACAGCTTATACAGTGAAGTGGACAGACAATATTTGTCAAGTGACACTGCTTCAAAGTCTGGGTCAAAGATCACTAGTTTTGTCAGAAAGATAAAGAATACTGTGAAACGAGGAGTATGCGCTTGCATTTTAATTTCGCAAATTTCGAGAGCGCCAACATTTGCAAAATTGAAATACACACAAAAATTCCTGCCTACACAGTATGCATTGGATGCCATTTGCAATTTGCTAAAATTTCATGCTGTGAGAAAGGCCATCTGCTACACTGAATTTGAGAAATTTACATGCTGCAAATATATCATGTTTTACAGTATCATTTCCAATCATTTTCATCAGCTAGGAATACCCTGTGATAATGTGTGTTGATGGACATGGTAGAAACAAATTAAAGATTGACAGTTATGAAGATAACAGTCATCATACGTACAAGTTCCAGGTTCACTATACTTCGATTAAAATTGACAGTTTTTCACCCATTAAATTAAATTGTATCTGCAGCAAGGAAAGTTCAGTGGTAATCTGATGGTAAGTATATACAAGGTAAAATTACTAGGTATGTGTAGTGGACACTTATACAAGCTTGCATTTTGCTTTTTTTACTGTTATCCATTGTTTTGGCATGCTAGCTGTAATAATTGATATGATGCATCGGGTAACCTTTGACCTTTGATTGGTTGCAGGGATTTCACATGGGAAGAATGTCCCAATGAGGACCCGGAACCAAACAAGTGCACACTGACCAAAGGGAATGATCACTCGGGGAGTGAGCAGCGTGTGAAAGTCAAGTCTGTCAACCTTCTGGGAGAGGTCGAGACTGATACAGTGTACTTCAATCCAGACATGGAAGGTGTGTTTTCATCAGCCGGCCTGAAGTTCAAACTAGCGGGATATTTTGCGGTCTGGGAAAATAGCCCGATATTGCAAATGTGCTTCTCATCAGCTCGAAACAGCCCGCCTGGGGAAATTAAGCCCAAAATTTGATTTTGATTTCCCTATGCAAATCTCCCGTATCACCGTATGTATGATGCACAACAGACTGGTACGGACACGTGTTTTGGCACAGTATAGGTATCAGAATATAGTACTCCAGTAACAATTAAGCTCGATCGACTCACGTTCATTGCGTCAATCTTGATCATGTACACAATACATGTAATGAGCTTTCAGGTCTATTTTCTACCATTCTGTTGGTACATTAGTGTGCAAATTGTATCAACATTGACAATTTACGGAAAGTAGACGGGGCCTTTGCAGGGAAGCAAAATGAAGGTTACAGTTCGTAATCTGTTGCTTGCATCAGCCAGTGCTTCCCCGTAATGTATGATGGGATCAAGAAATTCATTTCGAGTCAATTACCACATAAAATGCCAGTTACATGTTACAGGAACAGAATCGCGAGAAACGCTTTCAGTGTACTGTAACATTTGGTAATTTATTGGTTGTTTTGGGCGGGTTTGTGCATTTGAGCAGAATATGCGTAGTTTGCATGCTGTCAACTGAGTCAGGCGTGCGAACGGGCCGCATAAAGAATTTGCGAAAATTAATGTAACATGAAAATGTTCACATTTACAATGCGTATAGTATTCAGTTCTCTTTTGATATTGTGCATTGCTACGTACCAACCTGAACTGGCTATGATTATATGTGACCCGCTACAACAAAAGGATCCTAAAGTCGCTGACGGGTGAGCCGAGAAAATCGAGTTTGAAGTCAGATCACCAAAATCTGTCAAAACCTTTGGATTTCTAATTTTAACATAATTTTGTAGTCTAATGTGTCTTCTACCATCTGCCAAAATTTCGAAGCTAAATGTTCAAAGGAAAGGCCTGAAAATAGCATTTTTCTGGGCCATGATTGGCTCGCCTGTCAGCGACTTTAGGATCCTTTTGTTGTAGCGGGTCACATATGTTCCCACCAAAGAACTTGTTTCATGTCTCTCAATTAACACCTCCATTCTGATATTGCTGTTGTAAGATGTGGTACTTCAAGAGTAATGGTGTTGTAACTATTGATCTAATATTTTGCCTTTGATAACAGTGTAGGAAATACATTAACTATGGAATGTTTTGATCTACATGTATGCAGGGCTCGACACTAACGGTGGCCCGGTGGCCCGGGGCCACCAAAAATGAAAGTCGAGCCACCAAATTTTTAAAAAGGGCAAATTTGGTGGCCCGCCTCGGGCCACCAAAATTTTTTGAAAAGTATGTCAATAAATTCGTAACTTTTTGCGCCGGAAATTAGCAGTTAAATTTGTTCAAAGGATGGATGAAAAGGACTGAATGAATGCCTGAGAGTGAGTGTTGCAAGTTGTTGAAGTTTATTTATGAGTAGATATGTCCAACTTCTAATTCTTACTATCATAAATCTTAAATATTTGACTCATTAAAAAAAAAAAGGACTTATTATGTTTTTTATTGGGTTTTTTTCGGGACACCAAATTTTTCTCTCGGGCCACCAAAAATTTGAAATTTAGGATTTTGGTGGCCCCATCGGGCCACCAAACAAAGAAGTTAGTGTCGAGCCATGATGTATGTACATCATAACGTGGACAGGATGTGTATGAATACAGACCTACACCCTGGTTTCTTCAAAGGGGATGTGTAGATGACGAAAATAAATCTTTGAAACTACAGACCAATGGAGGGGGGAGGGGTGTGAGGGTCAAGGGTTGGTATGAAGTATTTAATTGCTTTGTTTTTGTATGTTTTACATCTTGACATGGGCAATATGCGTGCACAAAGATGCTCTCTGCAGTGTGTGGCTTTCCTCTGTTTTCTTTTACACATTTTTTTTTCTCCATGTTATATGTATGTAAAAAATTCTTTGCAGGTTGATATATTGTATTTCGTAGTGTCCTTTTTGTTTGTATATTTTCTGTCATGTAATTGTTTTGTCAAAATTTATTTCATGTGTGAAATGTGCTATGTGAAAACATGCTATTATTGTTATGATGATGATAATAATGATGGAGATGATGATGATGATGATTATTATTACTACTACAACTACTATTATAGCGATTCCCAACGAGCCAACTAATCTGAGACTGAGTGCGGAGGGACCCACCTCTCTTCGTGCCGAGTGGGAGCTTCCCTCTGATTGGTATCAGTACAATGGAGGTTGGATTGAGTTCCGTGTGAGGTACAGGGCTGCCTCGCAGGAAAGTAACTGGAGCAACGCGCAGGAAAGTAACTGGAGCAACGCGCCATGTTCTGTAAGTTTGCACCACTTTTCATACACTCTACTCTGTGTCTACACACACTTCCAAACCCTGTCTTTTTCCAAATTACACCCCCCCTCCCCCCACCCCCCGCATTACTCTTAAGACATGATATTCTGTAGATTTAAATCTGAAAGGTACTGAAATGTTTAACAAAAGACGTTGGAATGCACCTTCCCCTCGACTCAGCACAACTTGCATGTTCCCTCGCCATGTAATTGTTAGTCACATTAATATTACAGAAACGTGCAAGAGTTATGCTGAGTCGAGAGGAAGGTGCATTCCAATGTCTTTTGTTAAACATTTCAGTACTTTAGCAATGATTGACAGATGAGGTCATCTCAAGAATATTGGTTTGGAAGGATTTTTTGTGGGCGTTCCCAAGTAATCTGAAGAAAAATAAAAGAAAAAATCATTAAAAATATATGGAATGTTTCTAGACATTTATTTCACCGCAAAAGTGATGTTGAGAGTATCATAAATCAACACAAATCAACATGCATTTGGATTTCAGGGCCCCTTTAATGCGCTTCTATGTATATGCCACAGATAGGAGAGTTAAGAAGATAGGAAGGCGTGCGATAAAAATGGAAACAAAATGGCTACCCTACATGACGATACAAAAGAGAGCTAAGTATGTAACTCAATACACCTAGAAACATCATTCATTTCCAAGGGTAGTGGTATTTTTATTATCTTAAAAAGATTTAAAAATTATAGTCGTAGCCTTTTTCCGATTAAGGAGATGATGTTGAAGAACAAGATTTTAAAGTACTGGTAATAAGGATTATTTCGTGGAGGTAAAAATTTGGCAACAACATGATCTAAAGATAGAGTTCGGGCTACACTCCCTCAAAGACGCTTGATAGACAACAACAACTTCAAAGACAGCACGTCTCAGGCAGAGACGCACATCACCTCAGACGCGCTGCCTTTGAAGTTGTTGTTGTTGTTTATCAAGTGTCTTTGAGTGATCTCAGGTGATGTGCGTAATACGTTTGAGGACCACGCGCTGTCCATTTGTTTTGTACAGGATTAGCGAGCACTTTCCTGTCTTTTCAGTTAAGCGTCTTTGGTATATACTCATTTGTATAGTTGCATAGTCTGATCATGTAGTGTGCATTGCCAGGTTGTACGACTGGTAGTCGTGAGTCGTATATAGATCTAGTGTGCGGCGGGCTTTACACTCATGTTTCTTATTTTGTTCCACTGTCTGCAGCCAGGAATCCGTCTAATGTGCCGTATAAGTGGCCTCAACCCCCACACCATGTATGAAGTTCAAGTGTCAGCAAGGTTGAGATATACTGTCACTGCAATATGGGGAGACTGGTGTGATTCTGAACAAGCTAGAACGGCAGAGAGTGGTAAGTTGAACCTCAATGGTTTATTATACCCCACCCACACATAGTGTGTATGGGGGTATATATCACTCTGAGGTCCGGTGGTCGGTTGGTTTGTCCATTGCAAAATCTTGGGGCTCGAACTTTTCTCTTTTTTCTGTTGAGCAACTGCCCTAAAAATTTGGCATAATGTGACTGCTATCATAGGTACTATGTAGATGTTCAAGACACCTAGTTAGTTGGTATAGAGTAATGCATTAAATTACCACCGAATGGTAACTGCAAATTGTAATGACCATCATGCAAAATGTTGTGGATCAAACTATCTTGCAGTTTAAAAGTACATGTAACAAATGAAAGTGGCAATAAAATTTGGCACGGCAATGTGTAATTGTGCAAATTACACCATTTTCATGAGTGTTACAAAATATGTTGCCATGGCAACAGCAGTTTTTATACAGGTCATACAAAAATACGAGGATTGACCTTACCCCCACAGTTTTTGAGCAATCGACCCAAAGTTTGGCATGTGTGACTCCTAGTAGGTTAATGTAAATAATGCCTCCGGCACCACTTCGTGGCGGAGGCATAAAAAACCTTTTTTGTCAGGATCACATTATGTGTTGCCATCGCAATGGCAAATTTTCATTAAAAAATCACTAAATGTGGATTGAACTTCTTTCAGTTTTAAAGCAATTCAGCTGAAATTTGGCGCATGATGCCATCAGTGTAATGTGTCATTGTGCAAGACACCTCTCTGTACCTCCGCCTGAAGGGTGCCGGAGGCATTATGTTTTTGGGTTGTCCGTTCGTACTTATGTACCTTACTTCCGTACGTCTGTACGTCCATCCCCATTCGTTTACGCGATAACTTGAGTAATATTGAGTGGAATTTTACCAAACTTAGTCAAGTATAAGGTATGATGGGGCAATTACTTGATTAGATTTTTTGGTGAAATTAGCCAGAGGACAAAGGTCAAAGATCAAGGTCAAATCCTAAAATTTATATGTATAGGCCTATGAGATAACTCAAGACTGGCTGAACCAACTTTCACCAAACTTGGTCCAAGGCAATTAATTAAGAAGTTTTTTAGTGAAATTTGCTAGAGGTCAAAGGTCAAAAGGTCAAGGTCAAATGCAAAAATGTTTGCTAATTCCCCCATATCTATGCAATGCCTGAAGGTGTTTTCTTGAAACTTAGTGTAGATATGTACTGCTGAGTAAAGATTCTCCAGGGAGAGTTTCAGGTCATGAGATGAAAGGTCAAAATGTCAAAGGCCAGGTGAAAATGTTAAAATTTCACTTTTTCCATATCTCGCATATAGTTCAAGGTATCTTCACGGAACTTGGTATACAGCTGTATATGCACGTAATGACTGGCAGGGATTATCCAGGGAATTTTTTGGTCATGGGTCAAAGGTCAGGGGTGGAAAGTTAAGGTCAACTCCTCAAAATTTTCACTATTTTACTATTAATGCTTGCAGGATTTTTCTTGAAAGTGAACTTACATGTATATATACATGTATTACCCAATGGAGATTCTCAGTTGAAATTGCCTGCCAAAAGGTCAATATAGGTTAAAGTTTAAAGGTTAAAGGCAAAGCTAAAATGCAAAAAATTTTTATGCTGAAATTACACTTCTTCATACCTTGAAAATTTCTGAATGCGTAAACTTATAAAAGGGTCAAAAGTCAAGTAAAAATCCTCCAATCCACAAATACATACCTGCACTCTTAGATAATAAAGCAAACCTAGTTCAAGGAAAGTGAACATTCAACACATTTGTGACAAACCTGTCATTTCAATCTTTTGCCAGTTATGTGAAAATTTTGAGCATTTTGCTTGAAATTTGACACAGGAAATCAGTATGGCATGTAGGTATGCAAACTTTATCCTTTGTCATTGTTTATCAAGTTGTTGCCATGGTTACTATTTTTTTTTGTATGAAAATCATGCAGTGATATTGTGATTCTAGCTAACTCCCTCAGTTTTTGAACATTTGACCTGAAATTTGGCATATGTGACCAACATCATACAAAGTCATGCAACTTCATCTTATATCCCTGTTGAGCAATATGTGTTGCCTTGATAACAATATTGAAAACAAAAATCACACTCGTCACAAAAATATTGTTAATTGTGCTATAACTCCCCTAGGTTTTGCGCATTTGATGTGAGATTTCGCACATACAACCACTGCTGTTTTATGATGTGCAAAACACATTTTTTGTCAGTGTTAAACAATGCATTGCCATAATAACTGTTTTTTTTATAAAAAAGCGTGAAAAAATTGTGGATTCAGCTAACTTTTTCAGCATTTGACTTGCAATTTGGCACATGTGACTGCTTTACTGTTCAGATATCCAAAATTCATCTTTTGTCAATGTCAAATGTGTTGCCATGGTAACAACATTTTTATTTAAATGGAAATTATACAAGTTACCAGTGGATTTTGGTCACTTCCTTAACTTTCTAGCATTTGACTTGAAGTTTGGCACATATGACTAATTTTTAAATGAGCAAAACACACCTTTAGTTAATGTTGAATAATGCATTGTCATGGGAACATTTTCTTTTTCAATAAAAGAATATATATATATATATATATATATATATATATATATATATATACATACATATATATATATTTATATTGTGGAATGAGCTAACTATCTCTGTTTTAGGTGGGAGTATTAATCACATTGAGTGATAGTTCTATTTTTTTATTTGATGTAGGTTGAGTATCTGATCGTGTGGTTATTTCTCTTTGCCTACCCCAAGGATACTGCCATGTCACTTTAAAAAGAAATGTATACATTATCTGTTTGTCGCTTTTACCGTTTATTAGATTATGATTTTAATAAGTCTAAATTCCCTGTGGATTGTCATTGTGCTGTTAATTATCTGGTACCCTCTGTAACCTTATTTTGACACTAACTCATGCAGAGGTAGAATGCAATAAGTGTGAAACAATTTGGAGTGTGGCTGAGCATTTATTGGGTGAATAATTCATATTTTCTGTTCTGAATTCCAAGCTGACTGAAGAGTATAACATATATACATATATATATATATTTTTTTTTTTTTTTCCCAGCAGCAGTGGCTTGCAGTATACCCAACATGTTACTGTCCAGTGTGAATTTAGATCTCATTTTTTTGTGTAAAATCATTTTTATTTCACCTAATATGTCATAATCTGAGAGTATATGTTCTGATGAGATGCATGTATCATACTGATGTTGTTTGAAATGAAAACTCATGAAATATGTTATTTTTCTCTAGGATAGGAAGCATATCACACATCATTGGCAGATGAGTGCTATTTTAAACATGCATACAATATGGGTGGAAGTCACTGGCAGAACAAGATCAGTAGTGGAAATGAGCTGCTTGGCAGAGATCTGCACTCTCAGAGTGCTTCTCTAGTTCTAGTTTATGGATTCAAAAGATGTGAAATCTTTCATATATTGTCAGTATGGTAGACAAATGTTATATGATGTATCAATTCAGAAGAAGGAAAATTCTTCTCACTTTTACATCACAAGCACCTTATTCCTGCACTTCTTCCCTGCCTTTCTAGAGCCAAGTGGGAAAGTCCAAAACCTGGCAATGAAGCAACAGTTCAACAGCTCTGAGGACAACCTCTACCTGCGAAATGTTCTTATTTCATGGAAGGTGAGGTGTTAGTCAGCAGGGTGAGGTTTCGGGGTGGGGGGTTGAGGGTGACGGTTCAACTTTTAGCTAGTTCAAAAGCCAATTTGTTGTTTCAGAAAGCAACTAGAAAATAACTACGCAATTTTTTTCCAATGCATTTGAAATTTAGGTGAAAGATATAGTAAGATCTATAATTTGCCTTCCTTTCAGGTAGCAAGAAACAATTCAAAATACAAATCATAGATATGATAATGATCATATGATCATTTGGGAAGAAAGTGAAACTTTGAAGAGTCAAATTTTTCTGACCGGTGTGCAGTATATCATTCTTGGATAACACTTTACCAAAATGGTAATCTTCATCTTAATCGTAATCCTTATCTTTCCCAAGTCACTAATGTTGTTCCTGACAAGCATAAGACTTAATCCATGTTTGCCCAATTTAGCAAAAACTATGCAAGCCCAGTGGCCTTAAAGGGTTGAAATCTATTCAGTAGGAAAAACCGTCCTTATGAAAGAAATAAATGTCTGAAAAAAATCATATGTTACTGTAAAACATGATATATTCGCTGCACGAAATTTTCGCGAATTGGAGCCGACGGCCTTTTTCGTGGCATGAAATTTTTGTGATTTGCCACTAGCATTCAATGCACATAGTGTAGACAAGAAATTTCGCGTGCATTTTAATTTCGCGAATCTTGGCGCTTGCGAAATTCGCAAAATTAAAATGCACGCGAACATTCCTCGTTTTACAGTATATTCATTTCTCACATTTGTCAACTTTCTTTGCTTTGTCGGCGACTCGGATGCAACATACAGCCTGTCAAGGAAGCTGAGCAGCGAGGTGTCATCTTGGGATATAATGTGCGAGTTCCCCAACCAGATGGGTGCCGAGATAACAGGACAAGATTTGACACCGTCAACGTAACTCAAGTTTACATTGAGGGTGAGAGAAGAATTATTTTTATTATTTCAGTCTTTGTAAAAAATCAGTTTGTGATGGGAGCAAGGACAAGGTCAGTGTTTGTTGTTTTAATCACCCTGATTTTCCCCAAAATAAGGAATTTCAGAACAAAAACATAAGAAAATTCCCATTTAAAAAAAAATAGAAAGTACATATGCCCTCAAATTATTACTGATGTATGTTTAACTCTAATACCCCCAGAGTATCTTTAGTCTTGTTATTACAAGGAGATGTCTGTGGGAAATGCATGTTATAGCAAAATCAGTCCATCTTCAATGGGTTAACACATCCCATTGTGTGCTCTGAGTACCAATTGGCAAAGAAAACAAAAACAAAACAACAACAAAAAAAAAACCCTCATAGTGTCAAACACACTGTCAGAAGTCCCTAAATCATTTTATTTTTTCTCTTATCCTGACAGCAGGAGAAGTGACAAATCATATTGGTTTGGTTTGGTTTATTTCTGCATTTTCTTTCTGCATTTTCTTTCTCCAAATACAATTACAAATGGAAACAGAGTGATACAGAGTATGCAAAAAAAAAAAAGAGAGAGAGAGAGTTTAAAGGGACTGTACAGTACTGGTTGAGGTGGGGATTCAGGTTTATAACATTCTTAAGTGAGATAATGAGAAACCTCTTATGAAATATATATATATATATAACACAGTGCTTATATAGCGCATATCACTACCGTGGTGTCTCTATGCGCTTTAAGGAGAGGGATGAAGTAGAAAGAAGAAATGCAGTGTACAATATGTGTACCATAAATGCAGAACCAAACTCATTCATAATACTTTTTGAACAGAAATGTCTTGAGAGCAGTTTTAAACTTTAACACTGTGGGAGCTTCTTTTATATAACACGGAACAGCGTATGATAGAGCATATAATTTTAAGAAGGATTCAACTTTTATTTGATGAAAATTGGTTTTCATATGGCTGAGATATCAAAGCGATAATAATAAAAGGCGACGGGCCACGCCTTTTATTAGGATCTCTTTGTTTCATCTTGTTTTTGTGTATCTCAGCCATTTCAAAACCGATTTTCATCAAATAAACTTTTGATACCCCTTAGAATTGAATGCTCTTTGACATCTCATAGAGTGGTTTCTGAATGTATATCTCGCAAAACGTTAAAAGCTAAATTCTCACCTCAACCAGAACTGTACACACCCTTTAACATACAGATCAATACAAGAAATATCATTTTTGTAACAACATCAGTCTGTAGTGACATATGAATCAAAATAAGATATTAAAGGCATACTGTATCTATGAACAAAGGAGAAATCAATACAGGGGACCGTTATCATAAGCAGAGCTAGACGTGGATGAGGCCCTATCTCTATATGTAATACGAATATAATACAACACCAATTATACATGTACTCCTAAAACTTTTAATCTTGATACATGAAACACATTTTGCTAAAGAAAGAAGAAAAAACAACGAAAAAGAAAAACAGTGACTTGACGCTTTAAAGAAAAAAAAAAGGCAGCACACAGCACCATTGATTACTGGCATAATAGACAATAGAATAGACAGTGCGTCGTGTGTGCAGGTGACAGTGCAAGAGAGAATGAATGCTATAGCATGCCTATTTTGGGGGTAAGGTATGGCTGTGCTTTACTGAAGGTATACAATATACAAATAAGTGCCCCTGTAAAATCATTATCAAAGAAAAGAAAAAGAGTGTTACTTTTTTTTTTAAAGAATTATACCAAAAAAAAATATTGATAAGCATAGAACCTCCAAAGCTCAAAATTCTCATGTTAAACCTCATGGCTGATTAATTAACATGTATTCATTTCATGAAGATATGATTTGTATCAGACTAGTGTGATCTTGATTGTGCACAATGGTTTCTGTGATAATCACCCTGTTGTATATTTGTTTCTGAAGGGCTGGAGAGGTTCTGTGAATATGTGGTGGAAGTGCAAGCATACAACAGCCAGGGAAGGGGCCCACTGGAGTCGATGGTTCTTGGTGACATGACGTCAAGTAAGTGGTGGAGAGCGTCTGAACGGAAGCTCCTTATGCCTTCCTGTATCCCTTTCCTCTTGGAGAACTTTCAAGGGCCTTCAAGTACAGGGTCACTTTGCATTAAAAGGAAAACCCCATCCTGACATTGTGTTGCTTTGTATGAAAACAGAAAAATCTGAGAAGTAGGTCAGTTGGGGGGGGGGGGGAGAAAGTTATGAACATTTTAAGATAATATAAAGTTTTGGTACCTCAAAAATTTCCCTGAGTTTCCTTGTCTTAGTTTGTGTTTCAGGTTAAAGTACCTTTCATATAACTAGCACTGTGAGAATTACTCGCCCCAAAGTGCTCTCATGTCTTAGTAATCATGCAATAATGGTTTCGTACCAGAGCAGAGCGGGCTCTGAAAAATTCGAACGAGCCGTTACTTTGACTCGACGCGGTACCGCGACAATCAATATGCATGTATTGTACGAAACCATTATTGCATGATTACTAAGACATGAGAGCACTTTGGGGCGAGTAAGTCTCACGGTGTTAGTTATATGAAAGGTACAACTTTAACCTGAAACACAAACTAAGACAAGGAAACTCAGGATAACTTTTGAGGTACCAAAACTTTATATTATCTTTAAAGTTTCGAAAGAAAGGCAAATTGGTATGAAACTCTGTGACTTTAGTTATTGAGCAGCTCTCCGTTTGGTTGTAAAAATAAATTCACCAATTGTCCGTGTTCTCCAGAGAAAACTTTTCCTCAGATCTGTTCTGGGTATATGATAAGAGTGATGTGTTTTTGTTTGTTCTCATTAGCAGATAAGTTTTGTCTGTGCCCAAATATGTGAGAAAAAGGAATATTGTTTATTGTTTTTCTTTCGAAGGGGGGGGGGGTTGTCATCTTTTCATCATTTAAATGGCATCTCCAACTCTCTATGCATATCTTACATAACAAAAAGATAAAGGGCCAAATAGTAACAACTCATATGTGACCCGCTACAACAAACTGATCCTAAAGTCGGGTGAGGTCAATTATTTGAAAATTGCATGGCATAATTTCCTAATCTTTCTGCTTTAAATTGATATATAACACATCTTATAAAAATAATCGGCTGCGGAGATATCGATGTTTAAAAGAGAGCATGTTGAGACGTCTGAGAAATCACTGTTTCGAGAAAAGCACCCTAAAAGAATTCCTTGCGACGCAATCGCGATCAAGGGACACGCAAGTCAGTTTTCACCTCCGGACAATAGAAGGCAAGCCCTAGCAACTCCCGAAATGCTCATTCAAGCACAGCGTCGGCGGTCTCCTCACCGACCAATCAGTGACCAGGATGCCAGGAGAAGCGGCTGGGCATAGCGCACCTCGCCTGCACGCACCAGTCGACTGGGCAGTGTGTGAGCTTCACGCTTCGGTTAGCGGCAAGCAGCAAACTGACCAATGAGATCACTCTGGTCGTTGTTAGGGGCGGAGCCTATCTGTGGCGCTCAATCCAAATTTTCGAACCAATTCTGCTTCGTTGAGACGCCAAAAAACATGGCCCAGAAAAACGCTATTTTTTTGTCTTTTCTTTCACCATTTTGCTTCAAAATTTCAACAGATGATAGAAGATATGTCAGACTACAATAATATGTCAAAATCAGAAAATCGTAAGTTTTGACCAATTTTGATGCTCTGACTTCAAACTCGATTTTCACGGCTTCGACCGTGCGCGACTTTAGGACCCTTTTGTTGTAGCAGGTCACATATATTCTGAACACTATTAGAATTAGATTTATAAAGTTTTGCCAGTTTGGGAGAAACAGAGGAAGTTTAGTTTTCAAAAGTGTTTCGCCAATTTTGGAATCAGTTATCACTGTGGCATTATTAAGAGACTTTGAAAATTATGTTGAACAGTTGTCTGGTAGCAAACAAAAACAGAATATTCCTTTTTTGCTGTCTATTGTACACATGGATTGGAACATACAAGATAAGTCAACAAAGTGATATAATTGGATATTGTCATTGCTGTTTCACACAAAACAACTGAATTTGTCTCCTGCATGTGGTCTATATATATTATTAGCTTGCATCAGCTTGTTAGTGTATTATGCGAAACCACACAACAATCAAATGGAAACCTCAGATTGAAAGGAACATATCTAGATTTGACACAAGGTATATAAATAGTGAATAACTAAAGTTGTCATCATCATAGTAAATTAAAAGTTAACTCCAGACTTCCTCTACCACATACCTTTGTCTCATGACAGACTGTCTTAACAAAGTGAGGAAAGTATGGAATGCTTACTGTATTGATTCCTTTTTTCTTTTTCTTTTCTTTTTCTTTTTTGAGGAGCATGTAAAGTCATTAAAGTGGAGTTCTTATTGATTGGCCTCTGCTTTTGCTCATTTCTTTTTTTCTGTAATGTTTGTGTACTATGCTTATTTCAGTCCAATCTTGGAGTGGAAATATAGTTTTGGTAAGGGTTTGAGAACCCTTCTTGCACCATTTCATATTTGCTTGCAATATATCGAAAGAGGCTAGCAAGAAACTTACCTGGCTGACGCGATTTGCCAGGAAGATGAGTTGTTTTGGAGTATTTTGAGATCAAAAGTAAAAGACGGTATACAGACTTTTATTCCAGAAGGATCCAGGTTAACTCGGTCTCAGGGACAACTCGGCCCTCTTTCAGACAATTTATACGCAGTTCATGATCGCCATATTCTATACATAGGCGCACGTTCATTTTGAATGCATGCAAAAGAGGTTCTTTGATGTGTGCGTTGTATCTGCTCAGCCCATAACTGTGATTAGCCAGAACGCAATGTGCTCCCATAGCAAAAGACTGTACAATCCAGAGGGACAACTCAGCCCCGCCATCAAAGCGAGGCTGAGTTGTTCCCGAGTCCGAGTTAGCCTGACCCTGATCGAGTAAGTGGTTCTTGGTTTACCCAACGAAAATCTTGTTGTTACAGCGTTATTCTACACATTTCTCAAGCATACGTATACATTTTGGAGCGAAATTTGACAATTTTGCAGGTGTACCAGAACCCCCCCCCCCCCCCCCCAACTGTAAACACTGTCCAGAGTCGCTGGCACGTCAGAAAGGGTTAAAACTAATGTGAAGGGTGTATAATATAAGATCTACTGAAATGTTAACCTTTCTTCCCCCTCCAGCACCAGAGAGACCCACTGGAGTTGCAGCCAAGACACTATCACACCAGTCTATCCTGGTGAGCTGGGATGAGCCCACTGTGGTCCAGGGCTACATCACTGCATACACTGTCTACTGGATGAAGGCAACGGATCAAGACTTAATGGAGTAAGTCGTGAAGATTTGGTCCTCCCGGCTACAGTCCTGTACCATACTCATTCCCCAAACCATGCTGTATAATTTTATCTTGTTTGACTTGATTGCTTCAT
The DNA here is from genome assembly GCF_040938485.1 of Diadema antillarum. Classification (NCBI taxonomy): domain Eukaryota; kingdom Metazoa; phylum Echinodermata; class Echinoidea; order Diadematoida; family Diadematidae; genus Diadema; species Diadema antillarum. The sequence goes on along the minus strand of NW_027271783.1, from coordinate 1,659,116 downwards.
TTTTCACAAAATAAGAACATGATTGTTATAAAGAAATTTTGTCTAGATAGTAATATATTGAAGAATATTAAGTTTATTAAGTAAATCATACAATATGCATTTTACAATTATGCATGATTTTATCTTACTTGATTTTATTTCTATATTTTTCACAAAATAGATATAACATGACAAGGAAATCAAGTTACAATCGTGTAAGCAAATTACATGCGGCACTGGTACAAGCACTGGTATTGTATCGAAGTACAATGTATTACACAAAAGGACTTTCGTATTAAGTTGCCAACTTCTACATTATTCTCATTTTCAGCCTGTGAAGACTAATTTTCTATGTGTTTTTACAATATAGAAATAAATAGAATAAGGAATGAAGTAATTGAAAGAAAATATTACCAGATTACTCAGAATTTTGAATGATGAAATTAAAGAAACAGAATCTAGCTATCCTGCATTTTTTAAAATTCATTTCAATTTGATATACTTTTTCAACCATCCATCAATGTAAAGTAATTGTTTCCCAGAAAATATACATTTATCAAAGCATATTACCATAAGTTAAATTGTCATATCACATATAAAAACTAGAGAAGCACTCTGAGAGTGCAGACCTCCGCCAAGTATGCAGCTCATTTCCACCACTGATCTTGTTCTTCCATAAAGATATCAGTGATTTCAACCCATACATACTTTCAGCATTGTGTGTGGAGAGTCGCCTGATTTCCCAATATAGAAGCATTTGTTACGTCATAAACTCTCAGCTGCACGGCGCGCCTTGCCCTAGCAGAAACTAGAGTACGCGCTTTAGTGCGCGCAGGCAAACCTCAAATACGCGCAGTCTGAACTCCCAAGTTCATTGACCCTACCTGCCAAAATACCAAAAATCCTTCATAAATTCCCCCAAAATTCTCAGATCACTACCAAAAGTTAATCGTTTGTTACTCGTGTCATTCTAAACCTTTCCTGCAAGTTTCATCCAAATCTGTTAACTACTTTTTGAGTTATTTTGCACACGGACAAACAAACAAACAAACCAATGGTAACAAAAAAATAACCTCTTCCCTTGGCGGAGGTAATTATACAAAATATATGTACATGTAATGTATATATGATTGAATGACCAGATTTTAATTGATATCAGAAAAGGAAGTTTAGGAAGATTTTTGAGAAATTTAGTTGCAGACTTGAGAGGCAGTGACATCACCACCTCATTCAATTTGCATATTAAGTGTGTAAATGCCAATATTACTTTACAGTGAAAACATCTGAAATTTCAATACTTCCATGAATACCTTACTTTTGTCAGATTTTGTTACTAGTCTATGTTTTATCTACATTGTTCACAGAGTAAAAGTTAATGGTGATGTGAACTGTCTTTTTTTCCTTGTCATCTTTGTGTTATGTGTCAATATGTCTCCCTTCCTATTTGTCTATCAAATGTTTTATTTACGATTTTACTTCAGCCATACTGTAAAACATGATATGTGACCGTGCACCTCAAAACAAACATAAAGTCGCACACACTGATTTTGCGTGAAGACTGAAAATAAGTGAAATGGGTCAACCTAGCTGAACTTGACTTTTTCATATTTTCTGAAAGAGCCGGTCTTCTTTACATTATGCTAAAATTTGGTATCATAAAACGGGCAGGAAAGTGTGTTTTTTAGCAGTTTATCTCGAACGTTTTTGGTAGAATAGTGTGATAAGGTGTGTCTTAAGAATCCCTTTTTCATTTCTGAAAAACCATGTCCACATTCTTCACTTTCAACTCTAATAACTTTTGAAAGGAGAGTGCTACTGCTTTGAAAGTTGGCATTAATTATGGACAGAATGTGTTACTGAGGCGTGCTTAATTTCAGTTTAATCTGATAATCCCTTCATTGTTGTTACTCTGGTGGTTAACTTCCTGTTTTTTGTCCCATTCATCGCACAGCCAGCACGGTTTGGTAAAGGATTAAGCGCTTGAATAGACACTGTACTTCAGAGCCTCTTTTCTCACTTCACACTTTTCCTGAGTTTGTGCTTTCTTTCCAATATTTAAATCGGTTAGGAGAGTCCATTTGATTTGAGTTATACATCATTTTAAAGCTTAAGGTCTGTTCTTTCAGAATATGGTCTTAACTAAAAATTCATGTCTGGCGACTTTTTGTTTGTTTTGAGGTGCAGGGTCACATATGTGACCGTGCACCTCAAAACGAACATAAAGTCGCACACACTGATTTTGCGTGAGGACTGAAAATAAGTGAAATGGGTCAACCTAGCCGAACTTGACTTTTTCATATTTTCTGAAAGAGCGGGTCTTCTTTTACATTATGATAAAATTTGGTATCATAAAACGGGCATGAAAGTGTGTTTTCTTAGCAGTTTATCTCGAACATTTTTGGTAGAATAGTGTGATTAGGCGTGTCTTTAGAATCCCTTTTTCATTTCTGAAAAACTTTGTCCACACTCTTCGCTTTCAACTCTAATAACTTTTGAAAGGATAGGGCTACTGATTTGGAAGTTGGCATTAATTATGGACAGAATGTGTTTATGAGGCATGCTTAATTTGAGTTTAATCTGATAATCCCTTCATTGTTGTTACTCTGGTGGTTTACTTCCTGTTTTTTGTCCCATTCATTGCACAGCCAGCACTGTTTGGTAAAGATTAAGCGCTTGAATAGACACTGTACTTCAGAGCCTCTTTTCTCACTTCACACTTTTCCTGAGTTTGTGCTTTCTTTCCAATATTTAAATCGGTTAGGAGAGTCCATTTGATTTGAGTTATACATCATTTTAAAGCTTAAGGTCTGTTCTTTCAGAATATGGTCTTAACTAAAAATTCATGTCTGGCGACTTTTTGTTTGTTTTGAGGTGCAGGGTCACATATGTGACCGTGCACCTCAAAACGAACATAAAGTCGCACACACTGATTTTGCGTGAGGACTGAAAATAAGTGAAATGGGTCAACCTAGCCGAACTTGACTTTTTCATATTTTCTGAAAGAGCGGGTCTTCTTTTACATTATGATAAAATTTGGTATCATAAAACGGGCATGAAAGTGTGTTTTCTTAGCAGTTTATCTCGAACATTTTTGGTAGAATAGTGTGATTAGGCGTGTCTTTAGAATCCCTTTTTCATTTCTGAAAAACTTTGTCCACACTCTTCGCTTTCAACTCTAATAACTTTTGAAAGGATAGGGCTACTGATTTGGAAGTTGGCATTAATTATGGACAGAATGTGTTTATGAGGCATGCTTAATTTGAGTTTAATCTGATAATCCCTTCATTGTTGTTACTCTGGTGGTTTACTTCCTGTTTTTTGTCCCATTCATTGCACAGCCAGCACTGTTTGGTAAAGATTAAGCGCTTGAATAGACACTGTACTTCGGAGCCTCTTTTCTCAGTTCACACTTTTCCTGAGTTTGTGCTTTCTTTCCAATATTTAGATAGGTTAGGAGAGTCCATTTGATTGAGTTATACATCATTTTAAAGCTTAAAGTCTGCTCTTTCAGAATATGGTCTTAACTAAAAATTCATGTCTGGCGACTTTTTGTTTGTTTTGAGGTGCAGGGTCACATATATTCGCGGCATGAATTTTTCGCGAATCGGAGCCGACGGCCTTTTTTGCGGCATGATATTTTCGCGAACTGCCACTGGCATTCAATGCATATAGTGTAGACAAGAACTTTCGCGTGCATTTTAATTTCGCGAATCTTGGCGCTCGCGAAATTCGCGAAATTATAATGCACGCGAACATTCCTCGTTTTACAGTATGTCTTACATATCAGTTGGAGCCAAAACCATTAAGACATGACTGTCTCTTATGTCTTTGTTATTTCTAGCATCTTACGGTGTTAATTCACATAATTTCATTTTTTTATTGGATCCAGTCAGTGTGTTTTGACCCTGAGTAGTATAAACATGGAGTCATACACAGTCTTTGCATTACTGTGATCTCTGCGGATTCTAATAGGTAGTGACATAAATGGCCAACATAGAGTTGTAAATGTATTTTACTTATTTTTACCATATTGGATATTGCTCTTGTTTTTCCTTCACTCATAACAAAAATGATAGTTTTGAACTAAAATTTGTTTTTCTTATAACTTGGTTTTCACACCAAGCAAGTATGTGGAATTTCTCAATTTTTAAACATTTCTTACCTTTGCTGACATTCTTCATTATACATCAGTATATGGAGGGTTTTTTTTTTTTTTTTTTGGTGTGTGTGTGTATGTGTGTGTGCATGTGTATAAGCATGTATGTGAAAAAGATAGTTCTATGTAGCTCTGCTAAATGCATGATGACATTACTGTCATATAAACCAGAAATGTCCGTATTCATGAAAAGTTTGCGAATTTAGCGATGAGCCAAGATTTGGGAAAGTAAAATGCATGATAACATTTCGTCTAAACAATACATTCAATACCATTGGCGATTTATAAAAGTTCGCAAATAGAGGCCTTTGACTCCAATTTTCTAAAAGTTTCAAGTCACATATGTTTGTGGTTTTACAGCATGTTTGTTTTGTCCCTTGCCCACAAATGACAGGAATAGCCGAGAGGTTTCTCCCAACGAACATTCCGTCGTCATTGATAAGCTGAAGGGATACGTGCTCTACTACTTCTATGTTTCCGTTACAAACTCTAAAGGGGAGAGTTCACGATCATCTCAAGTGCGGAATAAAACAGCTGAGTGGGGTAGGCTTGAACAATGTTTGCTGAAAACATTACATGATTTATTGTTACCTATATTATTATCATTATTATCAATATTATAGTTAGGATGATGATGATTATATATCATTCTCATCACTATTAAAATCATCTGTATTATTCGTACAACTATTATCATATTTTCATTATCTTTATTGCTACTATCATTATTATTATTATCATAATTATTACATTGTACTATGGTCAATAATATCATCATCATCATTCTAAGTATTAAGAAATGGAATTCAGGGAGATCAGAATACATGTTTATAAGGTTTATCCATCAATCTATTTTCATATGAAAAAGACATCACAAACCATTGCTATGATTATTGGTTATTCGTATGAAATATTTCACAGCAAAGTGTTACAAAAAAACTGATGATTCAGAACATTTGTAATGGACAGGCTTACTGGTACAATGTAGGTCCTCTGTGAGGTTTGAAATTGAGTGAGGGAGCTCCTTAACTCGTTGAGGACGGGCTGATTTTACCACTACACAAATTTTTCGTAGACACTTGCCCGAGTATACTCGGGGCTCGTCCTCAATGGGTTAAATTTGGTTCTGTTGTGGAAATGTCACCAAACCACCAAATTTTGATGACTAAAACCATTTGGAGAACAACGGGATAGTGAATACTTTCCTTGTGCAAATACTGTAAAAGTGGAAATTTTTCGCGGTGTTGAAATTCGCGCAACCACAAACTAGCGCGAAAATAACAGCACACGAATATTTTTGCTTGCTGTTTGTTCCTGTACTTGGTGTCTGATTCCGCGGAATTAAAAACATGCGAAACTCTTCTCACCATTCTCTTTCTCTCTGTATGAATTGTATCTCGATTCAGAGATGTGAGACTTCATTATTGCTTTCATTTTCCTTTTATTCACCCTGTATGCATGTGCTAGTCATAATGTTGGAGATGGAGAAAAAATGAACTTGAACTTGACATCAAAATTTGTGGTGAAATTATGCTGAGTATAGATGGAAAGGAAGTAATCATTACAGACTTAAGGCAGAAATGTACTTAACCATTTGAAGCAGACATGCGTGATATGCTGCATTAGCATTTCTTGTGGATGAAAAGACTTCACCCGTCTCAAATCCACTTAATATCACGTTGTCGGACCTTTCTGGTATCAGTGCCTGGGGCAGCACCGACAAACCTCACTGTGACGGCAGTTCCTGGAACCAACAGCCTGGAGCTGGACTGGATCGAGGTGCCAGGAGAGGAGGCCCATGGGGTGATCATCGGACACACGGCCTACTACTGTCTCCTGGTTGACCTCTCAGAGAGTGGGGACGTCCCAGGGTGGTCAGATTCATGGAATTCAACAAGCTGCGCTGGTATGGAGTCTTTTATTTTTACAGTCAAAAACACTGTTTAACATTATGCTGCCTGGGTCAATTTCAGAAATCGTGAAACTTTGAACTGTATGAGGGTGTCAAAGTGCATGAATAAATACTATTTTTATCTGTATTATGTCAACGTGTCAACAAGTGTTTTTATTTTTGTTTCTTCTGCCAATTAAACTGTCGAAAAAGATTAAAAGTGGAAAAAGAAAAGAGTCTTATTCTCTGAACTTGCTATTCTGAGATGACAATGCCATACAATGGTAAAGTCCCTATTGGCATCATTATTTCATAGGCAGAAAGACTGTATGGCCTACCTGTAAATAAGCTATATAATTGTTCATATGCTAGTTAATGGTCATTTTTACTATCAATAACACAATAGTAATGGACATCCATGTCTACCTTTATTGATGCTTTCCTTGATTGGTCACTGGACACAGGTTTAACTGTATCTGAATGTATTTCAGAAATTTTGTCTGAGCTAGAATTCAGCATCTGAAAATAAGATGCATACTACGTGTGCCTGTTTCCATGTCTTCCCCAGAGCCAATCCAACAGCCAAGCTTTGGACGGCATGAAGCCACACCTGTGAGACTGACCGGTGTAAAGCCATTTTCCCAGTATCTCGTCTGGGTGTCGGCCAACACCAGTGTGGGTGAGGGACCGAGGAGTGACCATCCATCCGGTGGAACGTCCAGCCAGAGAGGTCAGTGAATGGAAGTATAAGGTGTATGCAAGTACCACACCACACTGCACAACCAGAAGCTACTATGAAAATAAAAGCACACAAATATTTTGCATGGTCTAGTTGTTGATGTCCTGATTCTGCAGAATTATAAACATTCGATATTCATCCTACCTGGCCGATTGCGAAAAATTACTCTTGTGAAAATATCCACTTTTACAGTACAGCATGTAATGCTTTGATGAAAACAAGTTATACACATCAGTCGTATATCACTGGTAAGACAAATGCTATATGGGTATTTCCAAGGTAAAAGGGTACATTTCAGGGATGTCGGGTTATTTTCCGTTTCCATTGTGCATTACCCACCCCCCCCCCACCCCCAATTACAATGCAATCTTTTAGAACACTTCAATGAGAGATAACTTTTCCCCAAAATTGTTTCAAAGAAGCAGTCTATTTGAATTTTTGCCAACATGAGAATTTTGCGGGTAATGTACATATGAAGCATATATTATTAAACTGTATGATGTAGGTCGATGAGCATTTACTGAAAGTTTGTTGTTTTTTAACTTAAAGGCTTAATATTGATTAGAAAAGACAATAACAACACTTAACTTCTTTTGAACACGGTGTTTTATACCAATTCTAGACTTAGTGGGGAATGTACGTAACATGAAAAGACAAAAATGTGACAGTTTTTTGTGATTTTTCTTTACCATAAATGTCTGTATTTGTTTTAATTGGTCAATTACCATCTCTAGGGCCTAGTAAGCCAGTGGACGTCAGGGTCACCACTGTAACTTCCACAAGCATTGGAATAGCATGGTCCGCCCCGCAGATCAAGAATGGTGTCATCCAGTACTACAAGGTCTTCCTTGAGGGGGATGTGGCATTGGACAAGCATGAATACATGGCGGGGGAGAACCTCAGCTATACAGTGGAGGGACTGTACGGTCATGCAAATTACTCACTTCAAGTACAGGCATGGACCACTGAAGGAGGGGAGTTATCAGATAAAGTCATCCACGTCACTGACATAGGAGGTGAGAAGACGGGTGACTTTTCAAATGGGAGGGGATGAGGATTGATACCTGGCCTTTAGGAGTTGATGAGATGGAATATGGTTGGTCTTACCATTGTATTACACACTTGAAAGCAGTACCAATGTATTTGCCAGTCATCACAGACCAAAATTGACCAATGAAAATATCTCTTTAAAGCCCTTTTTACACTTGTGTTTCTTAACCCCGTACTTTCTCTGACCCAGGACTATCGTTAGTCCCGTACCAATTTTTTCAGCTTTTTACACTCGCCAAAAAGTCCCGTACTAAGCTCTTGTCCGGGGCTAAGGAGAAAATTTACCTTTTTACACTCATATTTCTTAGTGCGGTACTTTCCAAACCACATGCATTATTCATGATTACCTGTGCACTGTACACGTACACGCACACACCAGCAGTACTTAATTATCTCGTTTCTGATTGGTCGGTGGGGGTCGGACTTCGTTTCCGTCGCTTAGCCCCGGATTATTTTTATTTTCGTTCTGTTTACACTCGTTTGCTTGGCACCGCAATTGCGGTGCTAACCCTGCTATTTTGCAGGGCCAGATAGTACGGGACTATCAGTGGGGCTAGCCCACTTTGGCAAAAACGAGTGTAAACAGAAAGTGGGCTAAGGAAAGTCCGGTACCAACGGTGGGGCTAAGGCCCCCCCTTAGCCCCACCGTTGGTACGGGACTAAGCAAAAATTTGCAAGTGTAAAAAGCCCTTAATTGTACTAGATATAATATGTAGAATAGACTATTTCCTATAGCACTTATAGTTTTATAGCTCTGAGTGGCAAAGATCATCACTGCCAGAATACCAAGGTAGTTTATTCCACATCAGAGTTTGCCAATCTGCCTTGCATATGGACTTACACCTGAAGATCATTTGTGGTTTGGTATTAAAGAGACTATACAGTACTGGTTTAGGTGGGGATTAATGTTTTGAACATTCCTAAGTGAGATACTGAGAAGCCTCTTATGAAATATGAAAGAGCATGTAATTTTAAGAAGGATTCAACGTTTATTTGATGAAAATTGGTTTTCAAATGGGTGAGATATCCAAAAAAGGTGATAATAAAGAAAAAGACTACAGGCCACGCCTTTTATCAGGATCTCTTTGTTTCACCTTGTTTTTGGATATCTCAGTCATTTCAAAACCGATTTTCATCAAATAAACTTTTGATACCCCTTAGAATCGCAGTCTCTTTGACATCTCATAGAGTGGTTTCTGAATATCTCGCAAAATGTTAAAAGCTAAATCCTCACCTCAGACCAGAACTGTACCTACCCTTTAATCTTGACATACATTGTATACACCAGCTGTTTATGAATGATCAAGAGATTGATGTGTGTATTGGCTATGAAGTCAACGAAGAGTATAATACATTGCAGGAATTAATTACAGTTTTTAGGAATATGTTGTGTCAATTGACAGACCAATTCTATAGTGAGCAACAAAGTTATGTTGAATTCCTCAAGTATTTAACTGTCCAGAGTCATCAAAGGATATTGATAGTTCATAATGATTCAGACAGCTGATGTCTTTACTGTTGTGATCAAGGTCAGGAAAGAATTGTTAAAGTACCTTCCATGTTCTTGCTGCTTCCGAATAGTCCCTGAACAGCCAGAGTTCCTGCCCATCTCCAGCACTAGATACGGCGGAGTGAGGCTTAGTTGGAAGTCACCATCCCATCCGAACGGACCAATCACCTACTACCAGGTTTCGCACCGCATGCAAGCCCTTGAGGAGACATCCACTCACCCCAGCGTAACGCAGTACTGGGTGTCAATGCTGGTAGGCACCCAGTCTGGCGATGACATTGATGAGTGGAAGACAGTAAATGTGTCGCGGACCAGTGCTGAGCTCACACTGGACTGTAGTCAGGCCGGAGAGCAAGGCACCAACTTTGACTTCCGGGTCCTAGCGGTCAACATCCACAATGGGAAAGCGCTGCTTGGTGCACCTGCCTCTACTTCCTACAAAGCATGTGAGCCAATACCCAGTGAGTACAGCAAGCTGTTGGTGACTAGATTGTTACAGGGAAGCAGCAAAGTTTTGGGCAGATTTGAGAGTGTTTTAATATCAGGCCTGCAATTGTCACATTTAGTAGTGATTGTTAGGGATGTTTTTCCCCATGAAACATTAACTGTAGATCATGTTGTCCTTGATCACACAAAACTTGGCAAGAAGTACAGTACGTATGAGATATAATACTATATGTACTACAAAACAGCCTCCAATATTTTCAAGGATTATTGATACTGTTAGGGTTGTACATCTGATCACGCAAATCATTAGATGGATCTTTCCCAAACTGTTACAGGTGGCTGGCACTTGATTTAACCAGTTTCTGTGAAAAAGAGAACATTATTACATGAGGAAATAGGATGGCATGCTGGTTACGATGTTGGACTTCCACTCATAAGGTCATGGGTCCAATGCCACTTGTAATGTCCATGGATAAGATTACAATCCTCCCATCCATCTGACAGTTACGACACAGAATGTGATTACAAACATTGTGATATGTATATGCAGCAGAGAAAAAAAAAAGTTACTGTTGATTGAATAAGTGAGTTTTGAGCATTAATGAAAAAGAAGTTATATACTCTTAGCTTATTATGAGAGGGGAATTTGTTTGGAGTTTGTTTCAATGAAACGGGAAATGACAGAAAATTCCTTATCACCATAATAGGTAAGAGTGCATAGTGACCATAATTATGATAATTACATGCTATGTTTAAATGTAAGTCATTCCAGGCAACATGAAACAAGATCTGGCTCCTGATTCAAAGCTCAGTTGGGTGGATATATATCTAATTCGTTTTAAATTGAAAGATGCGTAAATGCATTGTCTCTCAAACTCTTGTGAATTCTTTGTTTCCTCACACATATGCTGACTTGATGATAAAAGAGCTCTGTGAAAGTCCTTGAGGATTTGAGAGCACGTCCTCTGACTCATGCTGACTTTCTTTTCACATCTCTAGCCAACCTGAGACCATTCTTATGGCTGATCTTCCCTGGGGTATTTCTCCTTCTCATTCTGGCGATGTGCCTCTACCAGGTCCAAGCCAAGCTTGGAAAGTCGTGGCCCGAGCCTGCTTACAAGGACATTGTCAAGAACAGAAATGTGGTGAGTATTCGAGCACAGAGTTCAAATCAAATTCTTTCTGTTTTTCTTTCCTTTTCTTTGTCTTTCTTGATTCATGTTACGATAGTACCCCATGCATGAATGTGTGCATAAATCTTGCTTCTTTTTTTCAAGTGATGATGAGAGCACCTTGATGTTTTTGTGTCAAGAACCTAAATGACCTTGTCTCAGTCTCTATCTTCTTTTGATCAATACATGTACACATCTCGTGTGAGGAATTTCTCATTTAATTCTTATGCTACTCTAATGGTTTGGACTCTAATTATGTAATGTCATATTTACCCTTCTATCCAACACATTTTTTCTGCAGAGCTCGCATCCATTTTGGATGGGAAGGGAGGCAGAGAAGGAAACATTTGATGTCATCCCTGGAAATAGTCAATTACAGAACCCTGAGGTGGCAACAGTGGCTAAAGACTTCCAGGACTTCTCTAGGGGTCCTACCCTAACAATTCACAAAGTGACATCCAGTGACGCTGAGCTCAGTAGTAAGGATATTCTGACACGATCGCTCAGCGTTGACAGCGGTGTTCCTTCCTCACCAAATGATGAGCTGTCACCATTGATTGTGGACGAAGTGTTCCCCATGCAGTGCGCAACTAACAAAGATCACCGCAAGCTCTGTGCACCTCGGGATGCTGGGTCCAAGAGAGGCCACCAGGGCTGTCAGTTGGCTTCGTCTTCGTCAAGCTGTGATGGTGTCACCCTGCTTCCACCCATCGCTGAGAAAGGGTTGCTGGGCTCAGAGAATACTAAAGCTATTGTCCATGGCCTCTATGATGATGATGACAATGATGGTTTTGATGCCGGTATGTCCACATCAGGGATAGACAGTATCAAGAATGACATGAGAAAAGAAAGGTTGCCCAACATCTCTGACACCCTTCAAAGTTCATTTCAGTATCCACACAACGGCGTAGGAAGTGGGAAAGAAGGTTTCACAATGGCAGACGACTTCAACGGAGAGCTGGATGACAGACTGATAATAGTGTCTCCAAAGCAAGCAGCTGTTGGTAATTTTGAAACATCGGAGATGGCCTACTCTGTGCTGGGTGCTTCCATGAGCCCAGGGCTTGCCAAGACAGGCCCTGCCTTGGTAGGTGTGACTTTAGATAATGGGTATGTGCCAGGGTCTATGGCATGTGCAGAAGTTGCAGCGAGATGTGATGCGAGTCGTCAGTCCGCTCCCACACCAGAGCCATCTCTGTCCTCTTCTCTGGGATATGTGAGTGAGGATAGCCTTGTCACCAACAAGCTGTCCATCCTTACAGCCAGACAAGCTGTGGATAATTTGTCCAAAGATGATGCTGCAGAGATGGAAAACCTGGCTCCATCCTCCTCACCTTTCATCTCTGCTTCTCTAACAACAGAGTCCTTACCAAGCATTGCAAACCTGTCCAAGGGCTTGAGAGCCGCTGACTTGCACAAAAACAGCAGTGCAGATCCTGAGGGTGAAGAAAAATCTGAACAGCAACCATTGTCCCGTCCCTTAATCCCACCCTTAGTGCTAGAATCAAATACGAGGGAGATCAGTGATTATGTCTCTGGGCAGGATTTGCTGTTCTCTTTGCCTTCATCTCCTGTATCTCCTCAAGGGTCCTCTCAGGATTTCTCCAAGTCTGTGTCAAGTTACGTCAGGGCAGGATGTGCAGTGCCTTGTTCCAAGACACCTATGCCATTTCCAATGCCAGTTCCTTGGTGCACGGAAGGTAACATCAATGACGGTAAAGACAATCTGCAGGAAACCAATCCAGATGAATCCCCAGACTCATCTGTACCCTCTCTCTCCATACTACCCTCGCCTCATCCATCAACCCTCAAGGCAGACTTGGATGCCAAGTTCAGCAGTGGTGAAGATACCATGCCTTTGCTGGGGTCTCTGGTGTACAAGGAAGGCACATTGGTAGAAGACGGCGGACCTTCGTTGGGAGACACGGTGAAGGACATGCCAAAGGAGGACGTTGATGAGATGAAGCGCCCCAGAAACGAGTCCATTGTGTCATCCAGCTCATCCTCGGGGTACATCAGTGAATCTGGACTCATTTCCAGGGAGATCATAAAGACAGGGACGGACTCGGAAGAGTGCTTACACTACACCAACCTGGCCTTCTCCGACGACTCTGAGACGGAGACGGAGGGAGTAGTCACAATGTGTGAAGACAGGCTTTCAGAAAGAGGGAGTGGCAGTGCAGGGGTTAGGGCCCTGGAAGATACAACTGGAGGCACGCCCTCAGAGATGGCCAGGGAGACAGGAGGTGACAACTCTATCAAAGACCTCCACAGTAACAAACTCGGGGGAGATTTGCAAATCAAGGGAAGTGACAGTGAAATTGACAGCAGCCAAGTTGCTGGCATTAGTAAGCTGGATGAAGGAAAACTCAGAGTGCAGGGTTCAGATAGTAGTGTGGGTAAGACAGTCACTCTGCAAGAAGGGTATGTCCAGTGGAGGGGTCATGATAGTCTTGGAGGAAAACACTCCCTTGAACATAGTGCAGCGGGCACTGGAGCAGACTATCAAGTACCAACCAAGTCCAATTTGACTGACTTCTCTTTCTCTGCGGACTATGTCCCTTACTGCCCAGACAGTGGGTACTTCAGTAATACTTCAAGTAAAGATGAGGATGAAATACAATATCTACCAATGTCACCAATCCACAAGAATTTAGTTGACAGCGAAACTGTTTTGTAGTGTGTTGAGAGCCATGGGTCACTTGATTCACATGTTTGGTGTGATACAAAGTGATCTGCTCTGTTGAGGGGTTTGTTTAGCCGAGGATTCTCTGTAATTCTGCTACAGGGATTGGCTCCCATGTCCACTGTTGGTCAATCCTGACAGACACAGAGTCATTCTGGTGTGAGTGGTGTAAACGTCGGAGACGGAGATGGCTGAAGGATTTTGGTTTGAAGGTTTTTATGCCTCCACCATGAAGTGTTGCCAGAGGCACCATGCTTTCGGGTTGCCCGTCTGTACACTTTCTCTCCATTTTGTGGACAGCATTACCTGAAAACTGTTTGAGGTAGCCCAATGAAATTTGGCAGAGGAATGTATGAGTGGACAAAGTTGTGTCTATTGTCATTTGGGTGCACATGCTCAAGGTCAAAGGTCAAGGTAGAATTCTTGAAATGTCACTTTTTCCCCATATCTTTGCAGTGACTAAAGGTTTTTTCTTGAACATTCGTGTATAGATGCATTACCAGATAAAGATTCTTTAGGGAAAATTTTTGGCAATTGGATGAAAGGTCAAAGGTGAAGTGAAAATGCTAAAATTTCAGTTTTTAGCTCACCTGAGCCAAAGGCTTAAGTGAGCTATTGTGGTCGCTCTTTGTCCTGTGTCCGTCGTGTATCGTCCATAGTCTGTCGTCTGTAAACTTTTTAGATTTTCATCTTCTTGAAAACATCAAGACCAATTTTCACCAAACTTCGCAGGTAGCATCCCTCAAGAGATAGGATCTCGATTTGTGCAAATGGGCACCATGCCTCACCTGGGGGCCCCAGGGGGACCCAAATTCCCCCAAATTAAGGAATCTTAAAAAGTCTTCTCCAGAACCAGAAGTGATAGAGCTAAATTAATAGTATGAGTTAGTGCATTGATGACTGTAGTTTCATGTTTGTTCAAAGCAGAATCAGGGTCCCCCCCCCCCCCTTTGGGACCCAGGGGAGGGGTCCTTATGGGGGCCCTAATAGTACATTTTCATCTTCTTGAAAACCCCAAGATGAATTTTTTTCACCAAACTTGGCATGTGACATCCCTAGGGGGATAGGATCCCAATTCCTTCAAATGGGCACCCTGCCCCACCTGGGGCCCCAAAGGGGCCTAAACCACCAAAATTAAGGAACCTTAGAAAAAAAAAAACCCTTCTTCTCTAGAACCACGAGTGATAGAGCTAAGTTACTACTATGTGTTAGTACATTGATGACTAGGGGAGGGGGGAAGCAACTTGCTTCCTAAGTGTTATTAGTTTTGTTCAATAATTATATTGTCTATGAGGAGCGTGCAAAATACAAGCTTTGATTTTCAGCACATCTCCATTTCCTGCAGCTTTATTATTGATTTGACATCATCAGAAAGTAATGTCTAGTATTGTTAATTTCACAGTTTTTTTATGCCTCCGCCACGAAGTGTCGCTGGAGGCATTATGTTTTCGGGTTCTCCGTCCGTCCGTCCGTCCATCCTTCCTTCCGTCTCTCGGGTCTGTCCTTCCTTCCGTCTGTCCGTAATCAATTTTGTGGACAGCATATCTAAAAAACCGTTAGAGGTATCCTAATGAAACTTGGCATGTATATGTATGAGTCGGCAAAGTTGTGCCGATCAACTTTTGGATGCACATGCTCAAGGTCAAAGGTCAAGGTCAAATGCTCAAATTTTCACTATTTCCCCTATATCTCTGCAATGCCTGGAGGTATTTTCTTGAAAGTTGGTGTATACATGAAGTACCAAATAAAGATTTCTCAGAGAGAGTTGGGGTCATGAGGTCAAAGGTCAAGGTCAAATGAAAATGTTAAAATTGCACTTTTTTCTTATCTCGCAAATATTTCAAGGTATCTTCATGGCACTTAGTATGCATATACTGACTGGCAGTGAATATGTAGGGAATTTTGGGGTCATGGGTCAAAGGTCAGGGGGTCAAAGGTCGAGGTCAGCTCATCAAAATGTCATTATTTCCCTCTTATCTATGCAATGCCTGCATTACTTTTTCTTGAAACTTTGTCATATGCATGTATTACCCAATACAGATTCTCTTGGAAGTTTTTTGTCAAAAGGTCAAAGGCCAAAAGGTGAAAGGTCGAGTGTAAGTGATAAATTTCACTTCTTCTTTAAACTTACAAAAGGGTCAAAAGTTAGGTAAAAATCTCCAAATACCTGCACTCTTATTAGACAGTATAGCCATTAATCCAAATAAACCTAGTTCAAGGAAAGTGAACATTCAATGCATTTGTGACAAACCTGTCATTTAATATTTTGCCAGTTATGTGAAACTGTCATCACACATTGTCAAGACATTGTGCTATAGACCTACAAATGTATTCGGAGAATCATGCATGATGGCGGAGGCATACCAGTCGTCATAGCGACATTTCTAGTTCATTACTAAATTGTATTGATATTGTGTTACTATGTGAATGTAAATGTTTTGTTTAGTTGAAAATGAAATAAAATGAAATGAATGAAATGTAAAAACAAAATAAAATGAATGAAATATTTAAAAAATGTAATGAATGAAATACAAGAACAAAATGAAATGAATGAAATATTAAAACAAATGAAATGAATGAAATATGAGAACAAAATGAAATGAATAAAGTATAAAAACAAAATGAAAGAAACCTGCATGGACACCTAATATTCGTTTTTGGTTGTGTTTTTTTTTTTTGTTTTTTTTTCATTATTGGTATTGGAGCTTAAAGGAATTATTTCATATAATTGAATTCACCTGATTACTTTGAAGGCAATATGTGCCATTTTTATGATTGAATGTATATATTTTTTTTCCAAAAGTGAGCATCATTCCAAGAGTATTGATATGTTTTTACAGATTTTATAATAATATATATTTATGTATATTAACTTGTTACACTTGTTGGTATAATATTCATCCATATGACTGTCTGAAATGATTGTGGTAATGGGGTATGGTGTGCTATCATTTTTGTAATATATTGTCTAGCATTACAATTGTGATATTATGGACAAATGTTTTTCAGATTTTCCTTGGATCTTTGCAGCATTTTGTACATAAATCTCAGTCTACTACTCTATCGATGGCAAATCATGATGTGAATTCAATTTTATGAGCATAAAAATCTGTCATTGGATTATGCATGCATGAATTGCCATATGAGAGGGGGGGGGGGGGAGATTAGGCCTTTGGTACATTGCAGCAGAGACTCCAACTCTCCCGTTTTCGACGGGAGATCTCCCGCCGAAAACCTATTTTTGCAAAATCTCCCGTTCTCCCGCTGGAGATTTGATTTCTCCCGCCCTGGCTCTGTGTCTCCCGGTAGAAAGGGTTTCTTACTTATTGCTATCGTATGTTGAAAAAATAAGCCTTAGATAGCACCAGAGAACATATAGAACACTAGGAACTTCGCTCACATCATCTTGGAGTCTCCCGTTTGCTAGGGGTTTCGGGCGGGAGAATCTCCAGATCAGAAGGTGCCTGGGGTTGGAGTCTCTGTTGCAGATAAAGCAAAACTGACCTTACATGTACCTGTCCTTATGCATGTGTGTTCCTTCTCAGGAACTTTTATAGAACTCTGACCCCGTGTTGGGCCAGCCTGCACGGCTGCAGGTTTGTGTATAGGGTTTCTTCGAACCTTTTATGGGCCATACAATGTAGCCTTCCACATTTCCATGTTGCTGCTCACTTGGTCACTCCCACAAAGGCTAACCTATAATCCAATTTCTCTCTTAATGTTCAAGATATGGTTTGTCGCCGCGAGCTATATGTTGAATATGAACAAAGAAAAATGAACTATGTGAGTTTGCCTTTGTGGGATCGATCGAGTCCTGGGAACGATCGAGTCGATCGAGTCCTGGAAATTTCATATTGACAGTATATGTAAAATTATTTCACGTAATATTGGTATAATTAATAAGCTTAAGTTTTGTTTTCCTTTGTCGTCCCTGCTCGTATTATATTCATCCTTAATAGTGCCATATTTAAGTTACGGTATTCTCGCGTGGGGAAATACATATAAAACACTCTTAGATAAATTACTTTTATTGCAAAAGAAATCACTCCGTGTTATATGTCATACTGCATTTTTGTCCCATACTGACCCACTATTTTATGAGCATAAAATATTGAAAATTAATGATTTGTATTTGTTTAATTTAGGACAATTTATGTATAATTATAATAAAAATAATCTCCCAAATATATTTGAAACAACGTTTCAAAGAAACCAATCCGTTCACAATTATCCAACACGGCGATCAAATGATTTCCATTTGCCATTTCTGAGAACTTTGTTGGCTCAAAACACAATCATTTACGACGGGCCAAAGTATTGGAATTCACTTCCCAGTAACATTACAACAGCTCAATCTCTGAATTCCTTCAAGAATAAATTAAAATCATTTTTATTGAAATTTTACAACATCCAACAGAGTTAGTTTCCCTTTATCATCTCAGTAAAGTCATCATTCTTTTTTACATAAGTCCTCCTAAGTATGTCCCTGTTTGTGTTCTAAATATAACGATGCGTTTTTCTCTTTCTCCTGCATTCTTACCAACATAACTACGTATAAAAAATGTTTTGCATTACATTTAATCCAGCTTGTATTTTATCACTTATTTTACATTATGAAATCTAGATTGCTTGCGTCCACGATGGCACATGCTGTAGTTCCCCCCTTTTTTTTTCTCCCTTTTTTTTTTCTCTCTTTTTTTTTCCTCTTTTTTCTCTCTTTTTCTCTTCCCAATCATCTTGATGTCAGTTGACATCAGTTCGTTTATTGTCTTTTATATTGATGTTTTGTGTATTTTCTGAGGGTCCCATATCGTACAAGCTTTGCTTCTTAATGACCCTCCACTTCCATCCTCATCCTTAGTTGACTTGTATTATACGCTTTATGTATTTAACAAAGATGTAATCGCATCTACTTCTCATTTTCATAATTTTTTTATGTACCTTTTCAAATGTTGTTCTGTATCACAAATATCCCGTGCATATGCAATGTACATAATTTCTTTGTTCATTTTGATGGAGGTGAAAATAAAGTTGAATCTTGAATCTTGAGTGACCAAGTTATCGGACAGGTGGACAGTCGCGGTTATGGACCATAAAATGCTAGAAGAAACACAGACCTTACACATAAACCTGCATTTGTACAGGCTGACCTGTTTATTTTGCCATTTTCATTGACAGTTCTCATCCATTCAGTGAGACATTCATTGTTCCTTCATGTGACACTCAAACTTGGAAAAAGTGCTGTTTGTCATTATTGTCTGTAAAGTTGATGTACTCAATCATGCATGACATTTGTCAAAGTAAGTAGGTACCAATAAAAAGAGGAAAAGTTCTTCTTTCCTCACAACCAACAATGTGCTCTACATAGGTGACAATTAGAAAATATTAGATCTCCAAATTGGATTACTTTTTTTTTAATGTGCACTGTATATACACGTTTGTATTGCGATTGATGCAATATCCTCTGTTGACAAGACAGTACATTGCAGAAGTGCTGTATTTGAATTAAAGCATATCGAGGTTGGACAATGAAAACAAGTGAGACAGATGTACAGTAAATAAAAGATAATGAGGTTTTGTGTATATACATAGTGAATTAGAGACATCTGCATACTTTGTCACCAGTTTGATTGGCGCCCTCTTGTGACTGACATTCTTTGTGAGGCAGAAACAGCAGAAAGAGCAAAAGCTTTGTTATGATAGCAAATGGAATGAGTTTCAGTATCCTTCTGTCTGTAATAATCCCTGCCCCACAGTAACAATGAGTGAGTGCAGAATGTAAATGATTATTTGTTTGAAATTTCTCCAATAAAGGTGAACAAGCAAGTGTACATTGATATGAAATCACCTATTTTCTATTTGTTGGCCAATAGTGACTCGGTACTAAATACTCCTTCATGGTATCTCTCACAAAGATTATTGAACCACAATCAATAGACCTTGGTACCTTGGTACATGTACATGTATTTAAGAGGAATGTATGATGGAACCAAATATCTTTTATCTCAGGTGCAGTAGTTGTAATTGGCAGGTGTTCATCAGTACTAGTAAATGTGTTTTGTGCCCTTATATATTCCTTGATTTATGTATCCTTTAGAAGAGATATCAGCATCTTTGTCGCATCAACTGAGATGATAGACATTTGTACATTCATCGCGTCTGTGTAAGGATGCTAGACCAGGCTGGACCTACTGGTGATTTTCAATCAGCTTTTGATTTGATCGCCGTGGATACCGCATCATGCATTCACTGTTGTAAGAATAGTCAGAATTTGGCTTTGAAAACAAGTCCATAATGAGAAGCATTGTGCACTCCTTCTTGAAAAGGTATCAAGCATGGAATTTGAAGTTGAAAGTGAGAAAAATTGTATGTGAAGTTTTACTTGAAGTGCGGCGAGTAATGCTATGTGAATTATGTCGCCTGCAATAGAAAGATACAATATGCTGATTACTGGGTACTAGAACTATATTTTTATGCACCGATCTTCTGATTATGATCATTGAATTGTCATTATAGCAATGATCCACGTGGAATACAGACCAGGAATTATTCAAATTCATGAAAATCCTTCCGTCGAGGTTCGAATCCTGCTCGAGTATGTACGCCCATGATTTTTTATCATGGCCACTACTAAAACACTGATCAATTCAGTGCTTATTTACGTCGATGTAGGGCAATTTGTCAATCAGTTGCAAAGACCAGGAATTGTAGTTGTGGGAGTTTTGTTTTCAGTGAGTTGTGTGGTGACATTCTGTAGCTGGGATGATCTGTGGGTCTCATCATAAAAATGTGGCTTTTGTTGACACATTTTTGTTCAGTGTAACATTGAGGGGACTTCAAGTGGTGTAAGTTCTGATTCGTTCAGGTAACGTTCAAATAAGGTACAAAATTAAATCAATATTCATCAGGATTTACTGTTTTAATTCCAAGAAGGGTTTCATGTCCGATCCTGGATGCTTCATCAGCTCGTCTGATTTGATGGCGGGAAGGTGTTAAGATCAAGACTGCAGAACTAGAAGCCTTGCACACATCAATAACTGCAACCCATGTATCAAGTTCACGGTTGAGACAGCACAGGACAAACAACTAGCATTTCTAGATTGCCTCATCACCAGCAAAGACTTCGGAACGCTCCTGTCCTGAGTCTACAGGAAAGCCACCCATACAGACCAATACCACCTGTTTGATTCACACCACCCCTTCCTTCTTGGGAGTGGTATGAACACTCTTTCACAGGGCGTCCTACATTTCATCTTCTGAGGACAGAACAAAGGAGAAAGAGCAGAGGCACATCCAGGAAGCACTTTGCATGTGTGGTTACCACGGTTACCATGGATGGATTATCGAGGAAGGGCCCCATTTCATAAAAAGTTGATATGATAGCAACTTTTGCTAGAATGGCAAGTGTCATGGTAATGACATAAATACAGCTTCCTGATTGGCTACTGCTATGAGAAGTTGCTATCCTAACATCTTTTATGAAATAGTGCCCAAGAGAATGAAACACATCTAGCAGAACAGCACTGGACCATAGGTGTCTTTGTGCCCTACATCAGAGGACTCTCTCAGAAAATCCATCAGATTCTTTCAGGCTACCGGATTCCTGTCTACTTAAGACTGGCTTACACACTCAAACAGAAACTGGTCCATCCAAAAGATAAGGTACCAAAGGAAAGAGAAACAACATTGTCTACACCATGCAGTGTCAAGAAGAGGGTTGCCAGGAGAACTATTTGGTGAAACCAAGCTAGTTTGCAGGCATAAACCCTTGTTGGGTCGTAAAGGAGTCTGCACCAAGACTACTACGTGTGACAGTGCCAGTGGTGCATGTAGTAGTCTTGGCGCAGACTCCTTTATGACTAACAAGGGTTTGTGCCTGTAAACTACAACCAAACAGTCGCTGCATAGTGATTATGTCAACATCGAAGACCAGGTACATTGGGCAATGATTCAGTCGTCTTCTCCCACCTGCAGACTTTCAAACACAACTCTAGTGACAAAGATGTGTGCATCTTAGACAAGGAGTCTCGATGGCTCGAGAGGGGGGTCCGGGAAGCTGTCTACGTCAACTCTGAAAACCCCTCCCCTATAAGGCTTGGGGACTGCGGCACAACCTCTCCCGGGTTTACAGCTCTGTCATCCAGCCCACTGACTCGGAACAATAATCGGTAGTGCGTCTGCACCGATTGGCAACGACGCCTTCCCGCCATCAAATCAGATGAGCTGATGAAGCATCCAGGATCGGACGAGAAACCGTTATCAGAATTAAAACAGGAAGTCCACATGAATTGATTACACCCCCGCATACACGAAGTGTATAAGGGGGGATATATAGGAATCAGCATGTGATCGGTCAGGTGGGCGGTCGGTCGGGCAGTCGATTGCAAATCTTGCGTCGCGAACTCCTACAGTTTTATAGCAATTTTGATGAAACTTGGGTTACATGATGACATTGAGGTGTAGATGTCCAAGACATGTTTTTCACGTTTGTCGGAGAAAGCATTGCCATGGTAACCACAATTTTCCCCAAACCTTATGGAGTGAACTACATGTGTATTTCCACAGTATTTAAACAATTTATTTCAAATTTGGTATGTATAATGATCTATAGGTGTAGTTATGCAAGACACACTTTGTGTTTGTACCTGACAAGGCATTGCCGTGGTAACGGCATACTTTCTTGAAAATCTTGTCGAGTGAACTGCTTCCACAATTTTGAAGCAATTGAACTAAAAATTGGTGTACATAATGACATTGTGGTGTAAATGTGAAGGACATGTTTTTTTATGTTTCTCAGAGAAAGTGTTGCCATGGTAACCACAATTTTCCCAAAACCATGTGGAGTGACCTACAGTGTACGAGCTTCCACAGTATTTAAGTAATTTATTTCAAATTTGGTATGTACAGTATAATGATATATACGTGTAGGTGTAGTTATGCAAGACACACTTTGTGTTTGTACTAAACAAGGCAGTGCCATGGTAACAATTCGTTTTCTTGAAAATCTTGCGATGTTACTACTTCCACAATTTTGAAGTAATTGAACTCAAATTTGGTGTACATTATGACATAGAGGTATACATTTAGATGACCAAGACAATAGCATATTTTCTTCAAATCTTGTAGAGTGAACTACTTCCACAATTGTGAAGCAATCATACTCACCAGGTACTCACAAGGTACTACACACACGAATGTATACACACACACAGACACACACACACACAT
This sequence comes from Diadema antillarum, assembly GCF_040938485.1. NCBI lineage: Eukaryota > Metazoa > Echinodermata > Echinoidea > Diadematoida > Diadematidae > Diadema > Diadema antillarum. The sequence continues at coordinate 1,636,258 of NW_027271783.1, read as the reverse complement.
ACCCTTTTATCAAACCCAGGTTCAATTCTTTTTCATACGAATTTGGGCTGCGGGAGCGTGGGTTTTAATCATCTTTAGTGATATGTACTTCTAGTTTGATTTTGTACCTCATTAAGGGAACTTGTAAAATAAAATTTACATATTCTGTAATTCGCTGTTTTTGGGGTGTAGATGTTTGCAGTAAATGCTTTAGGGCTCTGCTAATATAAAATGATTTGTTAGTTATGTAAACAGAGGCTTATAAATATGCTGTAGTAGTTCCACAACTGTATCGGATATTAAAAAAGAGTGTGCATTTGCCTCAGATTTCAGACCTTGTCACATTTGATGCATTTCAGATATATGTCATAACATGCTTTGAGAGTGATACCTCTACACCTGTACATCTGTAGTGTAGACCACTCGAGACCAGCATTTTGCTTTCACTACACAGACTGTATTAAAATTTAGTGATAACGGAACAAGTAAACGGTAGAAAACATATGTTAGGGCCTGAATTTGTCTTCATTGTACCCAGAATTTTGTTATAACCATGTTCGTTATTATACATTCGCTAATGCAGCTTAAATATACACATTATCACTACAGTTACGTTTGCAAAGATTTCACTGACCTTATTGTTTCATCACTGTTAGCTTGTAAATCCCAAACCGTGTCACATCCCGTTCTACCGAGTACTTGTTTAGTGACAAGATCTTTCTGTTCTTATGTTTCAGCAATTAAAATATTCATTTCCTACGGTAACAGTTTGGCTTGCCTCAGACTTTATTGCACTGTATGTTGATTGTGAAGTGAGTGTGGATATGTCCATCAGTTTGTGCTTCTTGTTCTTAATGTAGTTCTACAAAACAGACACAGACACAGGCAGACAGACAGACAGACACACACACATGCATACAAAACAATGGAGGTTCTCGAAATACTAGTAGGGGGAGGAGTTTACTACAAGATGAAGGGAGAAAGAGGAGCATTATTTTGTACTTGACTGCCTAGTATGACTTGTGAGGGCATTTCAGATGTAGACTTTATATAGTAACTGTATTTTGTACAGCAAGATATTTTCGGAACATGAAATTTCCACAAATTGGAGCAAATGGTCTTGGGCAGCATGAAATTTTCACAAATTGCCACTGGCATTCAATGCTTATAGTGCAAAAGAACTTTCAAATGCATTTTAGTGTCGCGATTCTTGGCTCTTTTGAAATTCGCAAAATTAAAATGCACTCAAAGATTTCTGGTTTTACAATATGCCAAATGTTTCACGAGGGTTTCATTTTCAAGACTGTTGCCAAGCTGGGTGCTATTCACCAATCTAAAATTAAACACAGAAATATTAATTCTGAACCAGACATGAATGTGATGTGCACACATACATTTCTCTGTATACTGTAAAAGTGGATATTTTCGTGCGACTAATTTTTCGCGCTCGGCGCGGTAAGAAGAGTTTCGCATGTTTTTAATTCCGCGGTATCAAGACATCAACTACAGGAACATATGGCAAGCAAAAATATTTGCGTGCTTTTATTTTCGCGCTAGTTTCTGATAGCGCGAAATGCGCGAAAATTTCAACACCGCGAAAATTTCCACTTTTACAGTAGTAGGGCCTACTGTAACCCACAATCGGGAATTTAATAACCTGAGAAATTGCTGTGAAGTGCTGATTCGCGAAAAATTAAACTCGCTAAATATATGGTGTATACAGTATTTGTGCTGGAGAGTAGAGATGGGTCATGCAGGGTTGATGAGGTGGGTATAAATGTGTTGGGTTAAAAAGAATGAGCATTAATATGCTAGCTGCACAATACTTTTTTTTTCTGCTTGGTTATGTGTGTTCTGTTTCACACTGAAGATTACCAGGAATTGCTAGAATTGACATACATATACATTGGTAATCTGATACACATCAAGTGAACTAGTAATTAGCAATGTCATGGACAGCACCATAATAGTCTGTGTTACAGAACATTTCCAACACTTGGGGAAGTTTGTTAACAAAAGAGCAAGTTAAATTACTTAAGTGGGTGGTATCTTGCTCTACAACTGTTTTGTTTCAGTGCTTTAAAATTCTAGGTCTCTTGAACATAGTTGTTATAAGCTACTGAAATCCTTGATTCTGTTTGGCCGATGGCAAATTTGTCATAAAAATTTGCATTTGTTAATGATAAGTTTTTTTTAATGGGATCCTGGTCTAATAATGGCAATATTGAGGTCTGGTCATTTCATTTCTTTTTTTTTTTTGGGGGGGGGGTAGGGGTGAGGGGGAATGGTGCACTATACTCTTGATGCATTTACAGCTAAAGGCCTTGTTTTTTAAGAAATCGGGGTTAGTTATCTGCACAACCATGAAATAGTGAACAATATCAATAAACATCACCCAAAGCACATTTGAACACTGCTATATTTTCCTCTTCTGCAAATAAAAACTAAACAAACACATCAACAGGATGGTCTTCAGAGGACGTTCAGATTGTTTTTTGCGGCCACAAATTTTGCTGTTACTGTGTCTGAAGAGCACCCAGTATTTTAAAGGTTCCCCCCCCCCCCCAAAAAAAAAGTAATAATAAAAAATAAAAGTGTGGTTAATATACTGGCTAGTTTGGTAATTACACTAATTCCCAAGAGGAACATTGACGCACACACACACACACATGTCCGAGCATTAGCATCACACACACACACACAGACACACACACCCGTATCCTACCCTGTGGTTTTCTCCATGTATCAGTACAGGGTGCAAATTGGTCTGCCCTGTCAACAAAACTACTGAAGAATAGAGGGCATGCGGAGTACCATGGTACAAGGAAACCTATACCCCTTTCAGTAACTTGTGCATTTTTGGCCACCTCCTAGCCTGAGCTAATTTGGCCCGCGCCAAGCAGTAAAAATTGCGTTCAGTAACTACAAAGCTGCGCTACTTTTATGATGTCCCACTCAAAAACTCGGTCACGTAAGGGATAACTACCATGGTAACTGAACGTGCGCTCCGGTGGAGGGCACAACCAGGTAATTGTGACCTTTGACCGTGCAAGGAATTTTGGCCTGAGCCTGGCGCTTCTATCGTTTATAACCTCTCCGATTGGCACCAGGCCCGAGCCTGGCCCACGCCAGGTGCTTGCTTCAGCAGCACCAAAATAGACCGCTCCTGGCGCAGGCCACTTTGGCCCGACCCATTCATAAACTCAAAATTTTACAATTTTATTTTAGGAGTTACTGAAAGGGGTACTAGTTGGAGCAAGCTGCATAGGACCAGTGAAATTCCTCATTATATTGTGCATTTCGTTATCTGGAGTAGCTTGTTATATCAGGGATGAAGACTAACAAATATGAAAGGAGTGGCCTGCAAAATGACCTTGTTATATCTGGTGTCTCCCTATATCCGACTTCGTTACAACAAGGTTCCACTGTACCTCGGCAGTCAATAATATTTTGTACAGCTCACCACCTCACACCAGTTAACACACACGGGACAAGATTCAGCTGTTTACGTTGTGGAATTTCAAAGTGCAATATGCACTATTTTTCTTTGTTTTTTATTACATCTGTACACTGCCTTCATATTCCAGTCATAAATACATCTGTTAAACCTTGCATACGTTGGCCTCTGGGCAAAATCGAAGCTTCAAAGAGTTGAAATTACGCGACAAGTCAATATTCCATCTGACAGACAGTCAAATACAACTGAAGCATCAGAGTCCTTCCTATTGAGCAGTGCTGCAAAGATAACCATATATCAATGTTAGCTTTGGTCTGATTGGCAGTTTACCCAGAGATCAAAGATATATCTGAAAAGAAGGTGGAAAAAAATCTAATAACTAGTTTATATACAAATACTTAACTAAATATATACAGATACACAACGTCAATTATAGAAAACATAGACATGTGTGCTCAATGTAAAACAAAAACAGAGCATATTCCTTCTACGTCTGCCATGAAAATGAAAAGAAAGAAGTCAACACATCTAGAATATTCCAGAATCTTCTCACAAGAATGTCTTTACTCTGCCCGATCTCCCATTTTGTCATTGATTCACTGCTCTACCGTACCACTACCCAGAATATGCACTCACACTTTCCAATGTGATTTCAGATGCCATGTACATGTACTACAGACATGTACATGTACTACAGATGAAGGCTTTGGATATGTGTTGTCTTGTCACTCCGTATTACAGATACCATCAAAATACCACTGAGGGTATTTACTTTAAAGGGGAATACCAGTTACGCCAGGGAAGAAAAATATCACTCTGATCTACTGCTGAATGAGTCATGAGTTATCTTATCCTCTATTAGAATAATACATTGTATGTCTGAACTTGATCTGACACCCCTAATCAATTACACACTTGTTCAGCCAATCAGCTGTTGAAAGCACTAGCCTTGCCAAAACCAATAAACTTGGGGGAAAAAAAAGTTTCAAAAGCGATTTCTTATTCTTTCAAGTGCAAAGTCCCCTGCCAGGCGGGTCAGATATACACATTTTTGGAACCCAAGCACTTTGAAAAAAGTTCAACGCAATTGCTTTTTCTTTCAAATGCAAAAGCGCGCTGTCAGGCTGGCCAGATCTACATTTTTGGCCCAAAGTCGTATCGATAACATGTAAGTACATTTGTACAGGTTTTACTGATGTTTGATGAATTGTATTCAGAAAAAAACTAAACTGCACGCTGTTTTTGAAATAGACTAGCAAGTATCAGGGACACCATTTAGAATGAAAGAGAGGGCCTAAAATACGTATATCTAAACGAAGCTACTTTGTACAAAAAAGGACCTGAACTTTGATACCTCCAGGGCCTGAATTCAGGCTTTTGCATGAAAACTGGCATCCCAAACATATGCATAAAGGTATCTCCGCTTACACTAAATGTAGTATGTGGGACTGCACTAATGTAACAAACTGGTCATCTGCACTTGCAGAAATGTGTATTGAATCATCGACAATGAATATAAAGGAGGGATACTTCTGGGCAGGTATACAGGCTTCTGTTAACTCCACTAAAAAACAATGGACATGAAGAAATCCTTTAAAACTCCCCTGAGAAACAATCAAATCAGATACTAATAATGTCTCTCTCCTTGATTACTGTAAATTCTACGGCACAATAAATTCCTGAAACATCCATTTCTGGTTTACTTTGTCAACAAACTACTGCTCAATGACCTGAAAGTCATTATCTCAAGTGCAATTCATAAAGCAAAAAGTCACCTTATATCAAACAACATCAGGTTTACAAGGGTTGGTGCATGAGGTAGGTACATACAAAATGAGGAGTTTGATGAAGGGGTTCTCATCTAAAGAGCCTGTATATGACAGACTCACTAAAAGTAATTTTCTCACCCCTTTAAGTTGAATGGTTCTTCATATTTCATTGCCTTTCAAACCCTAATGTAACAAAATCTGAGTGTAGCAGCATGATTTCACCAGTTTTGAGGAGTATGTTATGCTGGTAGTATCCTGTATTTGTCAATTAGTCGATTAAAATTCCAGGAAAAAAGTGGAGGGAATGGCATTCGCCATTAAGTTGCTTGTCATCCAAAGTGGCTTGTATGATGAAAGTCAATTTGACACATGATTCAGACATTGCTGAACAATAATAGACAGCACAGTAATCATCTCTTCATCACATGTGTTATCCAAACATCACACAGTAACTCCCTTCAAATTCCCATCAAGTTTTGCAGAGTCAAACCAGGAGCCGCAGGCAGCCCCACTTCCACACACACGATGCAGTTTGATGTTTCCTTTTTGCATGTTCCATAAAGAATTACATTTCTGTATATATACGACTCCTTGTCAAAGGATATTTCGTTGTTGTTGGAGAATCTGTAGGCTGTGTGCTTTATCTTCAACAAGCAAGTTTCTTTTCAATGAACACACAAAAATAAGACAGTATCATGCTCTTAATGCCTCAGCTACAAGATGCAAGACGCTTCACTTTTTGCAATGTGCCAACCAAATATATATATATTCTTCATGGATTTCCTAACATTCAAATAATCGAAGGCTTCACGACTTTGTCAAAACCTGACACTGGTGTGTTGAATTTGGGTCATTGTGTTCAATCATGGGAGAAACAGATTAATCATGATCATATTAGAGTATTTCCCTTCTTTGCACACTTCCACAGCCACATTCTAATTTTTGCACCATAATTTGTTTCCAATACTCGGAGGCTGCATTTAGTCTTCAAGACAGAGATTTTCAGCATCAAATCAGAAGAAGAAACTTTTCTCTCACATAATTCCACCACACAGAGTATCTATGGCACACTAAGTCTCTTGAAATGTTAAACTGCCACCAATCTTGCATCCACAGTCAATATCAGGTAATTCATTAAACTTTGCACCGACTTTAGTCAAGTGCTCGGATATGAACTGTCGCTCTGACAGGTAAGTGCAATCGTTTCTCAAAGAAAGCACATGTGATGAATATGTTAAACACAATGCATGAAATGCTGCGTCGGTTCTTATATACTATATACTCACACATTCCTGTGTGCTAGAAAGTATCAGTGCATTAGCCCTTTAATGTCATATGACAGGGCTCGACACTAACGGTGGCCCGGTGGCCCGGGGCCACCCAAACTGAAAGTCGGGCCACCAAATTTCAAAAAGGGCAAATTTGGTGGGCCGCCTCAGGCCACCAAAATTCTTTGAAAATTATGTCAATAAATTCGTAACTTTTTGCACCAGAAATTAGCAGTTAAATTTGTTTAAAGGATGGATGAAAAGGACTGAATGAGTGCCTGAGAGTGAGTGTTACGAGTTTGTTGAATTTCATTTATGAGTAGATATGTCCAACTTCTAATTCTTACTATCATAAAACTTAAATATTTGACTCATTAAAACAAAGGACTTTTAATGTTTTTTATTGTTTTTTCGGGACACCAAATTTTTCTCTCGGGCCACCAAAAATTTGAAATTTAGGATTTTGGTGGCCCCATCGGGCCACCAAACAAAAAAGTTAGTGTCGAGCCATGCATATGAGCATGGCAGAAAGTTTGGGTCCCAAAGAACACTTTGAGATATATCCTCTGCTTCTACACACTTCCATGATTAAGATATCAACAATATAGCCTGTCAAAACCAGCAAATGACTGACAACATTTATAATGTGTTCTTGAGAAGGAAGTGCTGGTCTTCATTGGCTAAAAAGCTGAAATTAAACAAAATCATAGAATAGTCATATATCAGCCACTCAAAATCGAGTATCTAGGCGTATGTTTGATTGTATGATTCAAGTTTGATATAAACAGGACCCTTTTTTTTCACGCAAGGTGTTACTGGGCTGCTAGCTACTCTGCTCTGGGAAAGATAAAAGATGAAAAGAAAACAATATGAAAGTAAATCCCCAAAACCAGCTGCCTTGGAGGGCACGAGTAATTCCAGCATACCCATTTTTTATGAGAACAAACACAGCACCCAGATCCCAGAATTTTGCCTCTATACCTGGGATCATTGTGCCTGCTCTTGTATATTGGATGAAACATTGTGTATTCTAATATCACAAACAAGTTATAAAAAAAATAAACAAAAAGGCTTTGTACAAGAAAACATTTGGCAATAATGTAGCCCTTTCAAACTGTCACAATCATATAGCCATTCCCAGCACAGATATTGGCAAAGAGACTGTGACATACATGACAAAGAAATGTATTCGAGTATACAATTAATTCACTCAAAATTTCAAAACTCTTTCTATTGATTCTATTCTCACTTCACTGTTAATATTCTTCTTCTTTTTTTCACTCAATATCCAGCATATTTTGTTGACTTCAATCAATATATGCTTTCACATTCAGTAATGGAAACAACTATCAATGAAAAAAAAGACAATAAAATGACCAAAATTTCACTCAAAACCAAACATTAAGAGCTATCTTTTGAAGAATTCACATAGTTAAGAACAGATAATCTGATATAATACACATATAAAATGGAAATTCTTCTCAGTACATTAACCAGGGCTCGACACTAACAGTGGCCCGGTGGCCCGGGGCCACCAAAAATGAAAGTCGGGCCACCAAATTTCAGAAAAGGGCAAATTTGGGGGCCCACCTCTGGCCATCAGAATTTTTCGAAAAGTGTGTCAATAAATTCGTGAATTTTTGCGCCGGAAATGCATAAATGCATGCAGTGAGTGTGCGACTTATTAAAAAAAATGGACTTTTATCAATGTTTTTTTTTTTTCGGGCCACCAAATTTTTCTCTCGGGCCACCAAAAATTTGAAATTGATGATTTTGGTGGCCCCATTGGGCCACCGAAAAATAAAGTTAGTGTCGAGCCCTGCATTAACCAACACTTTTATTCAATTCCTTCCAAATATGATGTAATGCACAATGCTTCACTGCACTGGCACCTTGGAATCAAGAATGATCTGATGTTTCCACACATACTAACAAAATAGGTTGATAAAATCTTACGTACAATTCTTAATTCATCCCTAAACTACAATAATGATTGGTCCTCTAAAAAATAAATGCCAATGTTAGGTCACTCTTCACTTTGCTCTCTTGCTTTGTGAAAAAAAAAAGAGAATTGCAGAACAGCATATATTATGTGCAGGAGGCTGCGTCCAAGTCAAAAGTTATGAAATGTGACAACGTAGGAGGTAAGAGTGTAGGCCGTTTTTCTATGACAGACGTCATCCCACATTACATCCACAAAAAGTGCACTCACATTATCAGAGCACATTGCCAGATGCGGCTCACAGGCGCATCAGAGAAAGAAATTATCTACAAACAAATACCAGCTCACGGTGTGAATATCTTTTTCCATCTGACCATGTTCAGTCCTATCGGACCTCATCTTCACAGGTGCATCATAGAAAGAAATTATCTATGAACAAATAGCTCACGGTGTGAATATCTTTTTCCATCTGACCATGTTCAGTCCTATCGGACCTCATCTGCGTCCACCGTGCCGGGAGCTGCCATAGCCGCCCGAGCCGTAGCCGCTCTTGCCTGACGTACGGCGCACGAAGTCCTCGCACTCGTCCGCGTGGCTTCGCTCGTAGGTCTGAAAGTAAGAGGTCAATGATGGGAGAAGGCTTACGCAAAATCAATAAGTTAAAATTTATAACTCAGTTTCTTCAGTACAAAAACAAAAAGCGACTGCATTCTTGATATTTAACATCGTAAATCACAGAGAACTACCTGAATCCACCTAATCCCAGAGATTCAGTGCTTGTGAAATATCATCTCCTGTCCTGTTTACCTTTGGGAGCAGTGATTTTAAAAATGTTCAAGATATAACTTTTGATGCATAGTATGTGTAGGTCAGTTGTATCACAAAACATCCTACCATATAATTTTTTTTTCGATAAAGCCTGAAATATAAGAAGATATCACTATTTTTCTCATTAAACCATAACTGTAGACGGTTTAGTCTGGAAACATTTCTATTATATCTATTGTTCACATTTTGTATATTCAACAATACTTAACATCAATCATACTGGTTCAAATTTCTACATTGGTCGTTTCTATCCCTAAATCACATTCTAGAACTATTTTGAAGCACTAATGCTGGGTTTTTGTTTTATCTGCGAATGGTAAATTATGCCTTTATTATCATACAGAGTGTACCAGAGTATGTAAATTGACAATTAATTTTGTTTCTATTGAAGATGAGAACATTTTTCCAAATTCTCAGTTACTTGTAGAAAATGTTTCACTGCTTTCAACGAGATTACACTAGAGTTTCTTTGCTAACATCAGTCATGTTTTACGATGAAGTAAATATGCTTTAACCCTATTTTAACTGGGCTATTTGAGACCAAGTTTTTACTGGGGGGGGGGGGGCCAATTTGAACCCCCCTTCAGATATCGACCGCCGATCGCGCGATTGCCGCAAAATTTTGGCTGAACATAGAGCCGGATGTCATCTACAAGATTACATAGTCATACAATAGAAAAATATTGACTTTCTATTTTTAGTAAATCAATTATGCAAATTTATGCATTAAATCATAATTTCACCTGTAACTCCATTAAAAAGGCTGAAGGATAGCTTAAGTTTTGTGTCAGAATTCCTCAAGACACATCAAACAATTTTCTTGTAAAAAAATAGCACAATCAAAATCAATTTCTTTTGTTTTTCATTGTTTTGTTAATTTCTTATGTATTTTATTGTATTTTTAGACCTTTTGTTTTCTATTGTTTTTTCGCCAAAATTTGTTGCAGGGACTTTTTCAAGCTTATCTACATTAGAATTGATTAATTCTATAATCAAAAGTTGAAATAATCTAATTTATATCAATTTAACAAAAAAACACAATTTGCATTGGATTTGCACACGAAATCATGAATTTGAGCTGTTTTCGGGTTGACATGCATATGCAAAACATTACGTAACTTCAGAACGGTGTACCCGGACGTCGCAAATTTGGTCTCAAAATATGCGGGAGACTTCAATGAAAAAAGTCATGAAACAACGCGGGAAAATCTTTGCGCGAAATGTCGAGGGGGGGTGAATTTGACCCCCCCCCCCGTTAATATAGGGTTAAAATCCCATCTTCTGCAGACTACATCTAATGACCTTAACATGTCACTGAAAAAGCGTACACATCATAGATTTCATGGTGGCCTTATTTTCAACTAATATGCAAACAACTATCATTTTCCGAAATTGATGACATACCAAAATATTGTCTCCCAAAAAACTCTAAGTATGCTATCTCAAGGGTTGGAAGCATGCTTTTTTGAAAAATGAGAATACTTGCTATAGGCAGTTGCCATTCCAGCAAGAGTTGCTATTCTTTTATGCAATGGGGCCCTGATGTACCCCTCATAAAGCTCTGTGATTACTCACTCTTCAGGGGGACATTGGCAATGTGCTAATACAGTCCAACCTCTCCTATTTGGACATGTCAAGACCGGCGCTCATCCAGATAAGGGATGTAGCCAGATATGGGAGACTCAGCTGCCTACCTAATGGTAGCTACATGTACATGTATCAATTTTGCGTGAACATGTCACATCCTCGTCAGCTGATCTGCAGTCAGAATTCTCTCATAATCTGCTTGATGAAAGATCACCTGTAATGTCCATATTCTTGCGGTGATTTGGAGGGTAGTGAATGTCTAACTGCACGTTATTTAGATGAAAATTTGATGTGACCATGTTGGGAATAATATCTAATCCATGTGAGTTGGTGTCGGAATTTTGTTTTGAGTTTGAAATCCCACTTCTCCTGTAATTAGATTGGAAAAAAAAAATCACGGCAAGACCACATCGTGATAATAGAGAGATCCAGATATAGGGAGGCTGGATAGGAGAGGTCAGACTGTACCTACTGAGAATGGTTAAGAATACGGTGACAAGAGATAAGAGACGGGCAGCCACTTACCATACGACGCTCCCGGTCCTTCATTCGCTCACGCCGAGAACGGTCGTGGCTGCGGTGCTCCCCGCGACGCGCCCGGCGCTCGCTCATCCTGTCCCGGTCCCGGTGATCGCGGTGCTCCCTCTCACGGCGGGAGGACCCAAGGGGCGAGAGGGGCGGAGGAGGGTAGTCACCAAGGCGATGATGGGAGGAGAGGGGCGGGGCCGGTGGGGGGAGACGAGGGGTATACTGATGAGGAAAGGGGGCCAGTGGGTCATAGGAGTAGCTCTGCAATGGAACACAACATGGATTAAACATTTGATTGCCTGTTATTTACTGCTGTATCAACTGATATGACATATACATATGCACAAGTAAAAAAAAAATTATGACTAAGTGCATAATTGAGTCTTGATGTAAATGCAACATGGAAAGGGTGTTTATGAATCTTTTTTTTTTTTTTATGAGTCTCATTGCAAACTAGGCAGTCCTATGCTGTTCTCACTCGTTTCGCATCTAGCGAAAATCATACAAGTCTTTCTGCATAGAATGCTGCAAACACATGTCTGATACATTCCTTTGATAATGTGTGGCATCAGTTTAGCACAAAATCCATTGGTCATGCATAGGAACACTACTATGCGATCACACTCTACAAAGGTTGTTACCAAGTCATCAGTTCATGTTTGCAGACCTCATATCAAGTTCGTTCTATGCCTAGGCAATGTAAAGGTATGCCACCATGAGATATCCCTGGGTCTATATATAAAGATTCATCAATTTCCTTTTCATAATTTCTTCATATCATCTTGCAGTGACGCAACAAAATGTTATAGTCTTCTCATCCAGTAATGGCAGCACTGAAACCTCAGAATTTATAACTTTTGAGCAAATTGTCTGATTTCCCCTAAACTTCACTGATGTGTTCTAATAATATTGCTGCATTCACTCAATGGACACATTTGGGTGAAGTTGTCCTTTATGGCCTTTATGGCCTTTATGGCCTTTATGTCCTTTATTTGTATAGGGCCCCATTTTTCTCTCTCTCTCTTCTTTCAATCTTTAGAATAACAACAACAACTTTATGGCCACTATGACCAGTTAGAACAGATTTCATTTCTCTCTTGCACCCCTCCCTTACGGACGGAGAAGGAATCTCACCGTGGATGGGTAGGGAGGCATCGACATCGTCATGGAGCGGTTAGAGTAGTCCCTCAGATAGTCAGAGTAAGACTGCAGAGAGGAGAGAGAAAAAAAGATTGATTACTTCCATCCCTCAGTCTGTTACATGGCGAGGAATTGAAAGCATCAATCAACCATTCGTCCCCATACCCTGAGTATTGTATTTGCTACATATCTGTAGAATATACTCAAGATATGCCCTCTGCAAAATATTCGATTTTTTTTTTGTCACCTGATCTTTATTTACTGGGCTTCAAATGTGAATTCTAAGAGTATTACAAAACAAAAAACGACTTGAAATAGACTAGTCGATCACCTGGTTCTTTCAATCAAACTGTTGCAATATCAATTCTCCAAAATATGTCTTGAGTGATAGTGATAAGAAATGCATGTGCGCGATCAGCAAAACCGATCAACATGGGATCTTACTATTATTCTTGAGAGCATACGCATATAGCTAGAATGCGCACACATCAGTACCAGTGCTTCTGGAGCAGGACTTCAATGTGAAGCACAAGTGCCAAATTGTTACAAGAGATATGATTTGATTTATTGAAATATGTATACTTTCAGGGGCTATCACAGGTGAATTATGGCTGTTTTCTGTGTATTCTACCTGTATACACAAATACACAAGGGTATTAGTACACTTTAAGTCACTGCCTACAGGAATATCCTGAGATGTGCACAAAGTCTGTTCAGATTTTAGACTCTTGTAGGGAACAAGTTAAAAGGGATGGAAATATCAGAGGCATCAAGAATACACATGAAACATAAGATTGTTTGAAAAGTAGTGATGCAGTGTTGGCCAACTAGCAGTGGCCCCATCTCGCAAGGAAAGTTAGATGAAGAAAACTTACCGGGCCTATCAGGAGGTCCCTTGAGGGATCCAGAAGGGGTGGTGGAGGGGGTGGAGGAGGGGGTCTCATGCGCCTCCGGTGATCTGACATGGGATAGATAGAGGTAGAGTAGAGAAACAACAACAACAAGACATAAGCATGTATTTACCCCCTTGGAACCAATACTTTGAAACACTGCTGATACCCAATGCAGTTTAATTGTCAGAGACAATGACGGATCTAATGAAGCACCAAAATTTTAATACTCTCAGCTACTCCCAACATACACCTATGAAGCAGCATACAGTGGACTTCCATTAAAAACGAAGTCCTTGGGACCGGCAATTTTCTTTCGTTATATCCAAATTTCATTATAACCAAACAAAAAAAGAATAACAAACATAGGGTGGATGATGGTCTGGCCTGAATTTTTACTTCGTTGTAACCGAAATTTTGTTATAACTGTGTCCATTATAATGGGAGTGACCTGTACCATAAAAGCATTGACAATACTTACAATGCACAACACTGAACAATGATAAACTCCCGTGATCTCTCATTCTTTTAATATCAAACAAATACATCAAGGCATTTTCAGAAAAACCCACCTCAAGCCAACTAGTAAAGAAAGCACTCTGGCAGAAGAGCTAACTGGCAGATAAAACACGGTTAGGGTTCAACCGTCATAAATCATGCTACAAATGCACTATCTATACCACCTAGATGTCAATGAAAAGATATCAACCCTGTCAGTGAATCTAAAGGACAACCTCACCATCTCTGCTAGAGTCCATCCGCCGCTTCATGCCGCGATGACGGTAGTCCCTGCCCTCAGGCCGTCTCCGCCTAGTGCGACATGGGGAAAAAACATCAACCAAACACATCGGTTTATGACCAAATCATGGTGCTCCACAGCTTCCTAACTTTTAATAGGTACGTATTATGGCATGAAAAAAATTGAGTCATATTTTCTGGTGTGCATTCTGTTATACTGGAACAAGAAGAAGCAAGCGACACTATGCAGAAATTAATTGAATTTTACAGTTCCTGCAGACAGCACGTCACATTAAGTCATTTTCAACAATTCAGATTTTTGAGAGGATAATTACTCCCCTTAATAGTGAGAATTTTTGGAAGAGAATTTCCAAACAAAGTTTTCATCTTTATCGAAAACTGTGACATAAAAGTATGCACATAAATCCACCATCGCTTACATCTTATGCCACAAGTACGGTACAGGAATGCACAGCAGACAAAACTACAAGTAGCATCGTGCACTCCTTTATAGCTCAATTGTTAATGAAATCAACCTGACCTAAATGTAAGAATGGTGAAGCAACAAGACTGCTGAAGCAAGTTACACTCGTGAATGGAATACAGTGACACAGTCACATGCTCCAAGAAATAACCGGTCGTTACATTGCGAAATACGTTGAAAGATATGCGACTGACATCACTAGTCTTTTAAAACCTCTTCCCAAGCACTGGCTTCAATGTTACATTCTTAGCTTGTTGTGGCAGCCATTACATAATCGGAATGTACTTCATTTTAAATCTTCCTGAGCAATAATGTCACTTGAAACTCGTAACTTCCCAACCCTTTGAATTTGCATCAATCAATGACAGAAGTCTTGAAAACAATCAAAATGACCCAATTTATTACCCT
The DNA here is from genome assembly GCF_040938485.1 of Diadema antillarum. Classification (NCBI taxonomy): domain Eukaryota; kingdom Metazoa; phylum Echinodermata; class Echinoidea; order Diadematoida; family Diadematidae; genus Diadema; species Diadema antillarum. Next base: position 1,621,240 of record NW_027271783.1, on the reverse strand, counting down.
GCCACATTTATGCCAAAGTCTTTTCATCATAATTTGAGAAAGTATAAAAAATCCAAAAGAAAATTTCATTTCTTTTAACTTGAAGATAAATCAAATTGTTCTTTACATTTTTTCCCATTATATTCATTCCTAACTGAATCATACGCAAGTTCCCACACTGCAAGTTACCCACATACCGTTGTGTTGAACAGTCGTGTGTTGATGGTTCTGGAAGGAGTATCTACAGAACATGTCAAACATTTTTTTTGTTTGTTTTTAGGTTCTTTTCTTTTTCTTTCTTTCTTTCTTTCATAGTGTCCATCATCTTTGCTGTTTGGTTCTGGCATCGTAACAAGTTGAACACAACCTGTCAGCCCTTCACTGCACAGTCCAACACTTAATTTCAGTTCAAAACCAAGTCCACTCTGCTACCCTACTCTTGAGAAAATGTCCCTGGCCAACTTTTCATAAGATTTCACAATGGCTGATCCATTTACACGCCCATCAGTTCATAGCTAGTGACGTGGTCTACCGAATAGGCCCCATCTTACAGCCTCTTTTTAACCACTTTCCATTGTCCTGGTACTACTTGGGGTGACTTTTGTGCCCTACACTGGTGCTGTGTGCTTCAGTCCATGCCTACGTGACACATAGACGAATGAAGTAAGCAAAGTTCATTTTGTGCCACTCTACCGACAAAACTAAACTGGACAAAAAATGACACATAAGGGTGAGTTCATTGGTATATCACTAATCACAGGTTGTCATCTGTGACCCTCGACACACACACAGTTCGTTGAGAATTGATAAAAACAGTTAATTTGCATACTGCAACATGCAGATCCAACACTTTTTTTTTCTTTGCCATTTGTGACGCACGCAAATCGCTCAGACCACGCTCCATGTAAAAACTGCCACGCAGCTCTGGTCCAAAGTAGTGAGGCACCACCACAGACATGTAAAAAAAGGAAAGGTAATGGGCAAAATCCAATCTTCACTCTTAATTGAGCTGAATGATCACTCCTGGTAAGAAGGGAGCCCATAGCATGGAAGAACATCTCACTGAATCCAATCCTGGAGTGTAACCAATGGTGACACTTGGTGCATCTTTTCCAACTGCTCTTAATTTCTCATCTTTTTTCTTTTTTCATCCACATCAACACACATTTTTCCCCCAGCAGAGCAGTCGAATGCATTGTCGCGCTCTCCGTTCCCCACACAGGTCCCCTGGCTGCTGCATTGATGCTGGCTCGAGCTCCAGAACCCATTCCTCACATTGATCCAACCACGCTGGTTTCTGAATACACATTTCCTCATTTTTTTTCTCCTTTTTTTTTTATGCAACACCTGCAACAGGAAACTGCTGGAAGAGGGGTAAAAAAAAAAGGCGAGCTACGTAGGGTCCCACGGGAGGCCTTTCTTACATAGTCCTATAAGGCCTTGCCATTCAGCTCTACATGCACTACAACGGGCTAGAGGCATTTTCTTGGGTAAAAAGTTCATGGGCGTGCTCTCCCTGAGCACCAGAGGAGAGTTGCCATCTAATGGACAGAGCACAGGGCCTAGAGGTGGTCTGGACGCTATCAGCATCCTCTGGTCTGGGCCAATCAGAGGTGAGGTCACGTGCTGGAGGCTTTTTATAGAGAAATTAGGGTGTGGCATCATTAGTATCAATTATTATCAGTACAGCGAGAAAAAGAAAATGGCGTATATTGTTCACATATACGTATAAATGTATACAAAGAGGGTGAACATTTCATTAACAAACTCACACAAAGAAAGAGAGTAGAAAGGGGGAACATCTTGATATTTTTTTTTTGCACTGCTCAGTCAGATGAACACACTCATTCTTTCACACACAAAATCATGAGTATGTGGGACAGAGTAACCCCTTTTGGGTTGACAAGAGTAAAATTTCAGCAGATATAGCCCAATTATACCACTATATTCCCACATGGCAGGATGACTTGGCAATTTTAGTCTCTCCCTTGGGTTTTTCTTCTGCTGAAAAACAAATATTCTCTGTGAAAAAAAAAAAATATAACAAGCAATGGACTAAGACAGATTATGTGTGATGAGCAGTGAGACTCCAACAAGAGGGAAAATGATATTGGGTTATGAAATATGTAACAACCAGATAAAAACAAACTACCATTACCATTTATGTGGGGCAATAGGGAACAAAAAAATGTTTTTGATAAATCCTAGTCCTGACACAAACACAGACATATTCAGCATGAGCTTGAACTGACCCACATGTATCAGATTCTCACCCTACTTCACAGAGCCTTTCTTACGTTTTCCTATCTTCCCCTTTTGTGTTTTTACTTTAGTAAGACCCAGTGATTAAGCTGACATTACGGTGCATCAAACCAGAATGTGATCAATCCCTTTAACCAGTGGGTTGGCAAGGCACATGTCCCATCACACAACGACACATAATGCATACATAGAAGATGTGAGAGAGAATGGAAGAAGCGATCGGACAAAGAAAAACACAGAAGTTCGCTAAAGTTGGATGGGAAGCAAAACCAGTAGCATGCACTACTACGGACATTATGCCATGAGCATGCAAGTACTCTACCCGCCAATTCTTGGGGGTCATCTGCTATTTGATGCAGTTTTGGAAGGTTAAAAGTGAAGCAATGACTTCTCCCAAATGCCCTTATGAATGTGAAACATATTTGTCACTGGGAAAAAAAAAAAGTGCCCTCAATGTCAGTCCAAGCTGAAAGGTAGCAAGCCTGTTTTAGAATGATAACAGAACTGACAAAAGAAAACAAAAAATCCCACAAAATAATTGATGATTTGGCACATCAGACATTTTTATAGTTTAACTTGGATTATATGCCTTCATACAGTTTTATATCTCAGAAGTATCCATCATGACTATCATAATAGACTAATATAGCAATGCCACACACTGTCAGACATTCTGTTGGTAAAGCACTAAATTGCACCTACAAGCTACCAAAAAAATTCGGTTCATTTAGGATCCATGCCCATTTTGAGCGACCCTGACTGAATCAGAAATGGAACTGACCCATTCTGCGGGACCCAAAATCATGAAGCTTGGACGACATAGCAAGACATGATGGCCCAAGGTTGAGGGACGTAAATGAAAACATAAAAGAAGGTGTAAGGGCAATAGAATGTGATGAGTCATGGTAGGACTACTAGTATCTGTTTGTTCTCACTCAAATCTTGGCTTTGGCGCCGACCTCGGCACGATGCGGTGGCCGCTCTCCTCGCGCCGCCGACGAGCTGCCCGCAGGATCTCCACGACGTCGATGTTCTCGTCGCGCGGGAAGAGACGGCAGAGGCTTTCGCCGCACTTTGGTTCGATTTCCTACAGGTAGTTCAGATTGATTCAGAGTGGGAAGGAAACATATATAAGTGGACATGCAAGTCCTTGAAGTTATGATATCAAACGGACTCTTCATTCCATTCACATGTCTACTTTCTTTGTAGCTTAACAACTAAAGGCCACATGAATATATCAATATTTTCATAACAAGGTTAGTTGATATCCTTCAATGCCTACTACTAGTCACCTGGGATAACTATAAAGGATGAGTATCAATCATTCACTGCTGAGACGGAGAGAGAGTGTGTGTGTGTGAGAGAGAGAGGAGACAAATTTGCCTATGTCACTTTATTACTTCTTTCACTGTTTCATTTTTTTTCCATCTGAGGTGGCTGGATAGCCCATATTCAGCTGCACTAGCTGGTCTTCCATGGGGTCCAGTTGGATGTGAGGTGGAACCACTTCACCAGGTTATGCACCCTGCTCTTTGCAATGAATAAATGGACCTAGGATCTTTAAGTTGTGACTCTCTCACACGGGACCTGTATTTTACGTCCTTTCAAAGGTACAGAGTGTTTTGCTTCTTACTAGAGGGGACGGTATGATTACACACAACACTACTCAGTTAGAATCTAGAATCAATCCCGCGTCCTTTGGATCTGGAGGCGGATGTGCTACCGACTGAGTAAAATCACTGCCCTGGAGGTTCAGGGAGACTTGGCAGCTCTGCATGAAAGAGACATAATCAATTTTCCCTAGCCAGAGGGGATGGTGGGATTCCACAAAAATTACATCAGCTCGGCTAGTATCTCTGGGTCTTGAACCCCAGACCCCTTAACTGTAGGGCAGACATGCTACCTATCAAACCAATGCTTCAGCGAGGAGACTTGATTGCTCACCTGACCATCACGGCCGATCTTGACCGGCTTGTTGTCATTCCAGCTGTTGTATAGGTGTGTGGTCTTTGTGAATGGCAGTTCATGTCTACGGACAGTGGGGAGTCACACAATGATATTTTTAGTGTACTGATCACATTTTTCCTTTATCACTGCAAATGACAACTTATGTGGGTTGCTATAAATTTCCCATACATTTTACTTACATTACTTTTAATATAGGTCTTATAAATAGCCAGTGGTTAAAATTTCACATACAGCTCATTCATAGAACAGAAATTTGTGGAATTTTCACCCTCTTTGGTCATTCTAAGTTCATTCTATTTAAATTCACATAGCAAGCAAGATAATATCTACAAAATAACATTGTTTAATCTAATTCCGAAAAAAACACACAAATTGCAGCAAACTCCTAGAAGAGGTTCCATGACATTTGCTCCTGCGACGATTACTCCTACGGAATATCTGCATGCTAAGCCAAACATAAATTCTACCCACAAACATAACCCTAACCTCAATCCTAATCCTCACATCAAACTAAACCTAAAACCCTATCACAATCCTAACCCTGAGTCCTTGCAGAAAATAAGACCGGAGCAAATGTCGTGTCACCCTAAAAGATAGCCACACTCAAATGATAGGCACAGGCATTATATTCTACCACATTGAGCACATGGTGTGACTGTACCAGTTTATTGCCACTTGGTCTACTATCAGATGGTCTACTTCCCAGTTTGTCTAGGAACACCACTATGGCTAAACTCATTTGATCTACTGTCAATTTTGACTAATGCCTTTTTGGTCTAATCCTCACTTAGTCTAATGCCCAATTTGGCTAATTATCGCTTTGTCTAATAACCAGATGGTCTAATCGCAAATTTGTCTTCTTGGGAATTTTTCCCTTTTGGTCTAATAAACTGTGGGTATTAGACGAAATGGGCATAGCCCATCTGGAAGTAGGCCAACTGGTAATGAGGCTAAGTAGCAATTGGACTAAATGGTTATTAGATTAACTGGTCGTAGATGAAACGGGATTAGACCATGTGGGTTGAGACTAAATGGCTTTTGGACGAAGTGGGAGTAGACCACGTGATAGATCACCACTGTACCTGGTGATCCAGTCGACCTTGAAGACACCTCCAAGGATGGAGCGGTTCATGCCGCTTGGGAGCACCCAGTTGACAGACTGCCCGTCCCTGCGAGACTCGCCCCTCATCCTGGCAAACCCTGTTATCAAAAAATTTCCAAAAAGTGCCATAGAGAAAGAGAGAAACAAGATGTCTCTGAAGGATAGTATAGTTTTTGGTTGAGGTGGGGGGAATCAGATTTCAACTTTTTTGTGAGATAATAAAAAAAAAACTCTTATGAAATGAATGAGCACAAATTCCAAGAGGAATTCAAAGTTTATTTGATGAAAATGGGTTTTAAAATGGCTGAGCTTAAAAAAATCACGGAAAAATAAAAGTGGTCCTGAAGGCAAGTCCTACCTTTTATTAGGACCTCTCTGTTTTATGGATATCCAGCTATTTCAACATTGGATGACTAAAACATGTGTTTCTACCTTGGAACTTGCCACTCTCCTTCACAGAGAAAATGAGCAGAATGTTCCTGGACTCCCGGAATGCCTGGTTCAGGCGCTGTTCGTTGTAGGGCAAGGTGGACCATACTCCCTGTAGAATCAAAGAATGCAAATGATCACTAAGTTAAAAGGGTTAAAAAAAATAAATGAATAAATAAAATATATATATATTCTCTGTATCGCCAATGCGCAGAAAACTTCTGAGCACACTGAAGAGCTGTCACATATGCACTGTGGGATTCCTCGGTGCCCTTGTTCGCTTCCGGTTGTCTGAGGCAAGTCGCAGTTCTCATACAATTCAATGGAGTTATTTGTCTGCTTTTCCGTTGTTACCCCTTTTTTTCTTGGCTATAATTCAGCTTAAAAGAGTTGAAAGTTTTAATGATTTGCTGTCACTAGAGTCATGGTTCACTACTGCAAGGCTTCAATGTGCTGGTCACATGATGGAAAGCGAAGAAATCTTCAACAAAAAATACCTTTGGATTAAGACAGAGCATGATCGGAGTGTATGTGCAGCCAAAACTGGGGCAAGATTGTCCTGTGAGCTATCCCATAATGCATCTAAAACGCTGCTCTGCGCACGGCACCTAGGTATTGGCGATACCGAGAATTACAAAATACTGCATATTGCTGATCTCGTGTCCAACCATCACAATAAATGCAATCAGCTTTCTTCACACATTGCTGACTTTCCCTCGTGCTTAAACAGCATATTCATTGCTTCATCGAGGAAGTCAGAATATTTGCAATACGTGTCTAATGAAAGTTAATGAGCCATGATATATTCATTCATTCATTCTTTCATTTGGCAAAATGTAAAACAATACAAGTCAATACAGAGAAGCACATAACATCAAGGTATACGTGGTCATGTTTTCAGTTTGTGCATAAATGTTACAAGAGTGGCAGCTCAATAAGCCTTTCTTAAAGGTAAGTATAAGTTTGACGGCACAATTCATACATACGCTTCCATCTTTACTTATAATAACTGTCATCTTCACAAAGGCAACACCATCAATGTCTTGTTTTACCATTTAACAATGAAAATATATATCACTGATAAACTTACCCTTAAGTATGATAGAAACAAACACACATGAAATAAGCAAAGCTTGCCTATAAATTGGTTTAAAACTTTACTAGGTAAAAAAAACCAAAAACTTATACATATATATTTTTTTTGTAACTGGGTACTCAACAATAACCTCACAAAAAAAGCTCTTGGAGGATTTAACATTACCTTTGCCTTGGCCAGAGCAATGTTTTCGTGGTTGTTGCTCTTTATGAGGAAGTAGCGAGCGTCCCTGAAGAGATACTTCATCTTTGCCGTCTGATCCGCTGTGGGAAGGAACATTCAAATCACATTAAAAGCAATTCTTCTCTTTAAACTGTCACAATCCTTCATGTGTATATCACTTTGGAGAGGTAGGCTTGTTGAAAACAGCAAGCATTCACTGTAGCATCATGAGAATATTGTACATGCTGAATATTTCGATAGGTTTTTATTTTCACAAATTTCAGGAGTCGGTTGCTATTTACAAATATGATCAACAAAATGGCACAATTTTCATTAAAATCTGTCCGTAAAGGAAACCAAAACCCAAAGAGAAATGTGGATTGAGTGAAAGCAGCAACATGAGTAGAATACTATAACACATCAGTGAAAGATTAAGGAAAATCAGACAATGCAAAAGTTATGAAATTTTAAAGTTTTGTTGTTTGAACCGCTGGATGAGGAGACTACGAGACGTTATAATGTCATGTGTGGACAACTATATAGAGAAAATATTAAGGGAATTCCACAAAAATTCATTTTTCATGAAAATTACACATTCCATAAACTTGATACTGACATATGTAAAGGGTAGTAATTATTCCCCCTGCTTTCTGAAAGAGGGGTGTCAAGTGCTCATTATGCTACAAAAATGAAAGCATGTTGAATTTTCTTTATATTTTCTTTATAATTGTTGTCCACACATGATAACTCAAGTAGTCTCCTCATCCAGCGGTTCCAACACCAAAACTTTACAAATTCATAACTTTTGCATCCATTGTCCAATATTTCCTCAAACTTTCACTGATGTGTTCTACTGATGTTGCTGCTTTCACTCAATCCAGATTTCTCTTTGGGTTTTGGTTTCCTCTAAACAGCAAAGTGGTATTACACGTTTTTACGTTTTAAAGCTGACACAAAGAAATGACAGCAGAAGCAAACAGATACATGCAAATCAGATAATACAATGATGCCATGGCTTCCCAAGTCCTCCAAAGACTACTGTAAACGTCAATATTTTCGCGCGATTAATTTTTCGCGCTGAGCGGCTCGAAAACGTATTCGCGGGTTCTTAAATTCGCGCTCCGCAGCAGGTTACTTTACTGTAGTACACATTCACTGCTTTCATCCAAAGCCTCTGCTACATAGCTTGCTATGCCAGCGTACGACAAGCGACGTAGCGAGCGGCTCGACTGCGAGTACAAGCACTCAAATACGTAGTACAGCTGTGACTGTAGTACCATAGTCACGGGGGGATGTAGCATCGGTGCGCGCGGTGCACACTGCATGCTACAGTACACAGCAATCTATCGTCTCTTCGCACAGTACTAGTAGCGTAAACATGCCTGTACATTGTACTACGTAGCAGTATCATCGATGAAGCGCACACAATTCATCCCGTTCAAAATGTGCATAGAAAATTGTGAAGATATATTCGCGCGTTTTTGAATTCGCGCTAGCCGAACGTAGCGCGAAATCCGCGAAAATTAATGTACCGCGAAAATTTCCACGTTTACAGTAACACACATGTCATCACAATTCTAATGACATAAAAACAACATGTTTCTTATGTATCCTATGCACCAATTTTCTTGTCCTGCAGTAACCTAGCAATGACTGCCATGAGGGAAAGGGTTCATAGGTGCTCAGTTGTCAACTACAGACATGACTTATGTGATATATACTTGTGTACAGACCATAGGGAAAATCAAAAGGCAAGATCCTACAGGCTATTTAAAGGGAACACAAACCCAAAGAGCAATGTGGATTGAGTAAAAGCAGTAACATTAGTAGAACACATCAGTGAAAGTTTGAGGAAAATCGGACAATCGATGCAAAAGTTATGAATTTTTAAAGTTTTGGTGTTGGAACCGCTGGATGAGGAGACTACTAGAGGTTATGACGTATGAGAGGACCACAATATAAAGAAAATATAAAAGGAATTCCACAAAAATTCACTTTTCTAGCAAAATGTAAGAGTTCTTGACTAACCGCTTTCAGAAAGCAGGGGGAATAAGTGCTACCCCTAACATATGTCAGTATCAAGCACATGGAATGTGTAATTTTCATGAAAAATGAATTTTTATTGAATTCCCTTCTTATTTTCTTTATATTGTAGTCCACTCATACGTCATAACCTCTAGTAGTCTCCTTACCCAGCAGTTGCAACACCAAAACTTTAAAAATTCATAACTTTTGCATCGATTGCCCGATTTTCCTCAAACTTTCACTGATGTGTTCTACTAATATTACTGCTTTCACTCAATCCACATTGCTCTTTGGGTTTACTTTCCCTTTAATGGAATTAAGGCCCAAATTCACGAAGATGGTACAATCTTTGTCCATGGTTTAAACCATGGACAAAGATTGTACCACTTTCGTGGCCTTAGAGTCTTGACAGATGATTGCTGCAATGCCAATGTTCCAAAGATGCGGAACAACACACACATTTGTTTGGTGTTCTTTTTTCTTCTTCTTCAAGTGATGTCACTGACCTGGTATAACTTCTCGTATAGATGACGACATCTTGGATCTCTTACCGCTGTCTGCTGTTGGACAAATGAAAATGAACAGACAGTGGAAGACTATGTTGAATCGAACAAAAGCAGTTTTGATGTTCTGGGTCAGAGGAACACATCAATGCAAAGACATTCCTTGTCTCTAAATAGTCATCATGTGGGACTTGAATACGACCTTGATGCTATGTACAATTGATGAAGTGGCACTAGTAGGAGACAATTCTTTTCTTATGCTTAATACAGCACTGTAATATATTCTTCTGTCTACTTTCGTTCCTTTTTCCAAAATGTCTTCAATTAGTTTTCCAGAATGTCCTCCACAACAGGTTTTCTAATTGGCACATAAGGATATCAAGTTTTGACCCACATCTACCTAACAAACATTGCAGGTAATATTTTGCCTTGCCTAAACTTTATCTTGCCTTTCCAAAACTTACTTTTTTTTTCTCTCTCTCTATCTTTCTCCTGTTCTGCTCAGTTTATGAGTACTCAGTATACAGAAAATGCTGACAATAAGACGACTGACAGATTAAATGTAAAGTGGAAACATTGATAATCTACTTATCACTAGAATACTTCTGCAAAAAAATGGAACTTTTGTTACCTTCAGAGTCAGAGCCATGTTTGCCTTCATAGACGATAGGAGAGAACTGTCTCTTCCTGTCCTCTCTTGATTTCTGTCGATCCTCATTGTCGCTTTCATCTAAGGATAACCAGGAAAGAGCAGAAAGAAGAGGTCGGGTCATTAAAAGGAGCATAATATGTGCATGTATGTTCAAGCAACATCCCTCTGTTGTATTTTATGTTTCCAAAAACTTTAGGAACTTTGCCACATCACCACTGGAGGATTTACTGTAAAAGTAGAAGTTTTCGGATGCATGAAACTTTCATGAATTTTGCAAGGAGCCAACATTCGCAAAAGCAAAATGCATGTGAAGGTACTTGTCTCCATCAATTCGCAAAAGCTTCATGCTGCAAATATTTCTGGATTTACAGTACCCTCGACACAAATATATCTCAAATGAAAATAAATACTCAAAAGTTACAGATTTTAGAGAAAAGTAATATCAACTTACACAAATTGTACAATTGTCAGGACACCTGGGAATCTTTAGGGTGGCATCTGGCCAGTATCTCATTCTCTATCTTGCTACAAAAGTGCATTTTGCATATATCTCATTAGGTTTGCACATGCAATGTGACTAAATGTTCACATGCATGACATGTTCTAAAAAAGGTTTTGCATGAATGGTAAATGTGAAGGTGAATCCAAAGAAAAAATGTTAAGACAGACTCACTGTCACCGACTTGACTCTCCGAGCTACTGGAGCTGGCTTCGCTCCTGACATCAAAGGAGTCATTGAAGTCGGGCGGTTCCACGTCCCCGCTTTCGTCGCCATCTGCAGCATTGCTCATCTCCTCCTCATTGTCGTCTTCATCATCCTCATCGTCATCCTCCTCGTTGTCGGCGTCTCTCTCGGCTGCGGATGCCTCCTTGACCTCTTCCGCTTCCCGTGTAGCACCAGTAGTCATCTCGGCCGAGTTGTGGGCTTCCTTTCCAGGTACCTCTGTGTGTTTATGAAGTATGTTTGGGTTTTGAGGGAATCATAATTCAATAATTTCATAGCGAAAACATCTACGCCATGCAAAAAAGCACCATAATTAATGATCAAATTCTACCGAGCTGATGTTAGACAAGCACTGGTGTGACTCTTTTACCATGTGTATGCTTTGAGTGCCGACTGACACTGAAAACCCATAGCGTTACACACAATGTTCAAAATCCCCGGAACATAAAGGGTTAAAACAATGTGACTGGCTGCAAGCTTAATCCTAACTAGGCCGGGAGGGGGGCCTCAGAGGCCCCCCCCCCCCCCTCGACGTTCCGCGCGATGTATCGCAATCGCAAAAAGCTATCGCCGCGACGTTTCATGACTTTTTTCTTTCAAGTCTCCCGCATCTTTTGACACCAAATTTGCGACGCCCGGGCGCGCGGTTCCGAAGTTCACATAAATATGTACATGCATGTCAGACCAAAAATTGCTCAAAAACATTAATTCGTGTACAATTTCAATGCAAACTGTGCTTACAGGCAAATTTCATAAAAGCATGATTATTTTGGTGTTTTATTGATTAAAATCAATGAATAACATATTTTCTTGTTCGGAGCGATGTCGCGGACAAATTCCATCAAAAATCAATGAAAAACAAAGTCGAAAAAACAAAGAAATACATAAGAAAAAAAAAACATAAAATACTTTTTTTTTTCTTTTTTCTGATATCACAATTTTTTTTTATTACATTTGCTAAGGACACTAAAAAGAATATTTACACAAAAAATGCGCCTGTTTTGAGCTTTTATTTTGTGATTTATACCAAATAGTCTGATTTTGTGCATCATCATGCATAAATTAGCATAATTTAGCATAAATGATGATTTTTTTGAAAAAATAACTTCATGGTATTTTAGATTACATCATAGGCAATGTGTGTGCCAATTTTCGTCGCGATCGCACGGTCGACGGCCGAGATCTGGAGGGGGGGGGGGGGGCCTGGGAGGCCCCCCCCCCCCCAGCTCTATCAACTACCTAAATAGCCCAGCCTAGTTAGGGTTAAAGGGTCAAAACACATATAACATTACAATTTTACAATGAAGATAATGGGCATGAAATATCATAGAAGTCTAGGAGAAAGCTTAACAAGAAAGCCATGTGAAGTATACTCCAACATATATAATTCATCAGGTTGGATGAACATATGACAAGGTCTGTACTCACCTTCAGTGACTTCCATTTCTGTTTCTTCTTCCTTCTTTGCCTGAGAACATCACAAAAATATTAGTAGAGGACATTATTGAGGTGAAACATTTTCTTCTCCATTTCTCACACATTCATTTACCACATTCCGGCCTACCATTTACCTGGAATTGCCCGACTTGAGCCCTTCCAAGTCCAGATCCTTTTGGCAACTAATTTGCACAAAATAAATGCACAGGACTGATATATATACAATAATTTGCTATCATAAGTAAATACGAGTAGATACAAGTAGAAATAAAATATGCGATTGAAACAGTGATTATTTTCACATTTTACTAACATTCTTACAATAGCAAAGTTTACTGAAAGAAAAAGCCTCAAACATACTTTTTTTCCCCAACACAGCTCACGCATCTGTGGTCTGAGTGCTGGCAACAGCTATAAAATGGCATAATTTAGAAAATATACCTTACACTTGAGGAAAGCTTACAGAAAGACAGATAATGGATGAGAGACTAATGAACATTGGAAATTTTGAAAGGAAAATGGCAAGTTAGGAAACAATCAGGGATTAAGAAACTAAGGTGAAGGAGAGTGATTTTTAAAGAAAGGCCTTTTCTGTTTCAACATATCTGAAATTAATTTCAAATTGGCTGAAACATAGACATTCTGTTACGCCACAGGCGTTGTATCTGCATTAAAAAAAAAATCTAATTACATGAATTATCAGATCTCCATTTCCTGCATTTTGTCTATTTTCTACAATTGCCAGAACTCATTGTCCCTACAAGACACTAGAAGGCAAGATATACAAATAATGTGTCTTTTCTACTGAACTCGGCCTCCTAAAAACAACTACCTTAGCCTCCTCTTTCTTTTCTGCCACTGTCACTTTCGGTGTCTTGGGGCTAGCAGCTGGCTTGGCCTGCGACTGATCCAAAGACTGCGCACTGACTGTACCAGTGGCCGCCCTGGCTGTGTCACTGCTGGAGTCTTTAGCTGGCGCTGCCTTCTTCCCGGTCTTTGCTGCCACAACGGTCTTCTTGGCTGAGGCTGGGCCCCCAGAGGTTGCTGCTTTCCCAGTCACCTGTTTAGAAGCGGTCTGCTTTGCAGCGGTGGAGCCAGAACTTCCAGCTACTTTTGGCTTGACTGGCACCTTCTTAACGACCTTCTTCTTTGTGGTGGGCGTGGCAGTGGTCGAGGCTGGCTGTGGTTTTGTGGAAGCGGGGGTTGAAGCAGCCGAGGATGCTGGGGTGGGGGTTGAAGCTTTCTGCCCGTTGGTGGCTTGGGCCGCTGGCGTTGCTTCCTCCTTTGGGGCAGCCGTGGGTTTGGGGGCCGGGGCCTGGGCATTAGGTGTGGTTGGCTTCTTGACGACTTTGGCCTGTCCAGGGGACTTGGTAGGTTTTGTAACCTTCTTTGGAACTGGAAGAAACAGAATTTGGTAAAAACAAAATAATTTGGATGTTCATCACAAAAGCAGTATGATGCAACAACAACAACAACAAAATGGAAAAAGAGGCTACATTGCATGTATGCATGGCACAGTATAGTTAATCAGGGCTTGATACTTTTTTATTTTCTTTGGTTGCCTGTTTTGGCCACTAAAATCATTAAATATGAAATGTTGGTGGCCTGAAAAGGAAATTTAAAGGTGATAAATGAAGGGAAACACAGCAATCAATTTTGAATCTTAAGTTGCTTGATCGGGCCACCAAAAGACAAGCTTTTTGAAATATTTGGGGCCGCACACAAATTTCTGGTAGCCCATGGCCACCACCAATGTCAATCCCTGTTAAACTGGGTTTATTTGTGTCCAACCATGCAGCTCCAGAGTTAAAACTGTTTGATTATTTTACCTCGAACCATATACGACATACACAGACACTGCCTACACAAGACGTAGATTTGAAACTTTTCCTATCAAAAAAGATGACAGTATCCCACTGACCAAATAAAGTACAAGTATTAATGAAATTTAAACAAATCTTAAGTTAAAATCCAGTAGATGTTAGATAAATAACTCCATTGTACACAGCTTTTTCAATCAAAAGCCCTCACAGCTATTAACATGACGTAAGAAGCAATCAGCTAAAATATGGTCGTGACTGTAAGAGTCAGTGGTAGAGTTTTGAGTCAAAGGGGCTTGGTTAAATTTGCCAGCTTCGCAGACACTACGGCAAATAAAACTAAAGAGGGGGGGGGGGGGGGGAGGACCTTTAAAACTCACCAACTTTCTTGGCAGGTGTTGTGGTCTTCACTTCTTCAGCAAAGTCATCGTCCATCGGTGCCATGATGTCACTCAATACATTGACTACATCTGCATCTTCTCCCACTGTCAAAGAATAAAGAACATAGAACCGCTTTACATAATTATACATCGGGAAAGGAACCCCCTTCCCCCAGTGGCGCACCTGAGATTCTGTATAGACCTCTAACAAAGTTAGAACTCACAGTTCTACACTAGTAATATCATAGACATAGTGCAGTACATGTAGATGTCTAGGCAATTATGCACTTTATGGCCCTATATATTATCGGTACCTCATTCACCGTATGCCAAGGTGATATCCCATGAACCACCACGCACTAAGCAGCTGGCGACCTTCTCTTGCTGTATGGAACACCGTTTGACAAGTGATAAGGTCACTTAGTAAAAGCCCGCCTTACTCACTGCGCATCTGCTGCGGAGCGGACACATGGAACACTGTGGGATTGTGATTTTGCGTGCCTTTGCTCTCCGCTGCAGGATTATCGAGCTTTGCATAATAATATACAATTTGTACAATGTTGCATCGCAGAAAATTGCCAAAGTGTGAGAAAGTTCGCAGTTGTCTGCGATACAGTCAATAGATTCCATTTTTGAACATCCGAGCTTTTGCCAGCTTGCCACAACAGCTACGTGAATATTTTTATGCCTCCTTCATCCATCTCGATCCGACCCCATCACAAATCGCGCAAACCAACCACGCGGGCGAGGCTTGTGTGTGTGTGCGTGTGTGTGTGAGTGTGTGTCCATGTAGTGGCTGCCCGTAAATCGGTAGCTATACACACTTCGCACACTGTCTGGTTGGGCTCGTTAAACCGCAACTGTGTAAACGAAATAAACAAGAACAGACTGACGAATCGGGATAAGATTTGGAGGGTGTTTGTTACTATTTCACAGAATAATTTCGCCAAGGCCGCGAGTGGACATTATACGTCCTCTGCAATAGGTTAATTAGTGATCCCCTGCTTCAGATATAACGCAGAATTCATTCATTTAAAATTATGATTGAAGCACGGTACGTAGTTTACCACTCGTTGCGTTCCGTTGTGTGCCAATGCACAGCACCCTGGGCCCTGTTTGTCTGGGGTTTGCTCGCGCTCGATCACGCCGGACAGGGAAGGGCGTTAGAGCAACCGCGTAAAAGCGCTTTTATCATGCACACACACGTTGACACATTCACACAAACGCTGCATCCCAACGCAAAATCTGACACACATACACACAGTACAGTACCGAGGTGAAGACACGCTGTCGAACCTGCGGTGCCTAAGTTTACCAACTCGCACCCACTGCTCGATTAGAGTAAAATCTCGCACCGATATAGGGCCATAAGGTGCACAATTGCCGATGTCTACTTTAGTACTAGTCTATCACGAGTCACGCAATGAATGTGTGTGAATATGAATCAAATTTCTGTGCTTCACAGCTAAATGTACATTGCAGACACTTTTTACACTCGACATGCCAACATTCTATAATTTACAATACACCGATTATGATTATCGACTTGCCCCAATTCATAATCACTTTCCCAGTCCAGGGCAACTAACATGTTAAAGGTAATTAAATGTTAGGTGGTCTAGTCAATTGACAATGCTGACACACTTTAAAAAGTGTCTTGCTAACTTTTGTCTTTCTCCTTTGTCTTTACTCACTTGACTCTGACCCCCCTCTGTGTAATAATCTTGTAGGCCTACACTTGACAAGGCTACAACCATCATCATGGAAAGGGTTCTGTTTGACATGATGTGATGATGTGATAGAGCCAACAAAATGGGTTTGGACTAGAACTAGAGGCTCTAAGTCTAACCGTTAGAACTCTAACGTTAGTACTACAGACGCGGACAGTACGATTAATGCACTTGTCAATTGTAGTCCCGGCCCATGGGTACCCAGGGATGGCCGGGACTTGCAACCAAGTTGGGCGGGGATTTCAGCATTTTTTTCGCCCGGGTGGGTCGGGAATAGACCGGGCTTTGTAGGGGGAAATTCACTTAATTTGCCCCGGTGGGCCGGGGATGTACCGTAAAACGGGGTGAAAAGGGACGGCGAGGTGAATAGGGACAAAACCGAGAAAAGTTTTTTGAATGTGCATGTTTCAAATTTGCTTGAACTTTTTCTCTTATTTTTATCACAGGATGGAAGGACTATCCAACAGTGTCCAGAAAGTGGTCCTCCTGATGTGAAAAAATTTTTAAAGGGTACTGGAGGTCCAAATAAAAAGTTTTCAAAAAATCACAAAAAAATCAGGGCGGTCAAAACTTTTCTGCTCCTGTGGCCATTGATTAATGAAATTTGCTAAAAAAGGTTCATGAATCTAGCCTATTAGGTCCTACAACACACCTTTAAATTTGAAATGATTATTTCAACAGGAATTTGTGACAGCACATTTTTTCTTCTCTTGAGCAAAAAATCAGTTAGACTGGGGTGAATAGGGACACCATGGTGTCGTTTGATTGACCCTTTAAATTTTCTGTATGATTAACTATTATAATGTCATAAATTACTCTGAAATGTTTGTTGTGTCCGGCTATTTCCAAAAGTGTGAATTTTCATTCTAAATCTCTTGACAAGAGAGCAATAAGATCTTTGGATATGTGGCTTCACTTTTGTATACATAGATGAGAGTGAACTTTGCTGTCTTAACCCTAACTTGGGGAGGAAGGGTCTGGGAACCCCTGCCCCACCCACCCTCTTGGGAATTTTTTTCACTGCCTAAGACAGGCTAGGACTTTTCCACTTGTATTTCATGACCCTTTTCTCTGTCTTCTGCATGTTTTAATGCCAATAACACATCTGTTTGGGTCAGACCCATACTATAGGTGCCAGCCTATAATTGCTGTAAGAACTCCCAAAATGTCCCCGACATCATAAGAGTCAAGTTACACTGAATTTAGAGTGTATGAATAAGATTGTACATCATGATTTGCCACTTGAAGAAGAAGTGAGTTAATATTTGAGTGCAATTCAATGGATTAGTAAAGATTTGACTTACTTTTCAATCTTAACCTTTGACCTGATGGGTCGTATTTTTTATATCAGCTCATTTTGTTGGGCTGTTGAAATTTTTGTTAAAGATTGATTTAACAATGGAATAGATTGCTCTTAAATGTTTGTATATCATTTTTAAACTCTGTAGTTGTTCCCTTAATCCAATTCATTGGATGGATATTTAAAAAAATGCCTCCAAACAGCTTTTTTTGGATCAAAATTAGTGTTGTCCCTGTTGACCCCAAATTTGGGGTCAATAGGGACAGCATCATTTTATCAAAAAACATACTTTTCCCCCAAATATTTATTTTCTTTCACAATACCAAATTAAAGGTATTTTAGGTGGACATAAAATCCCCACATAAGATTGAGTCTCTGGGCTGCATGAAAAAAAATACAATCATAAGAACTTTAAATTTGTCCCTATTCACCCCGTTTTACGGTACCGGGGTGTTGTCGGGGGAAATTCAATTATTTTGCCCCGGTGGGTTGGGAATGGACTGGGCTTTGTCGGGGGAGATTCACTTATTTTGCCCCGGTGGGTGGGGAATAAACCGGGGCTTGTCGGGGGAAATTCGCTCCAACCAAATGGCAGGCATTTGGGGCGGGAATTTTGGCCCGGGATTGAGCCAGATTTTGCTCGAGAGTTGATCATGACTTGTACCATTTCCAGTACGGTAATGTGACCATAAATTATTTCGCTTGACTAGCAATTCCCCGCTATTATTGAGGACTCGGTAACGTTGCCCAAAAGTCGCGTAAACGCATGAATCACGTAAGGAAATAGAGCCTAGCGCGAAACATGCGCGATTTGCGCATTTCATGAATTTTTCTGACGTGGAACCTTCGATCGTATTGTCCGCGGATGTGCGCCGGATTGGCGCTTTACCCAATCCCATGCGGGCGGGCTCGGTCACACTGCCCAAAAGTTGCGTAATCGCATAAATCACGTAACTAAGGAATTTGATTTTGTGCGCTTGTCCGTCGAGAATTTGACCATTTTCGCTGATTTACGCAATGAAAAATCACCGATGAATTGCGCAAGAATTACGGAAAGATCACGCAAAAATATAGCGCCACAATCATACGTGAGTTGTTAGTGATACATTAGTGATTCATCGATCAGTATTTCGTAAGTATTACATGCGCTTATTTGCGTGTTCTGTTAGAGATACATAGGCCTACGCCAATATTTTCTTTTTCAGTGATTTTCAGTGATATACGTACTAACGTAGGTGTTACAAGCGTGAAACATGCGTCATTATTTATGTCTGCTAATCGTCAGAGGAGAGTCGTTGGTGAACGCGATAGCGGCAACTTTTTTGCAAACAATCGATGATATTCCACGCATATTTCGCGTAAGAACCACGCAAACTACGCAAAAATTACGTAAAACAGCGCAATACTGCGTAAACTTTTACGCAAAGCCGAGTTTTGAGCTCCTCAAAACCTGGAATTGCGTTAAGCGCCGATCCGGCGCACAACGGCTGACAACTACAAATTCCACGTTGTAGACAAACTCATGAAATGCGCAAATCGCGCATATATCGCGCAAGATAAGGCTCAAATTTCTTACATGATTCATGCGTTTACGTGACTTTTGAGCAGTGTGACAGGTCCTCAAAGGCCAGGTTTTTGAGCAGCTCAAAACTCGGCTTCGCGTAAGAGTTTAGGCAGTATTGCGCTGTTTTACGTAATTTTTTGCGTAGTTTGCGTTGTTCTTACGCAAAAAACGCACGAAATATGCGTGGAATATCATTGATCGTTTGCGAAAATGTTGCCGCTATCACGTTCATGTGCGATTCATACGCAATTCATTGTGATAAAGCGCAGATTATGCGTGATTTTCCGTGGACCTCTGTCGTCGCGCACAACCACGAATTCGCCCTATTTGGGGCCTTTGTGAGCCTATGCGCTGAAAGTGCGTGGTTTAGTGATTTTTGAGTGATATTTCCGTGGTTCTTGCGCAATTCATCGGTGATTTTCATCGCGTAAATCAGTGAAAATTCTCAACGGACAAGCACGCAAAACCAAATTTCTTGCGTGATTCACGCAAACTTACGTGACTTTTGGGCAGTGTGACCGGGCCTTGAGGGTCGGGACTTGGCCGGGGATTTCTATGCAAATATGCCCGACTTGTCGGGGACTTGGCCGGGGATTTCTGCACAAATATTGCCCGGACTGTCGGGAAATTGGCCGGGGATCACCGGGGATTTCAACTTCAATTTTGCCCGGCCTGCCGGGGACTTAGCGGGGGATTTCCGTGAAAATTTTGCCCGACCTGTCGGAGACTTGGCCGGGACTTGGCCGGGTAGTGTAACATCCCAAAATTGCAAGTGGGATGCAAGTCCCGGCCATCCCCGGGTACCAAGGGGCCGGGACTTCAATTGACAAGTGCATAATGTTAGAATGTCAGCTCCGCGTGTCGAGAGGTGATGGATGCATCAAGTCACTGTAGGTAAATACTGACACTTCACTGTGGTTTGTGCACACCGACTGCTGCTGTCGCTCGTAACTACAGTGCCAGTGGCGTCTACGTCTACAGCGTAGAGAATAGTCTAGTGCATTGTATGCACTACTCGCCACGCACATTATCCCTGTTGCTTTTTTATGTTGCTTTCCGGTTTTCGCTTGATCAGATCAGTACATTCTACCTGATTAATGGTTTAACGAACCTTTACCTTTCTCCTGTGTCGCCTCGGACATGTCTATCCCCAAAGTTGACTTTACCCCGCGGATATTTGAGCTCTTTCGAGTCCTATACAGAAAATATTATCGTAGAGTCTCGCAAATTTCCAGGTCGGCTTTCAATGGATGGGTGAGCTGAGCATGCGTACAAAGACGTGGACGTACGTGTGTGTCGTTGTACGTGTAGGTATGATACGTGAGTGCACGGAGAAGCCTCAGTCAGATTTTAGAACAGCATGCATGCTGCAGAACAAACGACGCGTCACAAAATGCGCAAAGGGAAGACTACGATTTGCCCCCTCAACGTTCGAACACGGTCAGTACATGCGCATGTTGTGGGGTCCATAGTCGCATTTCTATGACTTTATCCCAGTCAAAGAAAGTTTACAATACCTGCTTTATCCAGACAAAATACAATATATTGGAGATATATTGGACACGTAATTCATATGTGTAGCATGGTCGTACGCGTACGCAGGGTTTTTTCCCAATGGAGACAAGAACATGTTCAAACTTGGAGGGGGAGGGTACAAGCTAGAGAGGGTGTTCGAGAGGAGTATAATCGGATCCCCCTCCCGCGCGAGGGAGATTTTATATTTTTAGAATTGAAATTCAACTGTCTGGTGCTCTCTTTGAGGAAAAAATTTGGAAAATAAACATTCTGGCACAATGTGAATAGCTAAATCGGAGTATCACTCTCCCACATAAGGGAGCTTTTGCATTTATAGAATACAGTGTGTTGATCAATTCGGGTGTACACTTTCAGAAATATTTGGAAAACTTTCCATTAAAAAGTGAGAACAATAAATATTCAGGGACAACTTGTATGGCTTAATCGTGGTACAGTTGAAGAGTTTGTTTGCAAAAACCGATAAGTCCATATTTGCCAAATGGAGATATTTGCGATTAAAGGTCAAGAAAAATAAAGAAAAAAATAAGAAAATTTTTGCTTCTTTTGACCATAACTTCAAAAATATATCTTTATATGTAGTGACCAATATATCATTTAAAAGGTATCATTTTGTACTTTATGGCAGAGATCGTACTTCAAAATCTTTAAAAATGGACTTATCGGTTTTTGCAAACAAACCCTTCAGTTGTACCTGTCACTTTGCATAGTGCCTCCATTGTAAATAAGCCCACAAGCATACAAAATAAAAGACAGTCTGTTGAATGGTGACAGATATCTGATTCTGATGTGCAATGTGTATTCTTACAGCAGAAAATGTGACTTAGCAAACGCAAGAAAAACAAATCTAAATTCTCTAATTGTATGTGATCTTTTATTTATGTATCATTATTATTATTATTATTATTATTATTATTTACAAATGCTTCTTTACTGGTCATAGCATTTTTGATTACTTTTTATTTTGCCTTTGCTGCCCTCCCCACCGCCCCCCCCCCCCCCGCCCCCGATCGTCAAACCCCGAAAATGCGTTCAGCCGCCTTATAATATCAGAAGGCTCTACACTAAATACAAAGCACACTGCATGCAGACATATTAAAATGAATAGTAGCCTAAACTTCATCTCACGTACCTCAGATAACAAATCATGATGGTTTCAGGGTAATGCTACGATCTTAAGTCATCTGCATGAGTCCATCATCTCCCCCCCCCCCCCCCAATCCTCTCGATAACACCCCACGAGTAACAATGGTATCATGTCCACGTGGCACTTTTCCTAGTGGAGACGTGTTTTACAAGTTATAGTTTGTACCCAAGAGTATAAAACTGTGACTACGGTATGTAGGCCTATACTCGAGGTTTTGCACCCTGGACTTCGACCGGTAGGGAGTACTATGAAGAGCTGGGTCATGGCTCTGCGACCAATACAGGAATAGCGCCATCATCGAGGACTGTGACATAGTCTCTTCCACTTGTATGATCTTTTCCATGGTCAAACAGTACGACCGTCGAAAGATTCGGTGTCTTTCGTGTTTCATTCCTTCTTCTTCTTCTTCTTCTTCTTCCTCCTCCTCCTCCTCTTCTTCTCTTCTTCTTCTCCTTACAGAAAGATATACAACGTCGGTCGAATGCTCACGTTAATTTCGAATTATTGTAGTTTCTCATCGTCTGTCTATGTTCAGCGTGTAGGCACTCTTTCTTTCCTTTCTTCCTTAAAATTTGTTTTGCCCCATTCCTTTCAATCGTATCCCCCTCAGTTTAGTCATGTCATGTTGTTGCGTTTTTTGCTGTTTAGTTTAATGCTGTCTTGATTATTTTTGTTTGAAGTATTTCTTGTAATTACAGTAAGTATTTTCACAGAAATTCTTGAGTGGTTCACAAGTTACAAGTAATTGCTTTTTAGTGGACCTCTCAGTTCTCTTTTCCCCCTCTAAACATAACTTAGTATTTTGCTGGTATATAATATATATATATATATATATATATATATATATATATATATATATATGTATGTATATATGAAGAGTTTGTTTGCAAAAACCGATAAGTCCATTTTTGAAGATTCTGAAGTACGGTCTCTGTCATAAAGTACAAAATAATACCTTTTAAATGATATATTGGTTACTATACAAAAGGTTTACTTTTGAAGTTATCGTCAAAAGAAACAAAAATTTTCTTATTGTCTTTATTTTTCTTGACCTTTAATCGCAAATATCTCCCTTTGGCAAATATGGACTTATCGGTTTTTGCGAACAAACTCTCTATATATATATATTTGGTAACTATAGTTTATCTTTCGCACATTCCAGTCCACGCTTATTATATAACTGCCAATTCATTCTGTGTTATGTTTTGTTGGAAGAAAAATGAAAATGAAGAATAAATTAAATGAATTGAATTGAATAATATGTATCTTTCTTTATTTTTCTTTTGTTCTTTCTTTCTCATTTTCTGTTCCTTCTTTCTCTACACCTCCGTCTGTCTTTCTTGATGCATGTATTCTACATCATGCACGTGTATATACTTGCACTATGGTTGAAAAGGATTCATTCTCTTTTGTTTGTTTTGTTTGTTTGTTTGATTGATTTTTTTTGTATGTAGGTCACAATCATGCAGCCCTATACCACAGACTCATCTACTTAGATTTTGCCTACTTATATAGTCTATCTTTGTATATCTATGTATGTATAGTCCCTATGTATGTATGTATGTATGTACATTTTGTATGTATGTATCTATCTATCTATGTATCTTTACCATCTATCTTACGTATCTATCTATCTATCTATCTATCTATCTATCTATCTATGCATCTTTACCATCTATCTTACGTATCTATCTATCTATCTATCTATCTATCTATCTATCTATCTATCTATCTTTACCATCTATCTTACGTATCTATCTATCCATTTATCTATCTACCTGTCTTTGTATCTTTACCATCTATCTTACGTATCTATCTATCTATCTATCTATCTGTCCATCTATCTATCTACCTCTCTATAGAGTGCCTCATGTTTAGGAAAAAGAAAAGACTGGATAGGTGAAATGCATTTTCAGAATCTGACTTTTTAGTCTCTATAGATCAATTTCTCTATTTGCACACATTTTATAGTGTTTCATCATAATTATGATGTATTCGTATTTAATGTACAACAAACAGTTATTTAGACCTATGCACTATGATGTCATAAAGAATGATGCTTCTAAGACTATGTTGACGCCGGGTGGCCGGGGCTCAGTGAATAAGCTGTTCTACATCATAGAAACACTTTTCAATTATACGACCGCACAAAAGATTTATCCAGAAATTGTCTGATGATCATTGTATCTCGCTTCTTGAATACCTTCGCCGCGTGCACGGTTATGCAAGAATGCTTTATAGTCGTTGTAATCTTTTATAGTATAATAGTCGCAAGACAGTGAGTGGGCGCCTTCAAAGAAAAGACTTTACAGAATGTGCACTTCCCTCCTGGAGATGACAATTTAATGTGCTCTGAACATGGTTGAACATTAAATTTTGAATACAATGACATTTGTTCAGGATTGAGATAGCGTGAAATTATGTTGATCTCTTCAAGACATAGATGTCTCTAGATTTGACCTAAAATAGACGTCATCGTCACGTCACGGGATTGGATTTCTTCGGAGAACAGACATTAAAATAAATGAAGGGTGGAGAATAGTTCTTCATTGTTGCTGTTCTTCTTCTATTTCCCCCCGACATCCGCCCGGCCGTTCAAGTTTCGTTTTTATCGTTTGATATAAGAGGATCGCCAGGGCGTGACTGGTGTTGACTAGATCAGGATGAGACGTGCAGATCGTCAAGTCTTGAAATCGCGATGTACCGAAGAGCGCCTTGTTATCGGCTACACGGTGCGGTGACCAACCATTCTCCGGCAGCAGCGTCCCGGAAAGTGTGGCGGTACAAACCGAGGCAATCGTGGCGTGGCGCTGGCAGATCTGGCCAGCTGATAACATTGATGTCTACCCTTTTATCCTGTCCGTCTTTATCACCGGATTTAATCAGCCTCGAAAGATGGAGATAGATAAGATAAGGTGAAATAAAGATAATGTAGCGTTTTCATCACCCCTATTTGTAACCGATTATAGTTCTGCTTATTCATGATCGAATTCTGCTCTTGCACCCCGGCCCTTTCGAAGTTACGATGTCCTTGAAGAAGTTTAAAGGGGACCTCCAGGCTATGGAAGATTTTTATCTATCTGGTTTTGCTTTTTAAAATACAAGCCATGAAATATCTTCAGCATGGTATATATGCGATTTCTGTGAAGAGAAAACCAATAAACAATTGATGGTGTTTACTGAATTTATGGAGGAGCCAAATTCATCGCTCTACTTTAGGCTGAAGGTTGTACGTTTTCATCGCGAAAATGGGTTAAGCGCCATTGCATTTTCAAACATTTTGAAATAAGTCCACTATCACAAAGAGCAAAATGAAACTTTCAAATGATTGCTCAGTGGTTGCTTCACAAAGAATATTCTTGAGTTATGATAACAATTCTTTGATTCTTTGATTGGTTCTTGATAACAGGTTTAATCACAAATATCTGAAATTAAGAAAACAGAGCTGCATCGTTTGCGATTAAATTCTTCACGTATTCTTCTAGTCATTGGGTCCCATAAAAATATGTCAATTTCTGCTTCGGCTGTAAGCGCGACAGAATCCAGAGGTTAGCGGTATACTCATATACAACCTATACCTATCATTTATGTTCTCTGGACGCTTTTGTACCTATACATCAGGAGTAAAACGCACTGAAAAAAAGAAAAAGATAAGGCCTATTACCGTAGTTCCTACCTCCTCGATTCATTCTGCCTCAGACCTTCATTGTGCTTAATATGTCTATAAAACATGCATCTATGCAGGTGCCCCATTTTGGTAGACCATGTAAACTTTGGATTTTGTTGATGACTGAGCGACTGAGGCAGCTCATTCTGAGAATGCAGACCTAAAATGTAAACGTGAAGGATTCTTAGCAATGTAATCTCGCAATGATCAGACACGGCGATGAACTAAGTTTGAAAAAAAAAAATCCGCATAAAGGTTTAAAATCTATAGAAAACTATGCAAAAGACTAATTGTGGACTTTTCTTGCTCCAGTTCCACATATTACATAAAAAAAAGATACTCATCGCAAAAATGTGTGTGTATTTTTTGAATGGGTATCACAATATGATGCATATTCCTGGATCCTGCATTTGATTTTTTTTTTCTCTCGCTATAATACCATTCGTGCATACATTTTATATTGTGTTCAATGAGCTGTCCTGCCCAATTGGAAGATTGGATGAAAGTTTAATTGACACATGTACCACTTTGTACCATGTATTCATTTCTTGATGGAAATGATACTATTTTTTTAAAATGAGCATTTGAATTTTAATTTGAAATTTGAATAAAATATATTTGAATTGAATTAAACTGAATTGAATTGAATTGAATTGAATTGAATTGAATCTCTTTTACATCACAGCATCACATTTTTAGAGAGATATTGATATCATGAGACCTGTCACCGTGATACCATGAAGCTGGATAAAAAAAAAGAAGAAGAAAAGAATCAAAGACGGTGATCCTGGTGAGAATTGGTGAAAAAAAGGAATGAGAGTGAGATTCGTGTTTGTATGGTATAATTTGGTGACAATCTCTCAATTGTAAAATTTGACGCCAAGCGGCGAGTCCTGGTAACTGAGTCAATACGTCAGGCGAACGACAACAACCATAGACATCTACAGCTACTCTCAGACTCAACAACATCCTATTCACTGCAAAACGCATTTAAAGGGATCGTATAGTTTTGGTTAAGGCATAACTTCACGTTTCTAACATTTTTTAGTGAGAAAACGAGAAATCTCTAATGAAATATGAAAGTGCATATAATTCCAAGAGGAATTTACCGTTTACTTGATGATAATTGGTTTTGAAATGGCTGAGATATTCAAAACAGAGCGAGCCTTATCAAAGGTGAGACCCGCCTTCTATATACAATCCCTTCGTTTTACTTTGTTTTTAGATGTCTCAGCCATGTCAAAACCGAATTTCATCAAATAAACTTTGAATTCTTCTTAGAATGGTATGCTCTGTGTAAGGTCTCCAAGGCATGAGTAAGAACTTGAAATTCTATACAAATTATATACTTCTTCATGAAACCGACGTGAGCGGCAGCTCCCGATTGAAAATCCCTGGTTGTACTTTGGCCGCCTGCACAGAGAGTAACATTCGCAGCAAAATCACCTTTGTCATGCAGATCTCGGCAAGAGGCCCTCCAAACGAGGCCCACGAGTCCAATACTAGGCAAAAAAGGTCCATCAGAGTTCGGCACTAGGCAAACGAGGCCCACGAGTTCGACACTAAGCAAAAAAGGTCCAGGAGTTCGACGTCAAACGAGGCTTAATGTGTCTGTCTCGTGGGCCTGATTTGCTTAGTGTAGAACTCGTGGGCCTTGTTTCATTATTGTCGAACGGGTGGGCAATATTTGCCGATCTAGTGTCGGACTCATGGGCCTGGTATAGTGTCGAGCTCATGCCATGGGCTTTATGACTCTTGGGCTGTATTATACTCGTCGGCTGTATGACTCGTGGATGTTAATGTAATACATTATGACTAGTGCGCTGTATGACTCGTGGGAGTCGAACTCGTGATGTGCACCCGATATGCTTTGCGGAAGACATGTGATCGACATGATTCATGACGAATATTACTGATTCACAAAACACACTGTAAACTTAGATATTCCATACGTTTTTTTGTTGTCCGATTTTGATTGAACATTAAAAAAATAAACCATGGGACTCGAACCTGTCATCTGTACAGTTTACTGCTTTCCGGGCAGCAACAATACCATTAGTCCATGGGCCAAGACCCGAAAAATGGGTTGTTGGTACCATCTGAGGTGGCACAACCTTTTTGGTGTCAGTTTGTTTGTCGGGCATAGATATGCTTATCAAGCTATGATAGCATTTCCAAATGAGTAGCTTAGTCATAATAAATGAATTTTTAACCAATTTGGTACATTTTTTACATCCCTATACTTCTGAATCGAAACTAAACCGCTATACAAAGAAGAGCACTGCCTTCTGTATGTCCACAGGTGTTCTGTTGTAAACGTGGTGCGCTTAGTCTTTATTCAAGGCAGCGAAGGGAATATCCAAAGGGTTATGATGTCCACAGCTGTCACGCGGTGCGCTTAGTCTTTATCTAGACCAATGTGCCGTTATCATATCAAAAGTTCCTCATAAAAGGGATTATCTATACTGTTTTTATACTACCCTATCAACGAATACATCAGTTTTAAACAAAAATCACTCTGTTCATTTACAATATCATTCATTATAATGTATCGTAGTGTACCGGTACATTGTTTTTGCATTATCTTATATTGTTGGAGGGAAATAAAGCGACATTGGCGTGGTATCAGCGTCTTCACCGTAGCGTTTTCGCCGGAAAATGATAAATAATTGAAATATACGGTAAGATTCACGAAGAATTGCTTTTGTTGTTGTTGTTGTTTTTGGATAAAAGGATATACACTGTATCATACGCTTTGGATATTCCCTTCGCCGTCTAGAATAAAGACTAAGCGCTGTGGACATCATAACCTTTGGATATTCCCTTCGCTGTCTTGAATAAAGACTAAGCGCACCGCGTTTACAATAGAACACCTGTGAACATACCATAGAGCTGCATTTTACAGCCCTATGGAACATACAGAAGACAGTGCTCTTCTTTACTGTAGCGGTTAGTTTCGATTCAGAAGTATAGGGATATAACAACGAGACCAAATTGGTTAAAAATTCATTTACTATGACTAAGCTACTCATTTGGAAATGCTATCATAGCTTGATAAGCATATCTATGCCCGACAAACAAAATGACACCAAAAAGGTTTTGCCACCTCAGATGGTACCAATATCTGGCCTGGCCCATGGACTACATCAGGTTATCCCTGGTTGCAGGCAGTAGCACAATGAACTTGGAACAAATACCCAAGCTCCGAAATTCCGGCATTGTTATGTTGAGTAGTCCAAGATGGACAATGCATTAATGAAAGCAAGAGAATACTAAGTAGAGGGGTGAAGGTTGAGGTGTGAATTTTCTTCAGTTTGTCTCCCTCTAACAAATTAAATTTGGAAGATAACAACGACTTATCTATAATTTCAACAAACATGTCGGAAAAGGGAACCACGGGACTTGAACCTGTCATCTACTGCTTTCCGGGCAAATTTACTTTGCTTGAGGGAGACAATATATTTGAAGAAAATGACAGTGAAACGATGTCAATCATTCCGAAGAATGCGGGGTTATGCGTACCTGACATGGCAGCAGGGTAATCACCCTGCTGGATGAAAATGTAGCAATCAGTGCCATTCATCTCTCATCTTTATTCAATTAAGTGAATGCAGGAAAGGATGTACTCAACAGAGATTGCAGCTAGACACCTGTTTATGTACAATTACTGCAGTCACTTGCAAAAAATTATCAGAGGGGATAGCATTTCATTACAACTTCGTGTAAAAAACAAACGATGAAATAAACAAAAAAAAAATACAGAAAAGTTTGTTTCGTACTTTACAAAGCAAAACTCGGAAAAAGTATAGATTTTGCACCCTTCACATTAAAAGGACCCTAACTCTGTGATGCGTAACAATGTTGACGCAAGCAAGGTGTCAAATTAAAGCTGATGAGTTACGTCGTAGTGTAGTAAACATTTAACAAGAATAAACCATGTATTTGTAACATAGCTGACCTTTGAACTTCGGTAGCCTTTTTAGGAACACGCACTATATACAATTTAGTGTTTGTCGAGCACAGCCTCCCACTTGTTTTTACGATAGCATTGTTTTGGTTATCTCAGCCATTTCAAAACAGTTTTCATCGAATGAACTTATATATCATTATTAGTTATATGCTCCTTCATATTTCATAAGAGGTTTCTCATTATCTAAAAAATCGTCACATTTTTTAGGAACACACTGCATACAATTTTGTGTATGTCGAGCAAAGCGTCCCACTTTTTATTACGATCGCGTTGCTTTGGATATCTCAGCCATTTCAAAATAGTTTTCATCGAATAAACTTACATTAGTTATATTATGCTCTTTCATATTTCATGAGAGGTTTCTCCTTATCTAAAAAATCATCATCAAAAAGTGTTGGAAACCTGAAACCCAATTTCAACAAGAACTGTACCATCCCTTTAAGGCCCTGATAATACAGTTTCAGTGGGAAACTAATTTTTGGCAGACCAGTAGGTGTTGGTGATCCTGATTACCCTTTCCACTTTTATTACAGTATAAAAGCTTCATAAAGTGGGGAGAGAGGTCGGTAGAAATTGACGCTATTTGCCTCAAATGATTTTGTAATTTGCCATTGTAGGCTCTCATTTACGAAGATATTAGCTCCTTTGAATTAGTATCAATT
Source organism: Diadema antillarum (assembly GCF_040938485.1). NCBI lineage: Eukaryota > Metazoa > Echinodermata > Echinoidea > Diadematoida > Diadematidae > Diadema > Diadema antillarum. The sequence continues at coordinate 1,591,128 of NW_027271783.1, read as the reverse complement.
CGTTGACAAAAGATTAATCAATGAATGCATACAAACTCAATTTCATCCGAATTACAAACAAAGTATTACCTCTTAATTTCTTTTTAAGACGTTCATACAAGCGCGTCTTCTACAGAAAAAAAAAAGAAGAAAGAAAACAGGACTAGAAATGTCGCTATGGCGACTGATATGCCTCCGCTATAATGTATGATTCTCCTAATAGCTCTTGAGTACGTCTCGACAATATGCGATCACAGTTTCACATAATTGACAAAATATTAAAATGACATGTTTATCACAAATGTGTTGAATGTTAACTTTCTCTGATCTAGGTTTAATTGGATGAATGGCTATATTTTCTAAGAGAGCACGTATTTGAGGATTTTTACTCGACTTTGACCTTTCATGAAGTTTATGCATTGAGTAATTTTTAAGGTATGAAAAAAGCGTAAATTCAGTATTGAATAGTAAATTGTTAGCATTTTAACCTAGTCTCTGACCATTGACCTTTGACCTTATGACCCTAAAATCCCCAAGAGAATCACTGTCAGGCAGAACATGCACAAAAATGTACTAAGTTTCATGATGATACACTGTACCTTGAGCAATTCCTAGATATAGAGGAAGAAGTAAAATTTAGCACTTTCACTTGCCCTTTGACCTTGGACCTATTTTTGGCAAAAGAACTTCCCAGAGAATGCCTATTGGGTAATACATGTATACACTAAGTTTAAGGAAAAATCTTGCAGGCATTGAATAAATATGAGGGAAAAAGTAAAATTTTGAGGAGTTGACCTGGACCTTTGACCCCACGACCAAATTCTCTATATAGATAATCACTGCCAATCAGTAAATGCGTATATATGCAGCCTATTAAGTTCCATGAAGATACCTTGAATCATTCCCGAGATATGGAGAAATAAGTGAAAATGTAACATTTTCACTTGACCTTTGACCTGTGATCTCTGACGTCATGACCCAAAACTCTCTCTGGAGAATTTATCGGGCAGTACATTTAAACACTGTTTCAAGAAAATATCTTCAAGCATTGCACAGATAAGGGGGCATAATACGGGGGGGGGGGGCAATAGTGACATTTTGAGCATTTAACCTTGACCATTAACCTGTGACCTTGAACATCTGCAGCCACTCTTATGCATGCCAAGTTTTATTAGATACTTAAAATGTTTTTTTTAGTGACGCTGTCCACAAAATTTATTACGGACGGACGGAAGGACGGACAACCCAAAAACATAATGCATCTGCGACATTTCGTGGCGGAGGCATAAAAACAAACGCAGATTCTTGTTCAAGTTAACCTCAACAGAATATGAAAACTCAAGAAAACATTGCATTGCAATTTTTGAATAATGTGTCTGGATCAAAATGCTGGAGATAATTGTGAATCTTAGTCACAATCACAGCTTACGTGATTGCTATCAATGCCATGCAACTTCTACACATGAAAACATCATGAAATTTCAAACTTTCTCGACTACACCCCTTCCTTACAGCATCTGTTTCTGTACTGAGAGCTTTTCTTTACTCATCTCCACATAGTTAACATACGTGAGGCGGATTATCCTTTTGATTTTACTATGGAGGTCTTTTTAGCATTAATATCCTGAAAATTGGGTGTCATTCCTTTAGCAAGCAACGCGTGGGTCTCACACATCAGTAAGCATTCACTGAAACCCGTCAAACGAATGTTGAATTGGCATCTATAGTATGGTAGGAATGGGGGGTCCCCATGCACCCCCCGAACACATTTTTTTAACTTACTTTTTTGTAACCCTTAGGGTGTCTAGTTAATGATTTTTTTTTGTTCCCAAGAAAAAATCGTGTCCCATGGGGGTCATTGGCGGCCATCTTGGCAGCCATCTTGGATTTTCAGGGAAAATCATTATCTTCCATAACTTTTGAACTACACAGCATAAAATTATAAATAAAGCATTTCTTCAGGGTAAACGTGACACGAGGAATCGATTGCAATGGTTATTTACGTGATTAAAGCAAGTCTGAAACAAGAAAAGCCTAAAAATATGCAAATTTCGGTGTCATTTTCACCGAAAAATACCTAAATAGCTTAACTTTTGAATTACACAACATACAGGGACATATAAAACAGTAATTCAGAGTTAATATGGCATGAGGAATCGTTTGAGAGAGTTATTTACATGATTAAAGCAAGTTACATACAAGAAAAGTCCAAACATGTGAGGAAAACCAGAAATATTCCCAAGTAGTCTATATACATATATATACATGACAATCTCATATCTCCTAAGAGTAAACTAACCTCTTTTTCTTAACAGTCTGGTAGGAATGGGGGGGGGGGGGTGGGGGGTCCCATGCACCCTCCTTTTTGTACCCCTTAGGGTGTCTATTTGATTCTTTTTGTATCCAAGTGAAAATCGTGTCACATGGGGGTCATTGGGAGCCATCTTGGATTTGCGAGGAAAATCATTAATTTCTATAACTTTTGAACTTTCCAACACACAAGGACAAATAAATAATTTCTCCAGGGTAAATTTGGCATGAGGAATCGATTGACATTGTTATTTACATGATTAAAGCAATTATGATACATGAAAAATGCAAACATGCGAATAAAAAAACAGTGTTGTTTGCTCTGCCCAAATAGTCCATATACATACATGACAATACCTCATATGATTGACTAACCACTAAAGTCCAGGAATGGGGGATCCTCATGCACCCTAAATTTTTGCATCCCTTATGGTGTCTATTTGATGATTTTTTTTTTGTTTCCAAGTAAAAATCGTGTCGGGGGGGGGGGGAGTCATTGGCGGCCATTTTTTATTTGAGAGGAAAATCAGTAAATTCTGTAACTTTTGAATTTCACAACATACAGGGATAAATATAACATTTCCTTCAGGGTAACTGTGTCATGAGGAATCGATTGAGATGGTTATTTATATGATTAAAGCAAGTTTGATACAAAAAGTCCAAAATACGAAAAATTTGGTGTCATTTACACCGTAGAGTACCCAAAATCCGTATACATACATGACAAACTACTTCACAAAAGTGACTTGGCACTTTGTCTTTAGATCATAGCTCAAATATGGTGTTTTGTATATCAAAAAAAAAAAAAAAATATGCAACATGCAACTCCAAGCATTTTGACGCCTCACTTGTTGAAATCAAATGAAAAATGTTAGCACGATGGCAATTCATATGAAGATACCCCTAAAAAAGCAGATCGAAAGAGGTGAACATACAAATTTTGATAACAACATGTGAAAGTGACTAATTGACAAAATTCAAACCTAAAATGTAATTGAACACTTTTTGTGTGCATCTTCTATTTCATATAATTTTGTATTTGAAGAGTTTGAGTAAGTGTATTTTCATAAAGGAAATCACTGTACCAAAATGCTCTGTCGGTTTCACCAATTTAGGTGTCAGATTGTTATCATTAAACTTATAATAATAATAATAATAATAATAATTGCATTTATATGGCGCTTCATACTGACGTTTCTAAGCGCACTTATTTAAGATTAAGTTAAAAATGATTCATTCAAACGTATTTGTTTAAAGCCTTCCTGTCTGAAAATAAACATATGAAAATCACTTGACAGTCAGAAATCCACTCTCTCTCTATGACTTTAATTTGTCTAACATATTCTTAATTCTCATCCTATGCAATTATACAAACCACAGATTCGGTAAGCGATAATATGTTAGCTTTTGGTTTTACACTTCTGGTAATTTCCAGTCATCATCAAAACGATCATTGTAATCAATGTCTGGCTCCTCCTCTTCATCCTCCTCCGTCTACGGAGTAACTTTCTGAAGCAAATCAATGAGGGAAGTGAGAAGGATAGGGCCACTTGACCACACCGGATCCATGATACCGAAGGCTGTCTTATGCCACCTTTGTCCAGGATTAAAGAGGTAGCGCACCAGAAGATTGGCTAGTCAGATCGCTTGAAGACGGCAAGGTGGTACCCATGGTTCACACATTCAAAGTGTGAAATAAGGTTGCCTCTGCCAGGTGGGAGCAAGGAGAAATGCACCTTGGATTTGGTCATCAGTTGCTCGCCCTCTCCCACCATCTGTTTCAGCATGATGCTGCGAACGCCATTATGATAGACTTCTCCCGGGCCTCGCTATACATTTTAGGCATGTGAATGCTTCAATGTCATCTGTCACCTCTGGCTCCACAGACCACCCATCACCAAGATTTGTGAGGAAAAAACACTCAATTTGGCATATTGTAAAGTCATATTCTAAGATTTTAGTAGTGTTTATTATGATATAATACTGAGCAACTTATTAGATTTCAGTAAAATACTTCTGAAATCATGAAATCAAACAACTCTCACCTGAATGCTATGTGGTATATGGGGTGACTTTTGTAGATTCTTTAGGGGTCCAACTTTTCCCAACCCATTAAGGCACTTTAATTGTTACATCTTCCCCGGTAAACACATACATTCCAGGTATTTTGGTATACAGTATATGAGCTCCCGTTGATTTTATATAAATGCAAATTAATTGACATTGACAACCTGGCAATACGTGACAGTCCGTTTATTACGAAAGATACTACATTGTAGAATGGATTAAGCAAGGACCAAGGGGATCAAGAAAATGTGTGTCTCGATTCCTCACCAAAGCTACCTTGTACCCAAGTTTAGCAGCGCACTTGAGGTAGAGCACGACCCTGGTGTCTGAGTTTGAGTTTTATTTGAGTTTGAGTTTATTTTATTTATAACAACAACATATGTACAGGAAAGTTTGAATACATGTTTATACATCAATATTAATACATACTACATGTAACTGTCTAAACGATCTAAACAAAACATATTGAATATAATCTATAATATAAAATTATAAATGATTATGTAATCTAAAACTATTAATCTAAAAAAGAGCTACAATATGGCAATGTTGTACACAATGAGGTTGCTAAAAGAACCAAGAGGTAGCACAGGTGCTAGTAGGTGTTGGTCCTTTTAAACACGTATTACATAATGAACTATTGAAATACAAGTACATTTAAAAATACTGTTATAATAACATTACTAATTTGTAGTACCATTGTCTATACAGATTTAATGTGTTTTGCTAAATCACTTCGGAAATTTTTCCTGGTATTAATACTCCTTAATTTTCTTGGCAAAGCGTTCCACAATTTCACTCCTAAGTACTAAGAAAGTGAGAGTTGGCTATACATAGTTTTGCATTTTGGTAGATAAAGCAAGCCTTCTTTTTTACCCCTTGTTGAATAAGAATGTTGGATGTTTTGACAATATTCTACTAGATCATGTAGCATATTTCCCTTTGATAAATCAAATATAAATGTACAGATGTAAAGTTTATGCAGTTCAAATACATCCATTACTCCCAGTTTTTGAAATAGGGGATCAGAAGGTGTCCGTCTCCTTATACTGGTTAGACAGTCACTCATGGATATCACGCCATTGTCTCTTGGAACATAATAGATTATCATTGTGTAAACAAAAGGAATGTAACAGAAATCACATTCTCTGAAGCTTAAGTGATTCCTGTTACATTCTTTTTGTTCACTTAATTATTCATCCCAGGAGACAATAAGCTCTATCCATGAGCTGCCGTCTAACCAGGAGAAGGACACCAGGGTAGCGCTCTACCTCGAGTATTCCACCATTAAGCTTGGGTACAAAGCAGCTGTGGTAAGGACACCAGACACGGACATTTTCTTGATCTTCTTGCACCATGCTTACTCCGTCACCCTCACTATCCTCCTTGATAAATGGACTGTCGAGCATTGCCAGATTGTGAATGTCGTTGAACTGGCATACAGAATCAAAGGGAGCTGATGGCTACTGTACCACAATACTTGGACGACATGTGTTTACAGGGGAAGATGTAACAAGTGCCTTCAAGAGCAGGGGCAAAGTCGGACCCCTAAAGAATCTACAAAGCCACCCCATGTACCATACAGCATTCAGGAGAGAGTAGTATGACATTATAATCTCTGCAATATTTTACTGAAATGTGGTAAATTGTTCAATATTACATTATAATGAACACTGCTGAAATCTTACAACATGACTTTGAAATGTGCCAATGTTTTTTGTCCCCCACTTAAACCTTGGAGATGGGTGGTCTGTAGAGCCAATAAGAGGTGACAGAAGACATTGGAGCATTCACATGCCTAATGTATGACCATAAGAGGTGGAGAAGTCTGCTTACAGCAGCATCATCCAAAGCAGATGATGGGAGGGGGCGAACAAATGACAACAAACTCCAATGTAGATTTCTTCATGCTCCCACCTTGCAGAGACAACCTTATCCCACACATTAAATGTGTGACCCATCGCCTTGCCATCTTAAAGAGAGCTGACCAACCAATCTTCTGGTGCTCTGTATATGACTCCTTTGATTCTGGACAAGGATAGTAGAAGATAGCCTTTGTTATGATGGAGCCAGTGTGGTCAAGTGGCCCTATCTTTCCGACTTCCCTCATTGACTTGCTTCAGAAAATTACTGAGGAAATGAAGGAGGATGAAGAAGAGGAGCCAGACATTGATTACAATGATCGTTTTGATGATGACTACCGGTATAGAAATTAAAGAAGTGTGAAATGAAAACCTGATATATCGCATAACCGCTTCTGTGGTTTGTACAGTTACACAGGATGAGCACTCAGAATACTTTTTAAGAAAAGTGAAGTCATATTGTGTTACTTTATATTTTTTCAATATACGTTAATTCCATACTTCATGAAAAGCATATACACATGTCACAAACGTTGAAATATATAGATGATGACTGGCGGCGGAGGGAACATACCCAATGTTCCACCCGAAGGGTTTGAAATGCTATTGAGGGAGGTTATAAGTGCGGTGCGGTCCTAGGCCTTAATTCTGTCATTTGTCACGTGGAAATGTTTTCCCATGGGAGAACATTACAAGAATGTTCGCCCATGGGCGAACATAACGAATGTACTTCCATCACGTGACTGTGTTCAGCCAATCACTAATCGGTATGTGACTAACCCTTTCAAAATATCATTATGTCTTCAGATAATAGCTTGAATATTGCGTCTTATATCAGACAACTTTTAACAGAATTCGAAAGGAAACTTAATTCCAATCAATGTGAACTTGAATTGAATGCATACAGGATGTAAGCACAAGAGCGATTCATATGCAAATATTTCTAAATTAAAGTAGCAGCAATCCACATTGATATACAGTCCCTATTCACAGGCTAGATTTCCGGCTGTTAAATGAAATGTTTCTCTTTTTGTTTTCGGACAATAAACTTTAAACAAATACATTTGAATGAACTGCTTTTTTAACCTGAGAATAAATGAAACCATTTTGGCATCTAATTTTTTTAAATCGGCTCGACATTTTGACACAGTGATTGTTTCCTTGAATATATCCCAACGCAAACTCATTTTAAATATAAAATGAAACGAAATTGAACGCGCACAAAGAGTGTTAAATTTCAGTTCAAGTTTTATCTTTGTCCATTAGTCACTTTTAAGTGTTGTGATCAACATTATTATCATGCAATGTGTCACCTCTTTTTAAGGGTATTTGCCTATGAATTGCCACAGTGCTTACATTCTTATTCTATTTCACCAAGTGAGGGGTGACAATGCTTGAAATTAATTTTCTCTTCAGATTCTATTTAATGTTTTTGATACAAAACAAAAAAGGCCCATTTGGGCAATGATCTAAAGACAGAGTTGTTAGTCACTTTTGTGAGGTATGCAATTTGTCATGTACTATGTAGTATGAAATATTTGGGCCATTTCCAGAGTAACAACACTTAATTTTTCATTTTTGGGACATTTCTTGTATCAAATTTGCTTTCATCATGTAAATGACAATCTCAGTTGATTCCTCATGCTGTGTTTCGTCTGAAGAAATGTTTTATTTGTCCCCTGTATGTTGTGTATAGTTCAAAAGTTGAACTATTTGGGTACTTTTCAGTGTAACCGATACAGAATTTTTCATATTTTGGACTTTTCTTGTATCAAGCATTTTTTAATCATGTAAATAACCATCTCAATCGATTCCTCATGTCACATTTACCCTGAAAAAATGTTTTATTTTTCTTTGTATGTTGGAAACTTCAAAAGTTATAGAAACCAATGATTTTCCTCGCAAATCCAAGATGGCTCCCAATGACCCCCATGTGACACGATTTTCACTTGGAGACAAAAAAAAAAAATCAAATAGACACCCTAAGGGATACAAAAAGGAGGGTGCACGGGACCCCCCCCCCCACCCTTTCCTACCAGACTGTTAAGAAAAAGAGGTACCTGTAAGTTTACTCTTAGGAGGTATGAGATTGTCATGTATATATGTATATAGACTACTTGGGAATATTTCTAGAGTAAACGACACTGGTTTTCCTCGCATGTTTGGACTTTTCTTGTATGTAACTTGCTTTTATCATGTAAATAACTCTCTCAAACGATTCCTCATGCCGTATTAACTCTGAATTACTGTTTTATTTGTCCCTGTATGTTATGTAATTCAAAAGTTAAACTAATTGGGTAGTTTTCGGTGAAAATGACACCGAAATTTGCATGTTTTTAGGCTTTTCTTGTTTCAGACTTGCTTTAATCATGTAAATAACCATTGCAATCGATTCCTCGTGTCTATTGTTTACCCTGCAGAAATGCTTTATTTATAATTTTATGCTGTGTAGTTCAAAAGTTATGGAAGATAATGATTTTCCCTGAAAATCCAAGATGGCTGCCAAGATGGCCGCCAATGAGCCCCATGGGACACGATTTTTTCTTGGGAACAAAAAAATTCATTAACTAGACACCCTAAGGGTTACAAAAAAGTAAGTTAAAAAAATGTGTTCGGGGGGTGCATGGGGACCCCCCATTCCTACCAGACTACTAGGGCATCTAGGGGACGGAGAATAACATAGCTGGAATAAAATAAAAGATTTGAACTGGATATCCATCCATGCTCATCTAATGGTTCATGTCTCATTTTGAGGAGCTCCTGTACATTTTTTGGAAAACTATTACTGGAAAATATACAAAGACGTCACAAAACATTGTCTCTCAATATCATAACCGAACGGTGGGGATGGGGGGGGGGGGGGGGGGTGGGTGGATGAAATGTATGACATACATACAAATGAGGTTTAGGGGTAAAATCATAGATTTTAGACCAGCTTTGCAATTTTATCGGTACACGTTTCACCTTTTGTCTCACTCAGTCAAAAGTTTTTTTTTTTTTAAAGCTTTACTTGATCTGAACCATTTTGGTGAACTTCTGTCTTTTTTTTTTCCTTCTTTTTTTTTCGGGCTGTGTCAATGATCGTGATTTATGGACTTAGCCATAGAGAAATCATCCTCTGAGCCACCATCTAAGCTGTTGAGATTGTATGTCGGGACTCATTCTTCAGAAGGTAGTATGATGGGAAGTTGAATAATCTATATCAAAAAGGGGTCTTTAAAATCGATCTGCATACACAAACTCAGAACGAAGGATTTTGCTTTGCAGGTGGAAAATTAATTGATCATGATTTCATTACTAAAACTGAACAGATTTCCACTACAGACTCGGTGGACATTTCTAACACATTTATTCAAATGTTTCACTTTACATTGACAGGGACGGATCTAGGAATTTTGTAAAGGGGGGGGGGGGGGCGCAACTAATATTTCTGGTGCCACTTCCCGGTTTCATTTCATTTTTGTTCTGTTTATTTCTTTTGCTTTGAACGAAAAATAAGGGGGGGGGGCGTGCGCCAGTTGCGTCCCCCTCTATAGTTCCGCCACTGATTGAAATAGGATAATTATTAAACAAGCAATATAAAAAAGCACAACATGCAATAGATGGACTCTATAATTTACTTTAAAATGTGTCTACATTATAACAGCTCTAATTACAAGATTAATTACAAGACTAATCTTAACAAGGTGTGAAATATGGAAGAACCTCAAAGGAGGAGTTTGTAAAGGCTCGTTCCATTACTAGTAATTGAAGAAGGAAGCAGTTTGAATGTGTCTTTGGATTTGAGATGGGCCACAAAGTAAACAGAGTAGGCACATATTGGAAGTAGAAATAGCAAAGAAGAAAGGGAAGATGGATAAAAGGAGAAAGAAAAGAAGAAGATGAAGACGAAGAGATAACACAACTATTCATGCGTAAATAACGTCATGTTCGTAACGAATTCAAATTAAGAGATTATATACTTGCAAATCAAGATGATAAGTCATTCAATTGTCCGGCCTGGCAAAATCAAAATGCCGTATACATTTATGTATTCATGCACACTAAAAACAGGAAGAAAATGCGAAAAGAAGAAGAAAAAGAAAAAGCACCAGAAAAATAAACCGAACAGTAGAAGAAATTGTGCAACATTCCTAAACTCTCCTATCAAAATAATGTATTAATCAGAAATGTAATCCCTGTTTTCTCCTATTGCCATGGCAACAGCTGTCAACTTTCCTGGTTTATACTCTCTAAAAAAAATCGAGTGAAAATATTCACTCTTAAAAGAGTGAATACAAAAAAGAGTGAATTTAGAGTGAAATTGGAGTGAATTTTGAGTGAAAATGTTCATTTTCACTCATTTTGGAGTGACCTCAGGGATCACTCGAAGATTTTGGAGTGATCCCTGACGTCACTCTAAAACGAGTGAAAATGAACATTTTCACTCAAAATTCACTCCAATTTCACTCTAAATTCACTCTTTTTTATATTCACTCTTTTAAGAGTGAATATTTTCACTCGATTTTTTTTAGAGAGTATCTTTAGATGTATGTGGTATAATTCCATAGGAGGTTTTTTTTTTAAATATTCTTTTATACATTTTCTATTATTTCAATATGGTTTCCACATGCAACATGCTGTAACATTTGAAGTTCTGTTGCTGTGTAAATACTGTTATTTAGGAAAGAGAAAGATCGTCAAATAACCAATTTTAAAGTGAAAAGAAAAATCCACCTTTCAATTATGTTACTGTGTCCTCAATGTATGCCTACATCACTGGGCATGTATGGTGTGTACGTGCGCTCAGACATGTTTTACAACAAGCAGCAGACCGTGACAAAATTGCGCGGGCGCATCCAATTGTCGTTTTGCTCAAATTCCCCTCCCCACCTCCCGATCAACTCGCGACAAGTCGTACAAAATAATAACCTATAATGACAAGTACGTCATGATCATGCGCGCAAAATTTCACACGCCGCTGCGCCACAATACTGACGCGTCCCGCTTTTCACGCTGCGGGTCACTGATACGGACCATTGTGAAATATAATAAAAACATTTATTTTTCTACAAGGACAGGTATCCCTCCCGCTGATTCGCTCACCTTTACACCCATATAACTGTAAGATCATTGACTCGCCCAGAGCGAATTTAAGCCACACCTTTCTTTCTACTCCCTTTCCCGACATTCCCGCGCGCTTTTTAAAATCATCTCTTACCGACAAAGCAAAACGAAAGCTGGAATTACAATTGAACATTATTTTGTTACACAATATCATGTATTTTCTAGTCATCGAGGATAGCACATTTTCTATTTTCCACGATTGCATCATTTTAGAAATAAAGCTGAGTAAAGACAGAGTTGTCATGGTGACTATCAAAATAATAGGAAGCAGCTTTAAAGGGTTGAAGTTTTTTTTTAAAGTCTTTTCAACTTTTGTCCTTGTTTTCCTGTTCTTTTTCTTTCTTTGTCAGTAGGTCTGTCTGTCGTTTTATCTATCTCTCTTTATATTCTCTCTCTCTCTCTCTCTCTCTCAAATCTCTCCTCTTTATCAATGTTTATAGGTTGATAAAAAAACACACCTCAAATTAGTAAAGTTGAGATTGTATCCAACATTCTTATTTTATAGCTATATATTGCTCCGGAATAGCAGAGGGCTCACTATTTTGGCTGTGGATTGTGATTTATACGTCCGAAATGCAATGCCATGCACAAAATAATATAATAAATGTAATTGCACGGTCACAGTCACTGTGCAATATTTAGCCCTACCAGTAAAAGAAGAACCTCAGGTCTAATGTTCACAACATTAGATAGGCCTATAGAGAGAATAATCACAGAGAGAATAAAATGAATGTATAATAGAAATGCAAGGCACTAACTAAGTGTATATCTTTTTCTTTGAAGTTGTCGATTCGATTTCATTAGGAAAATTTCTAGCCTAAAGGGATGGTATAGTTTTTGAGATATGGTATATCTTTTTGCGAGTTAATTACAAACCCCGTATAAAATATTAAAGATACAATTTCAACAGAAATTCAAAGTTTGTTTGATGAAAACCGATTTTGAAAGGTTGAGATAGCCAAAAACAAAGTTTAACAATTACGTGGTCCTAAAAAGCTGGGTCCCGCCTTTTATTAGGACCATGCTGTTTCAAAACCAATTTTCATCAAATAAACTTTGAATTCCTCTTAGAATTGTTTGCTATTTCATATTTCATAAGATGTTTCTCATCTCACAAAAAAAGTTGGAAAACTTAAGCCCCATCATGATCTCAACCAGAACTATATCATCCCTTTAAGATAAATTCAGTGGTATATTCTTATCTTTTATTTCAGTCTAGTATACGCGAGGTAAACGTCTTATGCAGAATTTAAGAACGCACTGTTTTACGATACCAAGTTCAGTTCAGTTCAGTTCATTTTTTTTAATTTTTCTCCATCGCAACATGATAATATACATGCACAGTGTACGTGAAAGTAAAGAATTTCAACATAAGTAGTCAATAAAAACGGGAATACATGATAGGCCTAGTTTAGAAGGGTTGGTTTGTTGGTGGTGGTGTTTATTGGCGCTTTTCAATCAATCTGATTATCTGCGCCACGTCTTCTCCATGCTATAGTAGGAGTCCATGAAAGAGTCTGAGCTCAGTTCGGTTTTGATCACGTCACACTCACTCTGTTCTAGGTTTCGGCTCACCTGTCAAGTGGCAGTGTGTGAGATCAATTTCCCTCCACCGTTAATAGTGCAGTTTGTGCAGTGCATCTATGTACAAATACATATAGATATACTCTTGTGTGTGTGTATTTTTTAACAAAACATACGAGCACACAAGGTGTGCGTATTGCTAGTAAATACTAACAATATCAATGACAATAATCAATCTTTATAACCGCTTTGTATTTTTTAAATACACACACAAAGCCCTAGAATTATCTTCTATACTAACCTTCATTATATTTCTAATATAATGTTATATAATATTTCTAATATAAGCATTATAATGATAAATCAGTCAGAGGATGGAGATGGGAGACGCACTGAAAAGCGAAGCTTGTAGATTGTGGGTCCCCCATACAGTTGCAGCTACTTACGAAAAAAGAAGATATTCATGGTCACCAAACCCAATTCATATTGCTTAAAGAGTTAACAAAATTAAACACGAATAAATGAATAAGTTTGTATTGTTTCGTAGGTGTTCTGTGCTCATTCAAATTGGGTCATCAATTTTATTTAAAAAAAAAACTGTCCACAAAAACTGGTATCTAAGTCACCGTAATTTTACGCAAAAGCAAAATTTAGGGCTGCCTTTGTGACTTCATCGTGATCAAATATAGTGAGGTGAGATAATGTTAAGTTGCACCGGGACATTTTATCAAAGAGAGAGAGAGAGAGAGATAGGGGGGGGGGGAGAATAAAGTTCCTTGAATCACCTAACATTCCTGAATAAAGAAAAGTTCACACACAGATCTACAACAACAGATGATTTATAGAAATCTTATCCAAAATATATATATATATATATATATATATATATATATATATATACATATATATATATATATATATATATATATATATATATATATATACATATATATATATATATATATATATACACATTGCATATATAAACCATATGACTGACATGGTATTTGGGATCTTTGCACGGAAAGCGTCATCCTTGAATTCCGCGAAGACCTATTCCTACAAGGAGGCGTGACAAAGTTATTGTATAACGCCATCTTGTGGTTATACTTGACGGAGCGCTTTCCACTTTACACAGGGCCGTCTCGGCATCTTTACCTTTAGCGCATTCTCCCACTCAGAAACCGACTGTTCTCAGGAGTGTGGCGTAAGACTAAAGTTAACTTACTAGTATAAAACTCATGTCGAAAATGTGGTATATGGTACCGTCTAATCCTTGCGGTTACAAGTTACATCTTCCCTCTTCAAGAGAAGAATGGCGTACGGCTGTGATATTATGAAAGTAGGTCTCCGATAACTGTCAGTGTCAATTAAAGAAGTATAGATACTAGTAGATTGCATAATGATCTCAAGACATTCAAGCAAATTGGTACTGTACGATTACGAAGACCAAGCAAAAAAAGATACTAAAAAAAAATCATCAAACAATCAAAGTTTATCTACCCCATTAGGAACCCCAAAGCCCCGTCCTTTAAAAGAAAATTTTCTTCCGGTACTGCCAGCGCCACACAGGTACGGGTACCACGACTATTCTCGCGCCATATCCATGGAAACTAAATTGGCGTCAGCGGCGGCAAGATACGACTCGTTCACCGCCACCAGCGCACCTGTACGTACGTGAAAGAATGGGTCCCTTCTCCCCGCTCAGCCACTGGGAGCGAGCTCCCGTCCTCCAATAGGCCATTGCACGGTCCTATGTATACCCAACAGGTTACACACACAGACACACACAAACACACACAGACATTCACACACACATACTCACTCGGGCAACAAGTAACCTTTCAGAGGTGCTAGAGTCAATCATACCAACACCGAGGTATGGACATTTTCCAGGGAATATAACTTTCAACTGTCACTGATGGAACACTATTCACAGGAGACAGTCTATGATCTTTCGTCCAAAGTGTTTGTTCTGTTCTACTGGAAATGACTCGAGTGGATATTACCAAGAAGACTTCGATTTGTGTTGAAAGTAAGTCTGTTTGGTTTGGCAATTCCGAATTGAAGAACCAGTTCTCAAACTTGGTTTCGCACGTAAAAAAACAACACACGAATCAATTCGCATGGGGAATTCTAGCCGGGTTACAAGTTGCGAGCTAGCCCAACCTCTCCCGGTTGGTGGATAAGCGAGCGGGCCCAGCAACACGCTAGTGTTTAGTGATATTGCTATTAAACTTCTCTGTGATCGCCCCTTCTTGGAAGAAACTGTTTCAGAAATTAAGGGAAGTGCACTCTTCCAGTTTATATTTCCTATGAAACTCTCGTGTAAAGGTTTATTGTATTCCTTTCTAGACATTTATGTTGCATTTTTACACCTGATCATGACATTGATGACAATTAAATATGCATATGATCAATGTAGTGATTCTATGACTATAGACAGCCGAGGCAAAACACCTGTTATGAAACTCAATTAGAAACTATTAGATTCATTTCTGTTCAGTCAGAAATTCCAAGGGGATTGCTTCTTAATGATAATACTTACTAAATGCACAATGAAATGAACCTGAAATCTGGTACTAATGTTACTTGGTGAGCACATGTGCACATGAGTGAAAGTTTCATCATTGACCAGACTAGAGAATGATGTCATGTGCATTTTGTGGTGGATCGTGAAATGATATTCCTGGTTTATGTGGTGTGACATCTCATATTATTATTATCATTCTTTAAAATTAATACACAAGGTTTCGATTGCGAGACTATTTGTGTTTTTGCTTGTTTGTTTTTTGCTGTGAAGTAATTTATCTGCAGTATCATTATTTATTTTTTATTTTTATTTATCATTATTATTATTTTTTTTTTAGATCTGAGGACATTGCTTGCTGGCCAAATAATTTTGGTATCTGTCTTGTTCATCACTCTTCAGTGGCAGATTCAGGGGAGCACCCCCCTTCTTTAATGTTTTAAAACAAAAGAAATTTAAAAAAATGAGCCCCCCCATTTACTGAATTCCTGGATCTGGATCTGCTCCAGCTTTTCATGAAGTTTTGAGTTCTGTTTCAGGTACCAAGGTAGATAATTTTTGTTGTGCATTTTTTGGGGGGTAAGTTTTAAGTACAGATTCATACTAAGGGAAAGAATTTTAACTGCAGGTTCCTGCACAGTAGCTTAAGATGTAATCCTATGCCAAATATGCATTTCAGTGGACATGTAAGTGCACTAATGAAAATTTTGATAGTGAATATTTGGAATGTTTCAGCATTTTTTTTAAAATACTAATCTAGTCTGACTTTATATAGAATATATTTTTTCCCTAATATTAATAGACAGAAGGAAAAATGTCTGCTCCTGAGACATAAATTCTAGAGTCCAAATTGTTTGCCTTGTGGAAGTGTGTTTCCCACTCTCTATAAAGAGCAGGGCAGTGGTTTCAAAAGCTTACCTTGTGTTTGTCTGAGCTGGTACAGTATATCTTCATGGTCCTTCAGGGGTGTATCCAGGATTTTTTTTTTATTTTTTTTATTTTATTTTATTTTTTTTTTTTGGGGGGGTCGTAATCACAATTTTTGGACCTTTACCTTTGCGAGGGAGCGGGGGAGGGTGGGGGAGGGAGTGACAGGGAGTTTTTGAATTTCATATAAAATGGGGCCATTTGGTGGATTCAAAAGTTACTTTTTCTGCCAGCTGGCCGGCCGCGCCGGTGGCACGTTCATATAGGGTGAGAGGCGCGAGCAATATTACTAGTAATAGGCCAGCTCTAAGTGTGTAGTCTAGTCAACCAGTTCGATGAGTTGCTGATAGGAGACAGGAAAATCGATAAACATGGCAGTGCGACTTAGAAATAAGGTATCAATGGCATATAAATCAGTTACGAAATTTACGAGGTTTTTGACAATTTGCTGGAACACCACCTGGTGACTTTTTTTCCTGTTGTATAAAGGGTAAAAAGCCCTTGGAAAACAAAAATGTCTTTTACAAAAAGTGGACCTTTTGAAAATTTGGGGGGGGGGGGGGAGGTCGTACGACCCTCCCGACCCCCCCTTGCATACACCCATGTCCTTGTCAAACAAACAACCAGAAAAGATTACATTAGTTTAAAAAATCTATTATTTTTCTTCCCTCATATTGTAGGTGGCGCACAGTCACTGTAGAATCACAGCAGGGCTAGACACTAACTTTTTTTTTTTGTTTGTTTGTGTGGTACCCTTGTTGTAGCCCGCCCGTTCAGGTCACTAAAATCTTTAATCTGAAATTTTGGTTGCCAGAAAAAGATGTAGTGGCCTATAATAGAAGCAAAAGTAATAATCTATTTTGAATCATAGTTGCCTGATCAGGCCACCAAAAAGATAGATTTGGTGGCCCGGGCCACTGGGATACCCACTAACGTCAAACCCTGCACAGGCAAACTTTATGTTATTACATGTAGCTACTATGAATGAAATACATTGTAAGACTTAAAGGACAAGTTCACCTTCATAAACATAAGGATTGAGAGAATGTAGCAATATTAGTAGAACGCATCATTGAAAGTTTGAGGAAAACCAGACAATCCGTTCAAAAGTTATGAATTTTTGAAGTTTTTGTACAGTACCCGCTGGATGAGAAGACTACTGCAGTGTATGCACAACTTAGATGTCACATGCGTACAACAATATAAGGAAAATATAAAGAGAATTTCACAAAATTCCATCTTATGAAAAAAGTACACATTCCCCTGAATCGTTACCGACAAATGTTATGGGTAATATTATTCCCCCTGCCCTTAGAAAGAGGCAAGTCAAGTGCTCTTTTATTATGCGAAAAAAGTGAAAATATGTTGAATTTTCTTTTACATTTTCTTTATACTGTTGTACGCATATGACTCACAAGCTGTAGTAGTCTCCTCATCCAGCGGTTCCAACACAAAAATTTAAAAAATTCATAACTTTTGCATCGATTGTCCGATTTTCCTCAAACTTTCACTGATGTGTTCTACTAATATTGTTGCATGTTCTCGATCCTTATGTTTATGAAGGTGAACTTGTCCTTTAAATACCTGAAAACACCATTTGTACTTGTACAGTGAGCTGATTTTCATAACTTTGTTTACTTTTTTTTTGTGTCTGCAATTTGAGATATAGGCAAATCTATTGGCATATATCCAGAAGTTGTATAGGGGGGGGGGGGGGGGGGGGGGTAGAAATAGAGAATCATAGTCAGTATGTGTACGTACATGTACATGTAGTAGTTTGGAGTGAGCTCATTCTCTTCATCGTACAATTTACATGAGTCTTTGTAAGAGCAGAAATTAACTACAACGTAGTATGCTTTCCAGGCACACCTCAGAAGATTTGTCAGATTTGTTATATATTTCAAATTTGCTTTGTTTGATTCAGCCAACGATACAAGAAGTTTTGTCATGTATGTATGTCAAACTGTCATTTTGTATGTTGTACGAGAGACCATTTACATTCCATACATATGATGCTTTTGTAGAGCCCTGGGTTTTCTGAATTGTCTCAAGTTCTTTTATTCATACAAGGCGTAATTTGTGCCTGGTCATGCATCTTGTGTGCTGAATAGAACTCAAGCCTGCCTTCAAGAATGTTACTTGGGTTTCCAGGGAACCTGCATTGTTTTGTCGGTAATAAGGAACTGCCTTCTCCTATTAGTGACGGATAGGTGCAGAAATTTGAGCTAGAGCCTCGGCCGCCGAATGTATCCAGTGGAAAACCCACATAACTGGACCGTAAAATTGCTGCCAAGCAGACACGTAGACGCGTTTGCTGTTGTTGCGTGCCCTATATTGCCTCAAATAACTTTTTGCTATTTTAGTACCCAAATGGCAAGGAAGTTAAATCGAAGTTGCGGATATGGCAGGTATTTGCAGTGATGAAATGAAAGAGAAAAAGTTCTGATGTCATAGAATGTCCCCAAAATGAAAAAAAAAAGCACTGTTGTTTGGTTCTCAAGTTTCATTGATTGAATAAAGCTGCATTACAATCATTTAGCACTTTAGGAGTTCAGTCCATTATTTCAGTATTTGATCAAACTTTGCCAGTTCTCCCTGAATACATGTACATATAGTCATTTGTTCCCCAGAAATCTACTTGAACTTTAGCTGTACACCTGTGCACCCAACCCTCGCTCAGATGTGGATAATGTTATTTATCATTGATTCAGCATAACTAATAAATATTCATGGGGGGGACTTTAGCATGGACCAGCCAAATGTTAGTCTGAAAAGAAAAATTAGAATTTTACAATCACAACAGTGAAAATTTGATCAAAACTGGATGAAAAATAAGAAAGTTATGAAATTGTGGAGTTTTGCTTATTTTCAGTAACAATTAATCTATGCAAATAGTTGATGATGTCATTGCCTCACAATTTGCCATTCACAAGTTGTTTGTATCATATAAGATTTTGAAATTTCCAGTTTTTCTGTTCAAACACAATTATGCCACAGTCTGAAATTGAGCCACTAATAACATTTATGTTTTTTACTTTTACAGTAGAAAAATTGAATTTTAATAATTTTTTTTTGATACAAACTTTAGTCCTGCTTAATTTTTTTAAAAAAGTATCTTGAAAAATTTGCCTGGCAGCACGCAGAGACATTGTCAATTCTTTTATTCCCATCATGCAGCTGGCTATAGTAAGTCCACAAACTTGGATGCCCTGGATCACATGCTGATATGATGACACAAAATGACTTGTCCTGCAGTGTGTTTGAATGGTGGCAAGTAAAATGATTTTTTGCATCGTGATGCAGAAAACTGATAATTCCTGTGTCTAAATTATGTGGTTTTGGTTCTGAGGTGCCTGTGAGAAGTTGCCTTTGCTTCTTAAACAAAATGAAACAATGAAAAAACAAAACAAAATCAGATTCCTCTAGATGTGAGTTTCAACAAGTTTCCTGCTTGCCACGTCGCTGTGCTTCCATACCTCAAAGTGGCATGTAGCAATCCTGCTTGTCCATGTATTAATGCCACTTGTCAACTAGGGAAAATCTTCCAGTCTGTACCAGGGAGGTGGAAGAGAGACTCTTCCATTTCTCTGTCTGTACTGGTGCTTTTTCGGTGGAGCTGTACCGGTGGGCACCATAGGCCAGATTGTAACACAGGTGCAGGGTAAACAAGGCTTGAGCAGAACCAGCACTATCACAGAAGTACACAGGAGAATGAGGATCGGATGGGGGGTGTAGCGGGGGTGGGGTGGGGTAGAGAGGGGTGGGATGGAGAGGGGTTGGGGTAGAGAGGGAATAGAATGGGGATTTAGAGGGATGGGGTGGTTAGAGAGAGAGAGAGGATGCCTGCGTTTCACCAACCTGACTGTACTGTCATACTTTTTCCCCCTTTTCTTCAAACTGGGACAATGTGACACAGTTCTTGACATCAGAACGATGTCAGGAATTTAGGGAGTCTGCTCCCAAACAGATAACAGAGGAACAGAGATACATGTACTCCTACTTCTCTTCTGCACCCTTCCAGACCAAATTTCCCAGTTGGTTCCTGATTGAACTCTCACTAATGCAAAAATATAACCCCCAAATAGACAACTGAAGATAGTTTTTACAGATTTATTATTATTGCTGCACACACCTTTCATGCTGAGAGAGAGATAGAGAAAGATGAATCTTCATGAAAGTCACAAGAACACATTAACTCAAAGACAGTGAGTTTTATACGTCACAGCATGGGCAGTGTAGAGCTACTAGGTAGCACAAGTGAATTCACTGCCCTTCAGTGATGATTCAATGGGAGACTCTCTCTTGAGATTCTGCCATTCAATGTCCATTCAATGGCCATTCAATGATCAGGAGTCACCCTCAGAATGAGGAGGATACTTGGTTCCTTTTGCTCAAATCTTTGATTCATTAGTTTGATGGTGTTTTTAGTCGAAGGCTTTCCAGCCCAAAGAAACTCTATGGGTTGTACTGCACCTGTTGATTATTAGCTGATCTGTAGTGAAATGGGTATCATTAGCCGCATTTACACTTACTATCATCGCGATTTTTAAAATCGCGATATTTTGGTCCACCGTTTACACTTGCGCAAAAGCACGCGAAGTTTGAGCTTCACGAAACATCGCGATTTTTTGGTCGGTAGTGCGCATGCGTAATTACCTGTTTTCAACACGGTAGCTGAGTGGAAGCGCGCGCTATTCTGTTCGTTTTCACTGCAGTGCAGTATATTTTAATCACAGCTGGCTGGTTGGAACGTTGAGCCAGGGCTTTTTATCAGTACAATGCACACATGAATTTGTGCTTCTCGAGACTGTTTACTTACGGTAAAACTATGTAGCTTGCTATATTAGATCACATAGGTCCTACGTAGTAGGTGTGTAAAACTTCATCTACAGCAGCATTCAGGAGGATCATGAAATTTCGCCGATATGACGAAAGTGGGAAGTAAGACTTGGAAGTTAGGACTGGTATTTTATCAGGCGACAGCAAGAACTTACACTTGTTACGTACTCCCGAGTCTTGTATTCCACAAACTAAATATATCGAGAGCAGTACGGGCACTCCCACAATCTGAATCAACGCATTTCTGGGAGAACATTATTTTGTTAAGTTGTCATGGGGTGATGATACATGGTTGGAGAATTTCAGGTTTGCTACCAGTAGTAGTTTTCACGTACAGTGTACTAGTTTCATCAGGGAGGGGGAGGTGAGAGACCACGAGCCGACCGAGGATCGGCCGTTTAGACCTGTGGCTGTACACAGCTGTCTATGCCGTGTACTAGTACAATACTCTGGCCAGTGACCGACGTGCTCTCTACACATTCCAAAGAGGGAGCGCGCGTAAACTCCCGGTGCAATCCGATACCGAGAGTCACGTGATGAAAAATCGCGATATTTCTGCAGCTTGGGTTTACACTCGCTAATTTCGCCTCAAAATTCGCGATGTTTCAAAAAATCGCACTCCGGCTGGCGATTTTTCTGGCGATGTTTCGAGGGCGTTTGGGTGTAGTTGCTTAGCAACTTACACCCAAATGTCGCGATTTTAGAAAAATTACGATTTTTCCAAGCAAGTGTAAATGGGCCTATTTTCTTGTGTCTTTTGATCTTGATTTCTGGGGATGACAAAGTCAGTGCACTTACTGTATGTACTGAAATGAGATGCATTTAATTCAGCATTCAAAATAAGCACTCTCGGTACTTGTACAAAAGTATGGTACAGTATGTTCCAGCTAGTAGGACATTTGATACTAGTTTGATAGACTGCTTCCCCCCCCCCCCCCCCCCCCCCCCCCCCCCCCGACATTGAAAGTAGGGGTAGGACTAGGAGGAAAGAGAGAAGTCATAGACAAAAAAGGAGGAAAAAAGTAATGCAAATAGTTGTAGGAATAATAATAAGAACAAGAATTTGAAAAAAAATAGTTCAAAAGAGATTTGGGATTAAAAGAGTAATAGTAAGAAAGAGATTGAGAACACAGACACAGAACAGATGCCAAAGCAAAAATAGAATAAGAAGGGTGAAGCTAAAGATTAACAACAAGTGAAAAGGAGAAGATGATAGATTGTATTAGAAAGAGCATGCAGTCTTTCCAAGGAGTCTGCCATGTTGTAGTCTTGCCACTTGTAGCCGGACCAATGCCATCGAAGAGAGAATCACTCACAAATCTGCCATGTCGAGAATTTAGGATGCACTTACACATGTCATAAATTAATGCAAGAGCACAACTCGCATGACGTGATGTAGCACAGCATTGTAAACAGATCATGTGACTTTTGACTCCATGCGCATGTAGTTTCCATGGTAACCATGGTCCAGGGTCTAGGTGTGAGTTAGCCATTCAAGTCTATTTGGGATTCTGTCATTGTGTGAAAGAACATGATTTTCATCATTCAGTTCTCAAAAAAAAAAGATATTTTTAGCAACATGTCAAGTTGTTTAAGTCATATATTTCAGGACACAATTTCAAAACAATAGTACATATTGTGTAAACAGATGTCTCTTCAATGTCTATAAAATGGGGTTTGACATAAATTGGTTGTGGATATCCAATTACAGTACAGTCATTTCCTGTGTTAAAATGCCCTAATTCATGTTTGCTGTCTGTGGAAAGTGAAACACAAACTTGCTCCAAGGTGAAGGTTCTTTTATCCATAGATTCTGTAAAACCAGAAACATTCCCGCTATAAAACTTTTGCAAATTGGGCTGATGGCCTTTTTTTGCAGCATGTAGCTTTCGAGAATTGTCACTAGCATTCATTGCATTGTGTAGACAAATACCTTTGTGTTCATTTTTACACTCAGGAATCTTGATGACTCCTGAAATTCATGAAAGTTCCATGTACATGAAAATTTCTTGTTTTACAGTTTTCAGAGATGCCAACTGTCACTTTTTGCAGTGTTTTGTACTTTTTTTTTGTGCTTGCAAAAAGACTGTAGAGTTTTTATGGAAAATATATTTTTACTGATATAGCATACTTGTGTATATCAAAAAGGTAGAAATACTGTTTTTCACCAAAAATATGCCTTTTCAGCCCTCAGAACACTGCAGTGCTGTTTTAAACAAGGTTTGCATCCCTGAATGCTGTACAGCCAAATTTTTTGAGAGAAAAAGTCAAACTTAGCACACTCTTGTAAATGTAATCCCAGCATGTTTTTGCCAGTGCTGATCCAGAGAAAGCTCAAAAAGATATTTGGAAATTGTCTAGCATGAGAGATTGATATAATTCTATTCTCCCTATTGAAATCATACAGTTTGCTTTCATTGTACTGGGGTTGTGGTACTGTAGTTCACAAGCCAGACCAATTTTGACCAAGAACTGTGTGCATGTTGGCCTGATCTGGTCCATTCATATTTGTCCAGCGTATTAGCTGTAATCTTCAAACATTGTATACATGCACCGTGTACTGTGTGAGCAACGTGTGCTCATGATGGTGTAAGATGAGAAACAAACATGTATCTGGGTTTTGATCCTGTGTGTGTTGTGCATGTCAAGCGGGATTATCGTCCTCGTCTGGGTCAGTCAGCATATGATTGACGGAGACCGAACACGACAGAAGACGTTGCAGACCTTCTAGCTTCCCCAACCGCTCTGGGTAGATGTGTGGTTTGTGAGGTGAGGTGGGGGCAACCAGCATGAGCTCTTGGGGTTTTCAGACTTGCAGAAAAACTCTACTGTCAATGTGTTTTAAACAGAAACCCATCTCACACAAATCAAGTTCTTTCTTTGTCTGAAAACAAACTGGAGTAATCATACAGTTGTATATCTTCTTAAACACATTTTACATCATGCTTACCCAGTTGTGGTCTCAAAGTTACTGTTTTGTTTTGTTTTGTCTTTTATTACCTCTGCCAAGGGAGGAGGTTATGTTTTCATTAGGCCGTTGAGTTGAGCCGAAATTGAGTTTCTCTGGAATACGTGTACAAAGGCAGTCAAAACTGCTTGACTTTAAAACTTGAACAAGATTTAAGAGGCGAGCATCCAGTAGCTTGACATTGTTACCCTTCGCGTGATATGCAGAGCTACCAAGTCTCACGCATTCTGCGTGAGACTCAAGCATTTAGGGGCCATCTCACGATCTCACGCATGGCACCCATTTTTCTCACGCATCTGGCGAAGTCTGCAACTTGGGTCTATAATAATGAGCATAGCTCAAAAGATTAAAGTGATAGTTGCAATTGAAGGTATGTTTCGCTTTTGTCTTTCAGAATAAGTAAAAAATAGTCACTTAAGTATGCACCTGATCGCACCATTAAGAGCTAAAAATTGTAAAAGCTCCCTACCGTGGGAGGCCATGGGGGGGGGGGGGGGGGGACCCCTCCCACACCCTCGCTCGCGCACACATTCGCATGCCGAGATGCCGAGTCATGAAAATCTCACCCATAAAATGTTTTTGAACTTGGCATCCCTGGATATGTGCATTTCTTACTCTTGCATATAATTTAAAAGCATATGGAGAGTTGATTGACAGATGATGTAGAGTTCACACTTTCTGTATCAAATTTTGTTTACTGACAGCAGTTGGCAAAGAGAATGAACTGTGGTCCAGAGTGTGGATTCTCTGCATGATATCTGAGCACTCGTGCAGAGACTCCAACCCAAAGCACCTTCTGATCTGGAGATTCTCCAGCCTGAAACCTCTAGCAAACGGGAGACTCCAAGTTGATGTGTGCGAAGCGCGAAGTTCCTAGGGTTCTCGATGCTCTCTGGTGCTAGTAAAGGCTTTTTTTTTCAACATACAATAGCAATAAGTAAGAAATCCGTTCCAACGGGAGACACAGAGCCAGGGCGGGAGAAATCAAATCTCAAGCGGGAGAACGGGAGATTTTGCAAAAATGGGTTTTCGGCAGGAGATCTCCCGTCAAAAACGGGAGAGTTGGAGTCTCTGCTCGTGTAGGAGCTGTGATTGCAAACCAGTTCTTTTGTAATTCTGAAACCCCCTCTGTGTCATGGCAAAACAATGCAGACGGATGTACATACCTGTGATGTTATTCATTTCTTGTGGCACTCCTAAAAAAGACTCTGGTGTGTCTCTCTGTATTGACTTTTAGGGTAGTGGATTGTATCATTCAGACACGAGCGTGATGTAATCGTCTGTTGAGAATGATAAGGGCGTTAAGTTGTCACAACACCCGTAGTGTTCAAGACAACTTAACGCCCTTCTCATTCTCAACAAACGTAATCATGTAAACATATAATCTAAAATTGCTGTCAATATTTGCAAGTTGAAAACTAAAAATAAATGTGAATGTGTGATTTAAGATAACACATACACCCTCTCCCCCTCTCACACACACTACATATTTGCATCTGAAACACCATGACTTGGTGTAATGTGCTTCTTTTTTGTATGGTTGCTTACTTGTGTATAAAGATATTTCTTTCTGTATTCAGTGAATTGCCACAAATTATCAGCATTCTTATCTTTTCTCTAATGACATGTGAGACTTGCATCAAGAGCAGCTAAGAAATTTAATGGTTTTCCATAAAAAGAAATAGAAAATCCCCAGAGGTCGCACGTTCAAGATCAAATGGTCCGTACCATAAGTTTACATATTTGAGGCTTTATAGTGAACCTATAAAAAATTGCAGTTACTTGAGAGTTCAGGGGAGAAGAGTTGATCTTTGCAAAGTACACAATTGACAAACAGTTGCAACCGGAGTAGACCATTTGTCAAGTTGTCTGAGGCTGTTTTCACACTGATTGAGAGATGTAAAATTTGGCTGAATTACGATTACAATTAGAATTATCGTTGATACACGTGAACGAGGAAGTCTTCATGGATTCTGCAGTTTTGAATTTCAGAGCGAGGAGAGGAGTTGCAGCTTCTTTCCAAGTTGCCATCAATCACTTTTGAGCAGTAAGTAGTGCGCTTTGACTGTGGTTCGAGCATTTGGCGAGCGCGTTTTTTTTTCTTTGGAAGTGGTCAAAAGGTCAGCATAAGCTCTGCTCCCAAAACAGGATTTGGAGGTCAAACCATACACACAACTATTTCGTTCAGTAATTCTGGAAAATCGTGATTGGAAAACATGTCCAGACAGTCGATGGAATCATTATTGGAATTATGATTCAGATCACCCTTCACGATTCCAGTTTGCATACACACATGACCTACATCGTAAATATGTCATCTGAGTCATGATTGTAGTGATACATTGTACGTCATGAGAATCGTGATTCAAATTATGCACAGCACGTGTGAAAGCAGCCTGAACGACCGACAGTCTTGGGTTCAGCAAGCCAATGGGTTGGTGTTGTTTGGCACAGCACTCTTTGGCCGTTGTCAATGACTCTCATTCTATTCTCTGAAATACAGCATGATTCTCACATTGCCCTTACTGACAATAATACCCTCGGTCCCATCACCCCTCCCCAGTAAAGAAAAAAAACCCCAAACTTGCAAATACTGTAAAAAACAAAACAAAACAAAACAGGGGTGTATACGATTTCCCTTCATCTATTTCACACCCATTTCATGGTGGGGTGGCAAACAATACCGTTATTTTTCTGAGGAGAGGAGAGAGGAGTTATTGTATTTGGAATCAAAAGTGCAGTGAAACAAAAGAGAATAGATTAGAAGTTATTGGATTGAGTTTGTACGAATAATCACTGTGGCGTGTGTGCAGTAGGGGCACATGGTGTAGTATCAAAGTCGAAGTCAGCTTGAATTATGTATAAATCCCTCTTCAATATTTGAGGATTATTATATGCTCTAAACTGGCAATGTTCTTAAGTTGTTGTTTTTTTAAATAATTGATTGCACATATCTGATATTTTATTTGCCAATCACCCCCCTCCCAAATTGCTCAGGTTTGTACTGTTTTTGTCAAACTTTACTCCTCTCTTATCCCCATGACTTTCCAACCTTCAACTTCTCCTTCTCCCCCCTCCTCTCTGCTTTATCTTTCTCCTCCCAATGGTTTCCAAAACTTTTACCTGATTTTCACTCTATTCTTCCTTATGACTCTATCTGTCTGCTTTTCTTCCATCTTCATGAGTGCAAATTCAACTTCCAGCTCTCTGCTGCCCCCCCCACTTGTCACTATTTGCCCTCCCTTCACTCTCCCTGTCGCTTCCCTCCTCTTCTGCCAAGCAACTGTCCTTGCAAGGACTACATAACTCTGTACACATGATGTTGCCATTAAACTCTCTCCCTCGAAATAATTCATTTTTCATCAACAAAAAGTATCAGAATACAAAACAGAGTATAAAAGAGCAATATTCATATTCTACATACATGGAAATATGATGTAAACACAATAAATTGAGAAGGCTGTGGATGCATGATATTTACTGAATATATGTATATTATTACTCATAATTTTGTATGTCTTTTGCCTTCAGTACGTTGTACGTTCAAACTGAGTCTTAATTTTAGAAGGGCGTGATGAAATGAGAAAACTGGAAAGAAGTCCTATAAAGGAGAAAGGGCTGTGACCTTTAAGCGGGAGTGTGGGCATGGTGGTTGGGGGAGATGGCGGCAAAACTATTTGTGCGCGATCAGATGATGATGGATCCAAAAACATTTGGTATGAAGAAAGAGGGGTCAGCCCTAAGAATGCCGGAGTCAATACCGGGGAAATCCTATCCATGACACAGGAGTGTGGAAACGGCTTTTGACAAATGAGTAGCAAGTGTAATTTCCAAACTGTGCTTCATTCTCTTACACCCCCCCCCCCCCCTCCCAAATACCGGTTTATTCACTGGAATGATGACTTTACAAGCACCATTCATTTTTGTTTGTTGTATTGTGATTATTAGTTAAGAATCATTGGATGTGGAAAGCCGCCAGAAAGCAATAAAGTTCAAAGTTTTAGTATATCTTTATAATCTTGTAAAAAAAAGAGATACATAGTACTCGTACCTATATTGTTGACATTAGTTGGACATTGATATTGTTCTGTAGATGTACTGAGTGAGTGACATCATTGCATTTCTGCTCTCCTATTTTGGGTTGCGTGAAAAAAATTACATAAATATATTCTAGGTCTGTGTTGTAGCAGTCTGTATTACAAGACCTGTAAAAGGTCTTCATTAGCCATGTTCACACTGGCAAAATATATGAAGTTCTAAGTTCTCAAAGATTTTGCTGGTGTAGATCTTTAGCAAAGTTCTGTTTATCAATCAGAACTATTACCCAAGTGGACCATATATGTGTTAAAACTGTTTTCATGACTGACTACTGATCAACTTACCTGGCAGTGTTTTATTTTGGCCTGGTCAAAAACAATCTGCAGTGATGCAGTGTTTCATGTCGGAATCCCCTTGGAAAGGACAAGTTCACCTTCATAGACATGTGGGTTGAGTGAAGGCAACAATATTAGTAGAACACATCAGTGAGAGTTTGAGGAAAATAATACAATCCGTACAAAAGTTATGAATTTTTGAAGTTTCTGCTCAGTCACGGCTGGATGAAAAGACTACTATAGCTTGTGATGTCACATGTGTACAATGATATAAAGAAAGAATAAAGAAAATTTAACATACAGTATTTCCATTTTTCTCGCATAACAAAAGAACACTCGACTTCTCTCTTTCAGAAGGCAGGGGGAATAATATTACCCTTAACATACGTCAGTAACCAATCGAAGAAATGTGCGCTTTATTCAAAAAGTAAAGTTTTGTGAAATTCTCTTTTTATTTTCCTTATATTGTTGTACGCTTGTGACATCATACACTGTAGTAGTCTTCTCATCCAGCAGTGACTACACAGATACTTAAAAAATGCATCAACTTTTGAACAGATTGTCCGATTTTCCTCAAACTTTCACTGATGTGTTCTACTAATATTGCTGCATTCTCTTAATCCTTAAATGTATATGAAGGTGGACTTGTCCTTTAACTGTTTAAGAGCACTTAGCTTGTTCTGAGTGGCAAACCATTCTATACTTAGGTAAAAATGTCCTTCAAAAGTGTAGTGTCGCTTCAGAGATTCAGATTAATTTCTTATCTGTTATGTATTAAAAAAGAAGCTCAACAAAACATGAAGCCATAGAAGAAGAATAGGCTTCAGCTCTCCATCACATATTTAGATGGTTATACTGTCTGAAGCAAGTATTTTATTTTATTTTTTTCTGACAGGGAAAAAATGATCTGATAAGTTGTGATGTTGGTGATATTTGTGTCCCCCTGTGTTCATGATAAAACTTAAGGAAACCAAAACCCAAAGAGAAATGTGGATTAAATGAACAACATTAGAAGAGCACATCAGAAATTTTGGACTTTTTTTTTTTTTTTTTTTTGATGTTATATACATTTACATGCACCCTGTATTTTTTATGGTAATCTTTGAAAATTTATTTGTTTATATCTAGATTTTATCGAAGGATTAGAATGGAATTATGTATGTTACTAACAAAAAATTATGAAAGCTTGTGACATCCCTTTTGAATCCATATTCCATGTAATCCTAAAAGTGTCATCGCATCACAAAACCTATTATATAATAAGAATCTCTCTGTTATTTATCTCAATGCTCTCACATTTATTTGTGCAAAAGAGCTGTACAACAAATAATGTCCATATGGCTTGTATTATAAATTTGACATGGCCTTCTTCCAATATTGCAAAACCCTGGTCTACTTTAAAAGAGGTGGATTTTTTTATCCTGTTATTTATTAAATAGTGTATTTGCAGAATACTTGACAACATTGTGTTGAGGAATGTTAGTGTCAACATCCATGATGGTGATAGTTTCATATCCAAGTATAAAATAGATGAGAAAATTATGAATTTAGTTCATAGGAATTTGCAAATGTTGGTGTGGATGTACAACGTAAGATGGCATAAGAGAGTGCTCTATATATGGAGCACCTAATCAATGGTAGTGCTTTGTGTGTGTATCTCTATGCCTCTCCGCCCTGTTCACTCAAAGGCTATGAGTAAATGGTTCCCAATATACATTTATTGATTATTTTAGTCATCAGGGTCCCACACCAGCTATTTTGATCTCTAACATGCATGCTCCAATAGCACTGTACTCTGTAAACTGGCTGATAAGATCTCATAGAATACAGCAACTTATATACTGTATATTAAAGGGCCCAATGTTCTATGTTCTTATTTTTGTGTGATAAATTTGTATTCAACCTCTTCTTTTTTTTTCAAAATGTTTGAATATTATTCTTGTAAAGTTTGTTTGTTTTGTCCCTTATCCTGTGTGAACTCAGAGCATGCAATTTTCCCAGGAATTCTGTGATTCTGAGCATTTAAGTAGGATATCTTTGTTCTTTTTTTTGCTCTGAGAATTATATTTTTAATCTAGTGAATGGAATCAGTCCACAAATCAGTGAAAATTGTGAAAAACCAGATGAATGTATGTAATTATGTGGATATGCACTGATTTGAATTGAATTTCAGTATTGTCACCAGACATTTAAGCTATTGGGGACAGTAAGTGCTCATTTTCCATACCCATATCTCTGACATTGCCTGCCCGGAACTCGGCCCCTGTGATGAGTATACATGTATCTTAAGCCCTTTTTACACTTGTGTTTCTTAACCCCGGACTTTCTCTGACCCAGGACTATCGTTAGTCCCGTACCAATTTTTTCAGCTTTTTACACTCGCCAATTAGTCCCGTACTATCTCTTGTCCGGGGCTAAGGAGAAAACTGACCTTTTTACACTCGTATTTCTTAGCCCCGGACTTTCCAAACCACATGAATATTCATGATTACGCTGTGTACTGTACGCTGTGTACTGTACACACGTACACGCACGCACCGGCAGCACTTGACTACCTCGTTTCTGATTGGTCAGTGAGGGTCGGACTTCGTCTCCGTCGCTTAGCCCAGGATTATTTTTTCGCTCTGTTTATACTCACTTGCTTGGCACCGCGATTGCGGTGCTAACCCTGCTATTTTGCAAGGCCAGATAGTACCGGACTATCGGTGGGGCTAGCCCACTTTGGCAAAAACGAGTGTAAACAGAAAGTGGGCTAAGGATAGTCCCGTACCAACGGTGGGGCTAAGGCCCCCCCTTAGCCCCACCGTTGGTATGGGGCTAAGCAAAAATTTACAAGTGTAAAAAGCCCTTTATAATATGTCGTCAAACATAGAAAGTTGAGCAAAAAAAAAAAGATGGGATTCCATCGGGATTCGAACCCGAGACCTCTGGATTGCTAGCCCGGTGCTCTACCAACTGAGCTATAGAAAGCCCTAGTTCAGTGTTCATCCCAGAAACCCTAAATTCTCAATGCTGTGATGGTCAGAAGCTATAGGAGTGTGCTTTGTGTGTGACACACATGCACGCACTTAAACCTGGCATAAACCCGAAGGATAATTCAACGTGGGGATAAATGCAAGTGATCACCGAAGTGATGCAGCTTTTTGAGTATGTAACAAACGTAAACAGAAGAAAACTGACCAGAAATGAATATAATTTAGTATTGGAAAATTGAGCAAAGGTTTATACCAAGTTTAAGTGAGTGCGTTAAAATGGGACATTAGCATCTATAGTCTTATCCCCTGCACCCCTCAATGTCTTTATCATGTCTAGGTGATGAGAAATTAATAATATAATTGATAATAATGCATCAGTAATGGGTAAGAAAAGTATTGCGTTGACAATGACTCAGGTGCAATCATGTGACCAAGATGACCATCGTATTATTGCCCATAGAAACCTGGGTGTAGATGACCATTTTGTCAGTGAAATCATGACAACTTTGGTAACTTTTGTCCAGTTTTGCTCAACACCCAGCTGTGGAGTGTGTGTATCGTAGGAGTCTCAAAGGTGGGACTGGACACTAGTGCGTGCCGTCCGTCCTGTCGTGGCTTTAACTGACTGACCCTCTATTTGTCCTGGATATTCTGTCCCATTGTTGTGTCCATTGTCCAGAGCTTGTGTCCGTCTATTGCCTCCGGACAATGCATCCTTTCTTTTGCCGCTGTCCGTTTCTCACTTGCTCTGCATAGATGTAGGACTTTGCTACAGAAGTGGATCAACGGTGTGAACCCTCCACCGTAGCGGTCATCTTGACTATTGGAATCTGTACTGCTGCTTTTGAATTCAATACAAGATTTGTAGAGTTTTACTACAATAAGCAAGAAAAATGATAAGAAAATGACTCGCGGCAAAAGAAGAAAAATCAATTCATCTTTCATTCTGCATTTCATTGTTTTGTTTTTCTTTTATTGAAATTCACTTAAGCAGCACTATCTCTTTTTGCCATCTGCTCATAAAGATGTGTTGTTGTTGCTCTGGGAAATCAATTTTTTATGAGTAATGACTTGTGACCTAAAAATTTAATAGAAATGCAGTTTCCATCCACCAAAAGCAAATCAGAGTAAAGGTTGTGATTTTGGCCAGGAAATATTCCACCCAACCATATTATTTTGTAATACAGAACTGAAATTAAAATGAAGAGTGCTCAATAAAAGTTTGTGTGCTGGTACCTATTTAAGGAGGATTGCTTTGTTTTCACAGGAAAAGTTAGTCTCCTTTCCAGTTGTCATGAGTTGTAAGTTCTTGGTTAAACTACAATTTCATCCCATGCTCAAATTGGCCTTTTGAAATGATGGTACAAGTTTCTTCAAAATTGCTGCAGAAGTAAGAATACAGTAGAATTCGGCATTTCATCATTTTGATGTAAACCAGATTATTATTTTTTTTTGTATGTGTGTGAAAAAGTCTTACTTGCTTCATTACAAACTAAAAAACAGTTGATTTTATTTCTTATTTTTGCACAAACTATTGGGAGAGGTGTGAGTTGATGATGTGATTTCTCAGCTAATTTGTATACGTTGTAGGGGAGTTGCAAACACGTCTTTGGACCTGGAAATTACCACGCCTTTATAGGTTGGTGTACAAAATGTATGGTGTGTCTGATATTAAATTTGTTTCTCTCTTTATCCCAATGTCTCTCCACAGATCTTCAAATGCAACAATGAGTAGCCACGAGCAGCAAGATCAACATCACTCACCAGGAAGCGACAGCGAGAGCCTGATCGGCAACGGACACGCCCTGGGTTGTACCCCTCCGGACTCGTCCCCGCCCCTTGCTGGCCAGACTCAGATGGGGCTGGGGGCACATGGAGACCGGCCGATCCCGCCCATCCGCGTGCAGAGCGGCACGCCCTGCCCGCCCTCCGCCTCGCAGACACCCGTTCCCCAAATGCGGACAATCAAGCAGGAAGGGTTAGAGCAGACGGATGGGGGCTATTGTGGGAACGTGGAACCCCTTCCGGCTCTCTCATCGCAGAGCTGTGCCGTCACTAACGGCAAACCGCCGGAGGTGCTAAAAAATGGACTGCAACAGAACCGGGAAGGAGATGCGAATAGTAGCTATGGAGATGGCAGTCACTTTGAAAAGAATAAGGGTAAGACATGATTTCCATTTGATCCAACAAACCACCCCATTTACCCATGAAATGTGTATACAAAGTAGAATTCAGCCTGTCAGCTTTTGCAGAAATGTGACGGTTTTGTTGTTTTTGTGCAAATTAATCAATTTGATTTAGAAGTAACGAGCATATTTCGAGAGAAAAGCGTCAAACATTCTTGTAAGTACTTGTTTTTTAGTGAGGAGGCATGTGTGATTCAGATATGATCAGTATAGACTGAGAACCAAGGACCACAATGTTCATAGAATACTTTCCATGAACCTTTCTGGAGCTGATGTTTTATCTTGAAGTAAAGAGTTGGTAGGAATAATATCTAATAGAAACATTTCCAAAGTTCTTTTAAATCTACAATACTGTCAGCAAGAAAACCTGAATAAGGTGAAGTGGGTACATTCACAGATTTTCACTTGCTTGAAACATTTTAAAGGTGCATGGTCGCGGTGTTTTAGTCAAATGCGTACGCGGGCACGCGGCGCAAGCTTCCTATAGAGACCTACGCTATCAACTCCTTTTTAGCTCTTACGCTTTGTCCCACTTCCCCGAGTCCGAAGAAGTCTGAACCGCTGTAGTCAGTGGTCCGATCTCAGTTCGGCTCATGATTCGGCTGAGGGGGATGACAGCTTTAGCAAACTTCTTTTGTGATGTCATAATAACAAGCACATATGCACGCACCCTGGCATTACTACAGACTGCACGATGCGCAGAGAAGACAACTAAGGCAACGTTACTTGGCAACACCTACACACTTTACTCTTGATGACAGCTCAACTTCGGTAATCTTCGTATCAATGCTAACGGTGATCGGCAGTATCATCAACAGCGCCCTCTACACTACCGGGACTATGCCCCTTTAATGATTATTATCACTTCTAGTTGTCAAAGCTTCATCTTTACATCAGAGAATACTTCATGCACGTAGGACCACGCATTTCAGATTTGTCAAACGGGAAACGTTTTCTAAACAATGCTCTTGTGGAAAAGCATGTAAGATTTCTTGCCATGTGTTAATAGCTGATTGTCAGTTACACTAGCTCTTTATTTGCATCCATCATCCATGGCGAAATACGCCAGTTGGCATTTGCGACATCTGTACTTCATGCTTCTGTACTTCTTTCTGTATCTTTCTGTATCTTCCTGTATCTTTATGTATCTCTCACGTTCTCTCTCTTTCTCTGATGTTCTTCCTCATCCTTTCATTTGCGTCTGTCCTCAAGGAAACTTGCCCTATCAGTTTGATCTCGTTCCACAAAAAATGAATAGCGTCAGTTACATTCAAATTTTTCAGCTATAAAAAATGTTTTGCCATTTCCTGACAATGGATGCCTTTGATCTGTGGCAGGATCGTTTGTCATCGTTCATTTTGTGTTTAATTCTCCTTCTTCCTCCTTTTTTCGCTCCTTTTGAGAGAGTAGTTCACTGGTCTGTTGGAAGTCTTTTTGCATAGAAAAAGCATATTTTCTTGTGGACACATTGTTGTTGCTATTGCAATGGATTTTAGAAAGCAATGCGCCAACCCACATGCACAGTCTGCTCCTATTCTTCTCAAGAAGTTTACAAAAGATTCTGAGGAATGGCCAGAAGTTGGCTGCTGTGTCATGACAAGATAATGGCATACTTCATGGAAAAGAATGGGGAGAATTGGTTTCAGGTCGAGATTGGGTCATGGATAGCATTTACAAAGATTCCCGAATTTTTGCATTTTCATAGAGATAGGAAGAGAAAAATAGGGAGGAAGAGGGGGAGAGAGAAATATACCCTAGAGATCACAATAAGGGGGGGGGGGAGGAATAGAGCGGGAGTGGGTGCCCCTTTGAGTATCTGGTAAAAACAGAGATAGCCTAGGGTAATAGTGGAGACAGCTCAGTTGATATGCCATAGAAATATGCAGTTTGTTTGGGATTGTTGTGTCTGCATTCTGTCAAATCTGTGATATAACTGTACTATAAATGTGTAATACCTTTCTGTGTATACCTTGACAACGTTTCAAATTGGTGATTGAGTTTCGTGCTCACTTTTCTAACCTGAATCTGATGCAAGCAAGCAAACGTTTTATGATTTATTTTTAGGACAATGGTTGAAAAAAGTGCCACATTTTTATTTGAAATACCCTTTTTTCGGGGGGGGGGGGGGGGGGGGGGGGGGCGGGGGGGACAGAATGGTATTCAGGAATTTTACCTGCCCATTCATCTTTGACACTGGTTAACCCTTATTGTGCCTGTAACTTCTGACAGTGCATACAATGCTATGGGGTTTCCTATGCCAATCAAAACTCAAAGCATACAGAGGGTTGAATTTCAAAGCTCCCCACTCATACTTCTACTTTCAGAGTTGATATCTGCTGTTCAAGTTTACCGTAATGACATTAGAAAAATCAGACAGATGAATGGAATACTTTGGAAGTGGATATTTTTGTGTGAATAATTTTTCACGCTTGGCGAGGGAAGATGAGTTTGGTGTGTTCTTAATTCTGTGGAATGAAGATATGAACTACAGTGTACTGGAACATAAAAAATGTATGGCAAGCAAAAATATTTGGATGCTTTTATTTATGTGCTGGCTTCTGGTTGTGCGAAATGCAAAAAGATTTCCACTTTTACAGTAGCAGAGGGTTTATCAAACTCAGACCTGAAATAAGAAAGTAACTGAACTGTACATTACCCTGGCTTCAGAACTCAGTAAAATTTCCATGAATATAGTCATAACTGTTGTTCTGATGCCAATAGAATATTTCTTGACAAGCAGTCTCATAGATTTGTTTTTTTCTTGAAGGCAATGAATGCCAGCTGATGTGAGTCATGATTTCATTGAAAAAATTCTGATTCAGTCAGAAAATTTTTGTCTGGAAAAGATTGTGTCATTGTGGCATTGCAAGCACAATCACATTTTCATTTCATGCTAAAAGTGTGCTTAGCTGTATCACATGTAGATTTGATATTC
The DNA here is from genome assembly GCF_040938485.1 of Diadema antillarum. Lineage (NCBI taxonomy): Eukaryota > Metazoa > Echinodermata > Echinoidea > Diadematoida > Diadematidae > Diadema > Diadema antillarum. The sequence goes on along the minus strand of NW_027271783.1, from coordinate 1,554,547 downwards.
TTTTTCTTTTCTTTTTCTTGCATGATGGGTTTATACACAAACGGATACTGAGTAATTCCATGTACGCTTTTCTCGTACTCTCAATTCAGACTTTTTAGCTCACCTGAGCCAAAAATTGCGATTACTCATTGTTTGGCATCTGTTCTCTGGTGTGTAAATGGGAAGAAATAGGGAGCCAGTTTTTACACTTTGTCGTCATTTTAAAAATGCATGGTCAAATTCTCTACATAGAAATAGATACTAGATAGAATATGATGGAATCCAAATGAACATCATGCCCATAGAAGCCCTCAAAGCTGCCCCCCTCCCCCATAATGTTCTCAGGTAATAGTCTGTAAGACTCGGTGAAAGGTGAACTTATTCTGATACTCAGGTGAGCATGAGACCCCCCGGGTCTCTTGTCTTTGAACTCAGAATTAGAGGATCATTCTTAAGGTTTTTAGATTGATATCCTTTTCTCCACCACCTACCATCACTCACTTACCATCTCAAGTATTACAAGCATTCCTTTGACATTGTAAAGACATCCATTAATGAATGATGCGTGTTCATTAGCTGTGGACGACATCGCGTCAAGAAGGCCGCCGAATACAGGCGAGCGCAGTCAGCGTAGAGAAATGACAGTGAGGGGATCAAGTTGGAGACATCTTTGAAAGGGCTTGTCAATTCATGGAGGTTGAATAGGGGGATTTACCTCTCTTTTGTGTGATATTTGTTGATGAAGTGCTGATAACATTCTCTCATTCCCGTTGTTTGCCATCAGCAGTTCAAATTATCAGGCCGGAATCAAGTTTTGTGTAGCCGATTCCCTTTTTGGGAAGCTGTTGCGAAATACCAGTTCGTGGGCGTGTCGGTGCTGAATACATCCTCTTTGTCCAAATCCAAGGCACTCCTGGGTCGTCATTATCACTCTCACCTTTCATTCCGCTGAATCTGTCGTTTATTTTCGTCGCGCTACTCTTCCGTATCTGCTCAGTTTTTGGGCACAGCTTATTTGCGCCTGCCCCTAGAAGAATCCCCTATATCTTCTATAGGTGCCCCTGGCTTCTAATGTGACTATTTTTATTCTTCCTTTAAGTTGGTTCCAGGCCGTTGCTACCCAAGATCAGATAAGGTGAATCGATCAGGTTTTTGTCATTTCTTTTTTGGGGGGAGGTGGGGATAGAAAGATGAACCGAAATCTTTCACTCAGAGACCCAACTGCCGCAAGAATCCGCTCTACTCAAGTGAAGCCAGTTGTTCTGGTAATTATTAGGAGAACTGGTTCACCTGTGTTATTTTCATTTCTATCAGCGAGATGAATGCCGTTCCCATTTGTCCAAATGGGATTAATTTGTGCACATCGCTATGGGACAATGCACATGCACCAACTGTTTAGCCCTACTGAATGGAGGGGTAAAGAAAGGGGGTATGCATCTTTAACACTGTAACCAATGTCCATGAAGGCATGAATTCAGGGCAGTCTTTCCCTTTATGCTTCTTCTTTTAATCATTTTATCAGCCTTCAGTGGTCTTGAAAAAGATTGCGCTAAATTTCATCAATCATATCACTATCAGGAGAGTCATTGCTTGCGGCCACTGTGCCCCATTTTTGCTCAGCTGTGCACTTTTATGGGAGGGAGAGCCAGGGTTTGTGTAAGCTTTGCTATAAACTTTCCATAAAGTAGATAACTGGGTGATTTCCATTCATATGAAAGCTGTCTCCCATTTGCAAATGTATTCAAATTTATTGCTTTTTCTGACCCATTTACATACCTTGTGAACAGACTATAACTTTAACAAATTTTACAAGCTTATTTTATACACAGAGAATTAACCCAAGAGAAAATTGAGATTGCGAAAAGACAAGCAGAAGATCAGCATGAATAAATGGAAAAGTTTAAAGGGGATGGCTAGTCACTGATCAGTGGGAATCAGTGGGAATGCTGGGGGATGATTGTTCCAATCCTTTTGGAATTCATTTAAGAGTACATTATATATCTATTGTTGTGTGAAAATTATTTGCTTCAGAATGGTCTCATATTCAAGTAATGTGCAGTTCAATGTTTCCACATTAGCATGCCTCTACAGTGTCGGGGCGATCGTTAACGGCTGTTAACTGCCCTGGAAACATTGAACTGCACATCACTTGAATATGAGACCATTCTGAAGCAAATAATTTTCACACAACAATATATATAATGTACTCTTAAATGAATCCCACAGGGATTGGAACAATCATCCCCCGGCATTCCCATTGATTCCCACTGATCAGTTACTGTACTAGCCATCCCCTTTAAGACTTTCCAATTTCTTTAAAGTCATCCAAATTTTTTTATGAAGTTCTTCCGTCTAGATGTTTTCATTGCAACTGATTGACAAATTGCCCTACATCGACGTAAAACAAAGCAGTACCCGCTGCATGCTATAAGGATTAGAACCAACACTTGCTGTCGGGCGAAAGCTCGGTGGTCTAGTGGAGATGACGCCTGTCCGGTGATCAGGAGGTCGTGGGTTCGAATCCTGCTCGAGTATGTACGCCCATGGTTCTTTAAAGTCATTTGACATGGCATTTATGTCTACCTCAAATATATTTAACATTTTCTCTTAATATTCTGTTGTTCATTACAGTGTCTAAAATTGATACTAAGTTTTTCCTTTTTTGACAGCACACTTTAAGAATAATATTCTGCATACTTTACATTTGAGGTATTTTGAATAACAAATGGCAAGTATTTCCTATTGCAGTAGACTTGCATTGTTCATGCACGAGTGTTTACACACGAAATATATATCATGTTCTGCATTGTACAATGCACATTTTTGACATTCATTTGACATTCAATCAATACAAGCATTCTTGTATGTTGCATTTGAAGACTGATGATTTATAGTACTTGCCATGTCCTCAATTGACACTGTTTTGAAATTTGAAAACATGTCACTGTCTTGTTTTGACTGTAGGTTGAATTCCATGCAATGCTCCTATTGATAGGCAGGAATTTAAGGGGGGGGGGGAGGGGTGTTTCTATCCTGGCTTTTCCAAGAGTTCATTAAACATAGGAAATTATGTCTCATTTCAAATAGCTGCCACATCGTCTGGGCTGTACAGTTACTTCATGCTTCATCTGTTTGTTTAAAAAAATGTTGCACCATGTCTTAGAAAGCAACATATATGTTTTGTGATTGTGCTCAAAACAAATATCAGAGAAATAATGATCTCTTTTTGTGTCCTCATACAAGAATTAGGCCTAACAGTTATCATCGTACCGCAGATTGATTAAATAATAAAAAATAGTTAATTTTTGGTTGTGTTTGAATGCGACTACTTACTTTATAAATATTAATCTTCGTTTTTTGAAAAAGAATGTTTGACTGGAAGAAAAATCCTCCCAGTGTCTGCACATGTTGTCACGTAGATTTTGACAAGATGAAAAATCTCTAAAAGTGTTCCTGTTTATGATCAAGTTCTCGGAAATCAGTGCATGAGTTTTGCTGTGATGCAAAGGAATATGATTAAAGATTTGAATGACATGTGTATAACTTAATACCATTACTGTAAACACAATCGTAGGGTCTATTTCTGTCCATCACAAGCTTGCGGGATGTGGCAGAAATATGTAAACATCACCATGTGTGTGTGTTGTGCGATGATCCCTGTATGAGGCACCAAGATCAAAATACATCCAGAGGTCGGCGCGCCCAGATGTTGCTTTGCGTTTCCTTGTCACTTTATGCCACGGGCGTGACCACTCCTTCGTAAAGAATCCCAAAGTGTAGGATTTAAAGTCTGCGATTCTCTTCTGGCGTGAACGGATGTGAAACTATTCAAGACGAGTAAACATTACTCAATTTGGAACAAAGAATTCGACCAACCAGTGATTTTTTTTTTGTCCATTTTATCGATGATCAAGTGATCTGTAGTGATTCTTTTCTGCTTGCCATCTGTTCAGTTGAATTTGCATGTTGTTTATCATTTATTCCAAAGATAATTTTTCAGATAATTTACCTTCATAATCACTCCCCCCCCCCCCCCCCCCGCACAAAAGAAATGAAATGTGCAATACCATTCCTGTAGAAGGGGAAATGTGTAGAAGATTTATAGTCATTTTAACATGTTTTAATTGAGCAAACTACAGCGACTTACAAATGAAAAATTTCCAGTTTAGAAGCATTTTCAGATTTTGACATTCGTACCGGAGGTAGTTTAGATCTTAAACTCTTAATTTTTGTACCAATATCATGCTTTAAACTCTTTTATTTTTCAGCCTAATTACCTTTTTTGTGCATAATTCAGTTATAATGTCTGTGCGGTCTTAGGGTTAGCATTTCAGCGGGTCACATTTGATATTAAAATGTTGTCATTCAAACTTGATATGTCCTAAAAGCTTACAAGTTTTCTAAGATAAATGGTAGATCTCAGTGAGGGAAATATGTTTTGTTTTGTTTTGTTTTTTGTTTTTGTCCCAAGTGGAAATATAACTGTACTGAGCTTATCAATTATTTGAACTTTACATCATCTCCTTTTCTCTTCTCGTACAAGGCCCCAGAGAATCAGGTACTTATGCTGCATTTGTGGTGGGCTTTCAATAGTGTTAAAAGAAGTCTCGAAGCATGGAAGGGTATATGTGATTACAAAATTCACTCATATGTGCAGGTTAAGAACAAATGGTGAATCATACCCTCATGGCTACTTGCAGTTTGAAATATAAAGAAAAATTCATAAATGAGAAAGAAAGGATGGGTAATTTTTGTAGGGGAAAAAAAAAAACCCAGAAGGTAAAAAACAGCTTGAAGGCATGCAATGGAATTGAATACACCCAGGACACAATGGTCCGTGTTGAACCAGAAGTCTAGGTTGACCTCTGACCTAGCGGCTGGTCGGTGGCATTGAAATAGCAAAGGAATAACTGTCAGTGATATGCTGATGGGGGAGGGTGATAGGATTCAGGACATTGTGATCGGTGGAGACGGCTAAAAGATGCGCCAACCAGATAACATACAGGTCGACACTTTATCCACGTCGAAGCCCTCCATTAGCCATGGTGAATGGATGTAAGACAGGATCCTGATTTACGAGAATAGATCGTTGGAGAAAAGATTGTTGCATATGAGGAGAGGCAATGAGCGTAAACAGTAAACACATTTTATAGCAACATGATGCACATTCCATGTTAATTAGCGGTATCTTCAAGGGTGTTGTACCGTGTGTAGTCATGACATTTCATAAACAAGGGTTTTCCCCCCAAGGGTTTGGCGGCAATTTTTACTTTTGTAAAAGGCTAACTTGCTCACTCGTGATAATCAATGAAATAAGTTCAACACTTGTCTGATCATCTTTTGAATGAATTTTAATGAATATTTACAATAGATCAGTTCTGTAATGTATTCAGATTTTCTGCATGCTTTGTTCACAAAAGTTGCCCTTAACCACCACAAAGCTTGCCGGAGACTTGCCGGACATAGAACAACTACTTGTAAAAGTGGATATTTTCGCACGATTAATTTTTTATGCTCAGTGGGGCAAGGAGAGTTTTGTGTGTTTTTAATTCTGGGGAATCAAGACAGCCACTCCTGGAACATACAGCAAGCAAAAATATTCATGTGCTTTCATTTTTGTGCTAGTTTCTGGTTGCGCGAAATGCGTGAAAATTTCCACTTTTACAGTAAGTGAATTCTTGCCTGTGGAAGGTAATTAGAGGAAGCATGGGTATGAAATGCCTCATTACTAGGCTGTTTGAAAAGAAACATCGAGAAATTGTGATGAATGACAGAAATAGTCTATTTCGTAGTGTGCCACTAAGAATTGTATGCCAATGGTTGAAATCAATAAAACATATAAATAAATTTAAAAAAAGAATGAAGGGAGTGATTTATTTCACATTCCTAAGCAAGTAGCTAAGAGCAACAGTAGACATAATACATTAATGCTCTGTCAAAATCAAACCATTTGATGACTTTTGATAATTGGAAGGCCCATGGAACCTTGCAGAGTTCCAAAATGCAAATTAGGAGACCAAATTGACCAATCAGAAATGAGCAAATTATATTCAAATATTAGACAAGCTCACTACAAGCTTGTAAGCTTGCGGCATAATAGGTAGGTTTTGTAGTCAATAGGATGAAATCTATTTATACAGGAATGAATCATGGCTTCACTGTCATGAATTGTATGTTAATGATTCAACATTGGAGAAAAGTTGAAACATGAATTATTTCTACTCATAAATGTTTAACCTGGCATTTCAAAATTATGCCAAGTTCTCAAGATTTCTCTCTTGCGAGATGGTTTTAACGCAAAGATTTTTCCCCCTCGATTTTAGCCCGTTCTCTTTCTTTATTTGACCTTATTGTAGTTCAGAGTCAGAGTTTTCGGTGACCTTGCACTTTATGTTGGCAACAAGGTCAAAGTCCTGGAGGCATCACCAGCATACCGCCAACAGCGCTCATGGACCTGGAACTAATGTAGTCCCATCTCTCTGGTCCATAAAGCGGCTTAATTTGATTGTCGAACAAAAACGAGGGAGATTAATCGCCCCAGCTCACATGCACACAGTTAACGTCATCACCTTTTTTTCTGACTTTGATTCTGGTTCAACAGATGGAAGAAATTTTCTTGATCGGGTTTTTTTGACGAAGGGAGAAAATCAACAGGTCCATTCCCCTTTCTATTTCGTGAAGAATTCAACACTGATATGGCGGTATGGGTCTTTGATCATTGGGGGACTAATTTCTATTGTGGGCTGAAGACCAAAGATGGTGGTATCATAAAAGTTTGTGAAGCCAGAGCAGCTCTGGAAAAATGCCCCTGTTGCTGATCTGTTATGGTGTCTGAATGATTTTTCGCAGGTCTCTAATCGCGCATGAGGAACCATGCAGCACCGCTAGGACACTTGCAGGTGGACAATGAAAGGGGGTGAAAGACACATTTCAGGGCTTCTTGAGAGGGGTGAAAAGAAACAATGGTGGACAAGTGGTATTGGTGGGAGGCGAAAGAATGGAGGAGGGGCATGCTGTTGGAATACAGAGGTGTAACATGAGGATTAGTTCTTTGATCTCATTGTATTACCCTTAGCAGTGGCTCCTCCCACTTTACTCCAGTGCTGCTCAGTGAGGAGGATTCTTTAGGTGAAGCGATTGTGAGAGCTGATTTTTTGCTGACTGCAGTATGATTAATTCGTATTCTCGTATTAAAGTGTGATCCCTGTGAAGGTGACTGATGCAGGGGAGCAGCAATCTGGGTGTGGCTGTGGATTCATTTTTTTTTCTGGTTAATAAAGTGGGATATTTGATTTTTATCATTAGCCATGTATCATTTTTGCAGTGAGTGTGTATTTTGAAGATTGCCTTTTAATAGCTTGAATGGCTTGACCTTAGATGCAGTAATTAGAAATTCTTATGTTTCTTGATGGGTTGAACCAGACTGATTACTGTAAAATTCAGCAGCAACCAACAACTCTTTTTACTAGAAACCACTTTCACTCATGTGTTGGTGTAGAGACAGGGAAGCAAGTGGTTTTTTCCATTTTATGCAAAAACAAATAAATAGAGAGCATTACTGTGATTTGACACTCAATTTAGCTATTTACCCTACTTCATCAACTTGCAAAACCACTGAGAGATCACTCACATTCACACATCCACACAAAATGTTTATTGACACACATTATACACAAGCACTTATCCACATCTTAAATGCATACACACATGTGTTATACCTCATTGAAGACCAGAATATTGTATGATTTATATCCCAAACCGTTCATGCATGAATTGAAAGAGCTAGCTCCTACTGTTTGCGCCCTCTAGAGCCGATTAGATCATGTACTATAACTTCTTGAATGATGCTGAATGTACTCTTTCTTGGTTTGTAAGCAGAATTACAACATTGATCTTTCTTATCCTTAAACATGGCACATGCATGGATGCATATGTTGTGCCTGTTGGAATTACCAACTGGTTTGACAGATTAATAGACCTGTACAGTTGTATGGAGAAGGTTATTGGTAGATACACGTGTAGGATGAATAAAAGAATCTTCAGCTTGGTGAAATAAGGCATCAAATTCACCCCTCCCTAGTATGCTTCATAGACTTTAGATATCATAACATATTTTCATTTCCGAGCGTAATGAGGGAACACATGTAAATGTATCATTCTTATATGTCAGCAACAATTGAAGACAGGTGCACTATTTGTAAAACATGAAATCATGAAATTTCTCATGATATTTCCTTTATATTCTGACATCATAAACTGCAGTAACACTGGCTTTAAAAATACATCACTTTTTCGAAGGATCGTTTGATTACTCTCAGACTTTTCCGATCAATGAATTCTTTTGATAGTTTTGTAGTGACTGAATGCACATTTTATGCTTGGGGCAAATTATTCGCTATTAAAGGGTACAGCACCCTGAAGAATTCATGGAATGGGCAAACTTATGAAATCAGCTGCGTGTCTTTCTCCGTGCGTAATGACGGAAAATATAAACTCTGCCACGCGAAAAGAGGTGCAGTTTTTGGTGTGAATGATAGATCTGATCCGATGGTTTCCATAAGAAAGAGGTTGATTGGGCTAATGCAGGCGTTTAATCGGCTTAAGTGCAAAATGGATATGACCAACAGGTGTGGATAAATTTGTTTTTGCAGGTAAAGATGTTGACAGGCTGTAAGGGAATGAGACAAAGTAGATTGTGATATAGATATAACACCCTTTTTTTTCAGTTGTAACCTCAAAAAATAGAGGAGGTGCTCGTAGGATGTGGAAAAACAAAATTGTAAAAAATGTCATGTCAGAGGGTTTTGTAAACAAATATTTACTTGATCCAAAAGAAGGGGGGAGTGATACTACCTGTCTTTTAAAGAAAAATGAGAAAAAATTCTTTGATGTACGTGTTCAATACTGGCCATTTTTGTAAGATGCCAGTGCCCCAGATACATGCCTGGGGTGAATTGCTCGAAGTGAGTTGAAATTTATTTGTGTTTTGAACCAGATGACAGCTGTCACAAAGTGCGAAAGCTTAATTCTTTCTGTTTTGGCAATAAAAAAGTTGATGTAAGATTTTATGGTGTCAGCACCCTCAGGAAATCTTGAATTTTGTTCCCATTTACTTTGTGCAGTCAAACATTCACACACAATGTTTGTATGCATGCTTGTATGTGTGAGTGCACATGTGCTTTTAAATTGATGACCTTGCCCTTTCATGTAGCATCAGTGATAATGTTGTAAGACTTAAAGTTCAAAAGCTTGATGAAAATGATGAAAATATCATCTAGATTGAATATCAATATTCTCATAAACTGTGTGCTTAGAAACATCTGTATTAAGTGCCTTAAAATGTATTTGTTATGAAATTATTATCAAAATTCATCAGTGGTTGCTATTATATATTCTAAAATTTAGTTGATGTGCACATTGACAAGTTCTAGCTTAATTCAAACTATAATGAAAACCTACAGTGTATTTGAAGCTTTACACAGATAGGAAATGAAGCTTTATTACCCCAAATTGTTTACAACTACCCCGCTCCACAAAAAAAAAGTAAGCGAAATTCGTTTTCGTATTTGTTATTATTGTCATTATTATTGAAATTTTTGAGATAGAACTGCAGGTAGCCACTGAGACTGCTGTCATTATCACATTAAAGGGATGGTACACCGTACAGTATTGGTGGAGATGAAAATTGGGCTTTAACTTTTTTGGCGAGATACCAAGAAAACACTTATGAAATAGTACAGAGCATACCATTTTAAGAGGAATTCAAAGTTTATCTGATAAAAATCGGGTTTGGAATAGCTGAAACATCCAAAAACAAAGTAAAACAAAATGATCGTAATAAAATGTGGGTCCCACACTTTATTATGATTGCTCTGTTTTGGATATCTCGGCCATTTCAAAACCAATTTTCATCAAATAAATGTTGAATCCCTCTTGGAATTACATGCTCTTTCATATTTCATAAGAGGTTTCTCACCAAAACATGATAAAAACCTGAAGTTAAGACTCAACCAAAACTATACAATCTCTTTAAAGTATGAAAGTTCGATGTGATCACTATTTTGAAGTGATGAATGAAAGTCCCTTGTGCAGGGACCAGTAAATTTTTGTTGGACTTTCTGGACATGTGAGTCAAAGATGTTGAATTAAAGACGTTGATTTCTTGCAGTTGATTTTCCAGGAAAGGTCACGAGTGGGTCAATTTGTTAGTAAGAGAGCCTCCACCTTCTAGGTACTAATCTTCACAACACTGTGTCAGTACATACAGGGGGAATCTGTCAATAGGGACCAGAAAGGAAGAGGGTATAAGGGGGTGGGGGGGGGGGGATGGGGGTGGGGAGGGGGGGATCCACTTTCTCCTGTGACAGAGGAAGAGCTTCCACTTTCATTGAGAGAGATGCTTGAAGTGCAAATATATGTCTCAGAGACGCAGAATGTGTCGGTACAAAAGGTTCCTTGTCCAGTACCAGGAGCTGAATAGACCTATAAAAAGAAGAGAAAAAAAAAATCAAGACCACTGTTTGAACAGGTTATCCACTGCAATGTGTGGTCATCAATTATAGGCCTATAGAAATGCGTGGAGGTATATGTCCAGAGTATATTTGTGCAGCGACTGACTGCTATGAAAGGGGTAGACTGACGGAGGCATGTAGAGAAAATAGTTGGAAAGTTTCTGTAGAAGCTGGGATGTGCAAAGTTTCTCTCACTCCTTGATCTTTTGAATTTCTGACTCGCATCTTAAAGGACAAGTTCACCTTCATATACATAAGGATTGAGAGAATGCAACAATGTTAGTAGAACACATCAGTGAAAGTTTGAGGAAAATCAGACAATCCGTTCAAAAGTTATGAATTTTGAAGTTTTTGTGCAGTAACCGCTGGATGAGAAGACTACTGCAGTGTGTAATGTCACATGCGTACAACAATATAAGGACAATATAAAGAGAATTTCACAAAATATCATCTTTTGAAAAAAGTACACATTCCCTTGACTCGTTACCGACATATGTTATGGGTAATATTATTCCCCCTGCCTTTAGAAAGCGGCAAGTCAAGTGCTCTTTTATTATGCGAAAAAAGTGAAAATATGTTGAATTTTCTTTACATTTTCTTTATACGGTTGTACGCATATGCCATTACAAGCTGTAGTAGTCTCCTCACCCAGCGGCTCCAACACAAAAATTTTAAAAATTCATAACTTTTGCATCGATTGTCCAATTTTCCTCAAACTTTCACTGATGTGTTCTACTAATATTGCTGCATTCTCTCAATCCTTATGTTTATGAAGGTGAACTTGTCCTTTAAGTCTCTGTCTATGTGGTACTGTATACGGCATTTCGTGTGGTTTTAATTTTTGCCAATTTCATGAGTCTGGTACTATGCGCGAATTAAAAAAAAAAAGATAAATTATCAACTTTGATCCTGACATGAATGCGACATTCATGCATACATTTCTCCATTAATTATTGTACTCCATCGTAGCGACTTGAAGCACTTTTGAAATTGTCGGAAAGTCATGATTCTTGAAAAGTTATAGACGTGTTAAAAATATGGTGAATACAGTAGTATAATTCTCCCATAGGGTGAGTTTATGGTAATTAATTAAATGGAAAGTTTCCTGGGCCCTGTTTTATGAAGAGTTAAAATTGATTATAAAGTTGATTTCAACTGTAAGTCTATGGCAACCTGTGTGGTAAGGACATTTAAAATTGATTTTATCTTTTGATAAAATGGGGCCCTGATGACTAATATTTAGATATAGCAAATGTAGGAAAATTGATGAAACCAAGCAGCAAAAGCTCTGAGAAAATTGGACAATCCATTAGCTATTCATAAAGCTGTGATTATAAGTTGGTCGGAGATGAGGAGACGAGAAGATGTTGATGATGAAGAAACACTGAGAAATTCCTTTCCTGCATCCTTTCAGCCAATCATCCACATTTTCTCAGCCTTTCAGCTTTCAATTTTCATGATACAACTACAGATTACCATAAAAGTCGGATCTAGCGTAAGTGCTTATAAAGTATTCCCTTTGGTATCCCTGCAATCACACCTCCCCCATGAAACAAAAACAAAAACAAAACAAAACAAAACAAAATAAAACAAAAACAAATCAAGGAACCAAAATAGCAACAAAGTAGAATATGAGTGTCTGGTGAAAAGAAGAAGAAGGAGGAAAAAACAGAAGAAGAAAAAAACATGTTGCCCCTTGTGGTGATGAAAATTGGATGCGGTCAGCTGGGGTCAAACGTTAGAATGTAAACATAGCCAGAGGATGCACTGGGATGGTGATGTGGATTGGAGGAAAACAGTCAATGGGTGTGGAGAGGAGGAGATGGAGGAAGAGGAGGAATATGAGGATGAAGATTAGGATGATAATGAGGAAGAAGAGGCTGAGGAGGATGAATATGAGGATGAGGATGAGGAGGAAGAGGAAGAGGTGGAAGAGGAATATGAGGATGAAGATTAGGATGATGATGAGAAGGAAGAGGCTGAGGAAGATGAATATGAGGATGAGGAAGAGGAAGAGGTGGAAGAGGAATATAAGGATAAAGATGATGATGATGATGAGGATGATAGAAAGAAGAGGGGAGGAAGATGAAGATTGAAGGAGAGGATGAAGAGAAGGAGGAAGAAGGGAAGAGGAAAAGGAGGAAGAGGAAGAGAAGGAGTAGGAGGAGGTAGAGTAGGGGGAGGAGGAAGAGGAAAATAAGGGGAGGAGGAAAAAGAGGAAAGAGAGGAGGGGAAAAGGAGAAGATGGAGGAAGAGGAGGAGGGAGAGGAGGATGATTATTGCAGAAGCGCAGGGATCCATGAAGAGATATAAAAACATCAAGAAGAATCAAGGAGCATGAGAAAAACAAACAAACAAACAAACAAAGGAACAGGAAAGATTGGAGGAGAGAGGCAGGAGTGACAGAACAGAGGTACAATCCCTTGAAAGAAATAGGAAAGGAAGAACTGAAGGAAGAGAGACAGAGTAGAAAGAATATATCAGAATGAAAAATAGCAGAAATGATAGAAAGGGAGCAGGAGAATGATCAAGAGAATGAATTAGGAGAGGAGAAGAGAATGAATGTGGTGACATATGATATAAGATGGCAAAGGGGAGGAAAAACAGGTGCACAAGGAAAAGAAAATGGAGAAAGGGAGGGATTGAGAGCAAAGAGAAAGAAGATGATGCAGATATTATGAGTGTATTTGAAGTGGAAGGGTAAAAGGATGATGTGGAATGGACCAGAACGGAGAGTAAGAGGGGATCGAAACAATGTGGGTGTGAGCATCAAACCAAGTGAGGGCCTGTCACCAGCCAGTCTTGTTTTTAACCTTTTTCTCATTTTTTGCCCCCACTTTCTTTCTCGATGTACGTCAGCCGAATAGAGAGAGAGAGAGAGAGAATTTCTCCTTGACATTGGGAATGTAATGTGTATTTTGTGTTTCAGTCTGAGATGTGATGTCATCAGGGCATACTTTTCTTATCAGCCATGGAGCATACTTTGGTGACACATAATAGGCACATGTGACTATGAGTATCAAGAGCGTAGCCTAGGTTCCAGGAACTCTTAAGGGACTATCTCACTGAGCGACGAATACATGCGAACATAGGGAAGTTTGGCTATCGCCAGGGTGCGTAAAAGGTTGCAAAAGGTTGTTAAGGGTTGCAAGAAAATTTGCAAAACAGTTTTCCTTGTCGCAAACAGTTGCTTTTGTTGCAAATAAGTGTTGAACATATTTACATATATGGTGAAACATTACACATCCTGTGTTCAAATCAGTGCCAAAGTGTATGTCTCCTCATGCTAAACTGCCTGAGAGCAGTTGTGTACTGACAACTTGTGATAAAGTTGTCTGTATGAAACTATTTTGTCTGTGTTGGGATGTGGGATGGAATATCGGCATCCATCTGTCTTCTGAAACAATTGTAGACACCCAACATTTGTCTGTATGCTATCCGCAAAAAGGTTATGTGAAAGTGCGATCATTGTCATTCTAAGCCTCTTCAGGACTTACAGGAGTATTATGTTAGAAAGGAATGAAACATCCTTGCCTGCGAGGCGTACTCGAACCTACTAGGGACAAAATGCTTCCAGATACAAGAATTGATGATAGAGCCTGTTCTGGGGTGCAGTTGTCATGGCAACTCCTGAAAGATGGAGGCTGTTGGTAGGAAGCTCTCCTCTTCTGCCCCGCTTGCTCCGAGTCAAAACAGTACTAGGCACAATAAATCACCACAAGCCCCCAAGTCTCATGGATGTACTGAACTGTTTCAAATGTTATGACTAGACGCCCTTCTACCGATCTACGTGCTCTGTCCCCGCCGTGAATGCACATCAAAAGCTAAGGCTTACTCCTTGGGAGTGATGTCTTCAACTTTGCCCCATGTAGTCGCGACTTTCTGCCTGTCAATAGGACTTGAGCACATGTAGTCACGACTTTCTGCCTGTCAGCAGGACTTGAGCACATGCTGAACAGTACTGAGAACCGATGCCAATTTCTCTAGACCAGATGTACCTCTACCAGTGTGCACACATGCTTGATGCAGGACCAAGAACCAATATTAGTTGTTCCAGGCAAATTTTATCTTTACCAGTTATATCTCCTTGTAAAGTCATTGAAAGGAGATACTGTATACAACAAATATTTCGCGAGGTTTTTATTTTTCGCAAATTTTGCGAGTCAGGTGCTGTTCACGAGATTAAAGACAAGCAAAAATAATGACTCTGATCCTGATATGAATGTGACGCACACATATCCATTTCTCCATTCAGTACAGTACTCCATGATCATGAATTTAACCACTCGCAAAATTGTCGGGAAATCTCGATTTGCGAAAATTTAGACTTGCTAAATATATGGGGTATACAGTAGAAAATTGGAGGTGTGGGCTGTGGAGCAAAAATGTCCTATGTAAGGACTAACTGTTGAATTGCTCTAAGTCAAATTTTCCAAACATGCCTTGAAATGAGGCCAATTTGAGCAGATATGACAAAAAGAAACCTTTACAGGAGACTTTTACAGGTCTTGAAACTGAGGATTCCATATAGTAAGATATTCAAGATTATTCAGTCGTAACACATTTTTTTTTTTTAGCTTCGTAGTGTTTTGTTTGCATTCTAAATTGTGTTGAAGTATCATAAGAATATCGTTACACCAAGGCTATTTCTGGTGACACAAAACTCTCTAAGACTATCTAGAGAAATAGAAATCAAGGTCTATGTTGTGAGTTGATCTAGACAACCATGCATTCTCCAACGTTTGATGCTTTCCAGCAGGTCACATCTAAAAGTGAAGGAGGAATGTTTTCATCAAAGAGGCTGAGTGAAATCATATTTGAGATTTGATGCATGAAGCTGTATACTTACTGCTGAATGACATACACACAGACACACATGAGAAAAAATAGTAGAGAAACAGGTGCAACATTTTATGACGAAAATTGTAATAACCGCAAGAGAATGACTGATTTTTCAAAATTCCTTTCTCCCCGCCAGCCTCTACGATTACTGGAATCCATGTTTGAGTTTGGAAGAGAAATAGAGTCACTGCATGTGTTTTACATTGCCTTGCCCAAGTTTGCGACATTATCCGCTATTGTGAACCCTCCCCCCTCCCCCGCCCCCCAATCACATAGCACGGTTATAATGGGATTTGAAATGAAGTTGTTGCAGCATGCTGCCAAGATGACATACTGTAGTTTGGTCACAAAATCCTGTTTGCTCTACAGCTCAACCTGAAATATCGGGATTTTCGTGCCAAATGCTGTTTCTTTAACATTTATGAGCATCATGCTTTGGACTACGAAGCAGTTGTGTGTTTGCCCTGTAGCATTGAATGACTTACTTATCTTTGCTTCTGTGTTTCATCTTTGGAGCTGCAGAAGGTGTGGTTTTAAACTATGGCCTAACTTCCCAAGATATCAGATATTAGCCCTTTTGTACAATTTATAGCTGATGAAAACCTACTGACTGTACAAACTATGAAATCATCTCAAAGCAAAAATTAAGTGGAAATATTTTCATAATCTTTGCGTTTGAGAGCGTTTGAGAGCGTTTGCGATTGCTTTGCTGACCTCAGCAGAGGCAGGTCAAATTGGGGCGCACGCTTTTTTGGAAGTTCTGGCCTGAGTGTGTGTATTGTTCATGTTCCGTAGCATGTCTAATAAGATTTCGATTGCTTTACTAATACACACGTACATGAAGTGTAGACAATGATAGGAAATACGAGTATTTATTTCATCTACAAATTGTTGACAAAATTGGAATGTATGATATAATAGTGAGCTCTTCATGCATTAATATGTGACCGGCGACAACGGTTTCAGGCAAAAGTCAGGAATTTTGAAAATTCATTTTTTCACTGAATCACATTGCCCATTTCCTAAGCTTTGCATTGATATAAAACACTTGCATTCTTTGGCACCATAAGTGGGCATGGAAAGCGAAATAAAATGCACTTTTTAAGTTGTTAGCCTGACAAAATTGCGAGAAAACGGGCTTTGAAGATTCACCTCTTTCTCAAAGACAATGTCCGAGCGGCGATGCGAGGTGAGAATCACCCATCCGTACGATGGTGCCAATCGATGTTAAGCTCCGCCTCTAGCAACCACATTGCCTTCTGATTGGCTCACTGAGAGCGTCAAATTTCCCGGGCACCCTTCCTAGGAGCTCAGCGTATGGAGCCGAAAAACAATGCGGTTCGCTCGGGTTTGTTTTACCATTACGTCTTTCAAGATGGCGGATACGATAATTGCACGTATGGTGTACATGTGTATGGGTGCACGCATTACGCAATGGCATCCACACGCCATGACCATGTGCATACGATAACAGGAGCGGGTGGCGAATCCACACATTTACAAATCACGTCTTCATTGTTGTTGATTTGACTTTATCATTGGCGACCCTTTTGTAGGCAGAAAAATGCCAGTGCTGGCAAAGGTCACGCTTCCTGTTTGTTTTGCTTTTACAAGCCGTGCATATGTTGCCTTGTCCGGTGGTGTTAATTATAGTAAAACAAACAAACAAACACGACACGTTAGTTTCGCGCGATCTTGATGTGTAGTATTTGAATATAACTGGTTTCATGTGACCTCTCCTTTCCTCTCATCTACCTTCCCTTGAGTCAGTCTGCTGTCATAATTTTTACTACATGTACTTGTAAGAAGACTATTGTTTTTTCTTTTCACACGATTATGTCGTGCTAAATGATATTTGTTTCACTTCCGTTGTCGAACATTGCGGTAGAATAGTTTGGATAGAAAGCCAAACGAAGAGCACGCACTACAGCGTATAAACCACATATATAGCAAGAACAATGGAGCATGTAATCATGCACGCGTGGACGAAGCATTCCCCAAACGCTGCAACTGGTGTCTCCGAAAGCCAAATTATGTAAATGTGTGCGACGCACCAGCCAATCGCATGCGAGACCTTGCGCCGTAGCAACGCTGGGGATATTGGCGCGGCGTTCGAAAGAAGCTCGAAACTGACGAGTGCGATCCAACATAGGGTGCTTAAAATTCCATTTTCGATAGGAAGAACGTAGTCTTATGCTATGAAATTTAATGTAGATGTAGAAAACATATCAAAGACTCGATTTCTGCAAAAAACCCAAATCGACAAAAATAATGGTAAAGATCTTTGTACCCCGCCTAGGAGGAAATTTGCTATTGCGACTTTTGCCTGAAACCGTTGTCGCGGGTCACATATGTCTGTCACCATGTACAGTAATGTACCAACAGGGAGCTCGAGGGATCAGCACTTGCAGCACAGTACAAGGTCAGCTGGCCTGGCGCGCGAATTTCAAGTGAACCGGAAAGGCGATGGAGATGACGTAATTTAAACGCGTTTGTGATGTGAGTTGCGTTTATGCTTCCCCATCAAACACGATTAGTCAGAAACGCCGGTCGTAAACGCACTATTTTGTGCGTTTTGAAACGAAGTTTTGAAACGGCGTTTATATCAAAATGAGCAAGGACGCAACCGCGTTTTGAACTAAACGTGTATCAAAACGCTGATTCTGGCCTGAAAAGGGGAAGCATAAACACTGCCAAAGTCCCCCAAACCGTACATGGCCTTTAAGGGACCCCGCTGCCCATACTGGCAAGTGAAGAAAAATGGAGACATTCTCTTGGAGATGCAGAGATGCTCATATAGATAGGTCTATTGACGACTGTCCTTGGTTTTCCCTTTTGAAATGAGAACATTTCATGAATCTTGAGACCAATATTTCACTCCCTCTAATGATCAGTGATTTATGCCATTCAGTAATGATTTCTCATTATTACCTCTCCCCTGAAGGCTTTTCTCTCTAAAAGAGAGCCTTCTCCAGAGATAAAAAAGAAAATTTGGGTTTTATTTTTTCTGTAACTTTAAGTAATAATTCATCAAAGAAACACTCTGAAATATTTGAATCATTTGCGGCGATGCGACAAAAAAACTCTCCAGATTGATCAAATTGCTTCATATTAAAGTTTTCCTGACTACAGGAAGTTTCAGAGAAAGAACAGATTTCATTCATGTCATTTTCAGATCCACCCAAATCAGAAGGTGGTGTGTGCTTGAATAAAACTTCGATAATTTAATACGTCCAGTAGACACACTTTGCTCGTTCATGATTTTTTTCAAAGAATCATATAGGCCTGAAAACTGAGCTCACTTTTGTTTTCTGTGTTGTATCTGTTTATTTAGATTCGTAAATATATGATCAGATGGACAGACTAGCAGTAGTTTCATCAAAATTGGACTTGATTAGAAGTTAACCTGTCGAGGATGAGCTGATTTTGCTAAAACATGCTTTTCCCCTTGACACCTGCCCGGGTATACTGAACTTGGGACTACACTGTAGTCTTTAACAGGTTAATGGGATCCTAAAACTTGGCATGTTTTTATAGAGTGACATTTTATTATGTTACAACCACTAACCCTCCCATGAGTTTGTGGGTAATAAAATGTTGTATCAATTTTTTGTTTTAATCAAGAATGAAGCAATTACAACTAAATATTACAGCAGTAACTCTCCCATGAGTTTGTGCTAAAAATGTTGTGAATATCGTATTTCTTTGTATCGAGAATGAAGCAATTATAATTATTTTCCTTTGATGTCATCATTAGTGTGTTACAGCACCATAACACAATTTGATGCAAAGGGTAAAAGTTTCTCACTTTGGTAAAATGTCAAAAGAGGAATTCAGTAGATATTTGTGTGTAGGTCATAGTAGACTCGTAGGCCCGAATTCAGGAAGGTGGAACAATCTTTGTCCATGGTGTAAACCATGGACAAAGACCATAGTTTGTATGGGGCGGCAAGTGTCGCATGGCCTATTTAGGTATGAAATCAGTCATTTTGTTGATGAAATGACTGGTTTCGTAGCGAAATAGGCCATGCGACACTTGGCGCCCAATACAAACTATGGACCATGGACAAAGGATGGACAAAGATTGTACCACCTTCCTGAATTCTTGCCAAAAGGTCATGATATCACTTTATCTAATTTGCATAATTATGTCATTGCTATGAAAAATAATGAATTCTAATCAAATGATTGACTGAGAGCAGTCACATGACCAGTCTTTCATTTTGCGTAACATGCACAATGGATATAAGTTTCTACTCATGACCAGTACTAATACATGTCACAACGTACGTCATACTTCAGAAACGTGCAAGACCCAATGCTCACTGATGTCACAACGTACATCATACTTTAGAAGCGCACACTCAATCAGTTACAACAGTTACAAGCATGTGTTCAGTCTCTATTAATTAAATTCAATGTAAACAAGTTCATCTTCAGTGTGTTTTAAACATTACTTGGGGCATCTTGGCTCTTGAGTAAGTTCTACACGTAGCTGACTGACTGGTATTTACCCATAGAGGTTAATTAAAAATAGTTCTTAGTTCAATTTTATAAAACAAATAGTGCATAATGCATGCACCCTCGAGTGTGCTACATCTCCACTGACGCACTCTCACTTATGCATTATTTAATATCACTGTCTATGAAAATGTGTGAATATTGAAAAGTTTTTCAATTTTTGCTTTCTGTCTGGTTGGAAGAAATTTCTACCTTTCTATTTGTTTGACTCTATTCTGTTATTAATGCTATCGTGATCGTGGTATGGAGTGTCACTTTAAGTTGTCTTGATCGTGGTATGGAGTGTCACTTTAAAGTTGTCTTGAGCGGTGGTGTCGTCTGGCAGAGGGCCTACGTGTGGAACAGGCACGAGGGTATGAATAGAGGCTTGTGCTGCCTTGTTGTCTGTTACGAGAATCTCATTCAGTCTTTGGATGCTTTGCCTGAGGCTGGGGGATTTTATTTTTCAGTTTTTTCCTCCAGCTTTGACAGGTCATCAGAATCCAGGGGTGCCTGATGTTCCCCTCTCTTTCACAGTTTCTCTCCCCCCCCCCTACTCTTTCATCAAGTCTTCATAAAACGGTCATGTCAGAATTTCTAATCCTTCCTTTATCTTTCTCCCGGACTGAATAGTGGAACATGATGCATGGAAGAGGTCATGGCTTTGGCATTGAATACTTGGATCCTCTCATGTCCTCATCTTTTTGGGCTTGGAGTTAAGCAGAAAATGCAAGAGAGAGAAAAGAGAGATATATAGAAGAGAAGCAATAAAGGAATAGAGATAACTTGTCTAGAGTTTAACCATTGTAATGCATCAAAGAATGGCAATAAAAAAGGTCTTTCAGCTCTGCGGTATTAGGCCATATTCTGCTACAGATTTGTCAGATGTTTAATGCCGTGTTCTTCTTACGTGCTTGAAATTCAATGGAAAATTCATGTATCCACATGATTTAATGCCGGTAAGCCTTTGAGACATGCCCTGGTGAAGTTTAACAAAGTTTGGGTGGGCTTTTACCAAATGGATGTCATCCAGAGTACGCTTGCACTTTTCTGTGCTGGCGCATCATGAGGAGTATGATCAGAACTGACATGTTCTTGAAAGGAACACCTGATGTTAAACTTTGTGAGGACAATTTCTCTCAAAATAAGGTACTTTTGGGGATGACACAACATTTGCTCCTGTGACAATTGCTCCATTTTTATTTTTCCAAGGACTTAGGGTTATGGTTAGGGTTGCGATAGGGTTTAAGGTTAAGATTGATGTAAGGATTAGGATTAGAGTTAGGGTTATGTTTATTGGTAGAATTAATGTTTGGCTTAGCATGCAGATATTTCGTGGGAGCAATTGTGGCGGGAGCAATTGTCGTAGGAGCAAATGTCGTGGAACCATTTTGGGATACCGTGCATTGTTGGCTCAGAAGCAAAAGGGCATCAGCACTACAATACAAGGACAGTGAGATCAACAAGCTGCTGCCATGCTTGCAGTACAATAAGTGGCTCAAAATACCACAAAATCAATTTCTGTACATTCTCCTAACTTGCTGACATCGTTTCAGATTGTAATGATGTAAGGCAGATGATGTGATTACTGGGACCAATCTTTTTCACTTGATCTAATAAATATCTGGTCCAAAGCTGTATCAAGACATCAACTCCCTGTTTGAATGTGACCCAGCTGAATTTGACTTTGATAAATGGATTGAAATCAAATCATCTTCCTGTTTTAGTGTCACTTTGATTAATTTTGATTTTAATACATGGAGTGAAATCAAATCATCTTCTTGTTTTGAGTGTCACTCAGTTGAATTTTGACTTTATCAAATGGAGTGAAATCAAACCAATGTGATGGTAAAGATTTTATTCAGATTAGACTTAAAATAAAAAAAGATGACTTTGATTGTTGATACTTTTTTGACCCCTTCAGAGACCATCACGATTTCAGTGATTTCTTTCCATTCGTTGATCTTGCTGTCCATGTTTATCCGTAAAGTAAACATTCCATTCCATATGGGGCAGTCGCATTTTCTTCCAACAAAATTTGAAATCAGAGCTATTTTCAAGTATCACCTTAGGCTACCAGACAGCTTGACTAGATTCAACTGAGATTGGAAATAATGTGTTCCTAAAAATACATTGCTGATCTCTATCCAGAGTTGCTCCAAGGTTTGTGGCTGTATCATAAAAGGAAGAATTTTTTCCCCAAAAAGCTGCAAAAATATGAATCATAATACAGAGAGAGATGTGCCTTGACTGCGAGGCAGTGTCACGGTTAGTGGATTAAGAGCCGTGTTTTCAAGTACCGTAAAAGTGGAAATTTTCGCAGTGTAGAAATTCTCGCGCATTTTGCGCAACCAGAAGCTAGCGCGAAAATAAAAGCATGTGAATATTTTTGCATGCTATATGTTCCAGTTATCAACGTCCTGATTCCGCGGAATTAAAAACATGTGAAATTCATGTTACCTGTCCAAGCGCGAAAAATTACCTGCATGAAAATAGCCTCTTTTACAGTACTCGATAGGTGTGGCTAGTGGATTCTGACCTGTGCTTTCAAGGAGCAGGGCCATGTTGAACGTTCAAGTCTTAGCATGGCTGCTGCTTTGTGTGGGCAGGATGCATTCCCCCTTCTACCAGGGATGGTACATGGGTACCCAGTAGGAGGATGAAAGTTCTGTTGAGATTTTGAAATGCATACTTTGGTTCAGCATGGACCTACAACGAAAAGGTCCATGGGTTCAGTGACACAAGAATTCGTATTGACATTGATGCAGACATTGAATCTGCAATGTGAATCTGCACGATTGCACCAAAAATTCTACACCAGAAGTTCGACCAGCAATTCTATGAAACTTGTGGCATCATGGCAAAAAACAAATGTAGTATTGCCCCAACCACCCCCCCCCCCCCCCCCCCACCAAATGTAGCCTGTCAATTAAATCATGCGTGCACACTGTACTGCGTTCCTAAAGCTCACAAATTCTGGCAAGTGTGGTACTGTACAACACAATATTTTTGCGACATGAAATTTTCGCGAATGTGACCCGACAGCCTTGTTCGCAGCATTACATTTTTGTGAGTTGCCTCTAACATTCCATGCATAATAGTGTAGACAAGATCTTAAGCTTGCATTTTAATATCGCGAAACTCGGCTCGCGCAAAATTCGCAAAATTAAAATGCACGCGAACATTCCTCGTTTGACAGTAATTTCAAGAGATTTGATTGCAGTGTAAATGCAACAGGTCATGTGTCATCATTATCACTGTAGTGATATTTTCCAGTGAGAACGACCCTAATCACACTTGTCAATTTCATGCACTATACCTACTTTCAGTATGACTGTGAAAATAAACATGCAGTTCTACAATCATCTCCTTGATTTTTTTTTTGGGGCATTTTTTTCATCTTTTCATCCCAAACTCAACTTTCTGACAGGTTGTTTGTCTCTTTGCTCGTTGCACAAGTCATCGTCTTCTCGGAGTGATATCATTCCTTGCAATCTCTGGCCGGCTTCAGTGCCATCTCAGTGTGGAACATGTTGATGTAGAGATAGGCAAGACCTTAGCATTGACCACTAGTGTTGGTTCCAGACTCTTGGCGATATTATTTTCTCGTGTACTCCAACCAAATCAGAGCTGAAGGGGCATCTCAGACACCAAGCATTAACCTTTAGCAGCTGAACCATCTATGGCTGCCCCTCGTGGAAGTCAATTAACTACCCGTATTCTTTTTTTCATGTGTGTGAGGTAGTGTGTGTTTGTCTGTGTGTCTGTGTGTGTGTAAACATGTATTTGTGTCTGGTTGTCTGTGTGTTTATTATGTCTTTATCTGTGAAAAGGTCTCTTTATCTTTCTCTTCATTTTATCCTTGTATCACCACAGTCTGCAGGGATACCAGTTTTCAGGCAAAAGCCTGAATGTGTAGGCCCTGGTAGTATCAAAGTTTAGGCCCTTTATATACCAAAGTAACTTCATTGAGATGCATTTTAGACCTTTTCTTTCATTTCATCTTGCATCCTTGAATCTGGAATTTAATCATCAAAACATAAAAATGAGTTTCTTCTTCCTTCAGTGGAAAAGAATTTGACATTGCAACTGCCTCTGGTTGCTGAAGGGTTAAAGCTTATGCTCTGTTACTCCAGGTTGAAGAAATGTTTTTTACAAATGCGTGACTGGTTGATGATTCAAGTCTTGCACAGAGCCTAGTGATCCGATTTTGATTAAATCTAAATGTAATGTTGGGACCGTGACCCCTTTTAAATCAAATACCAAGGAATTACGGTCTGCCCCGCAAACGTCTCCAGAGACGGTATCCAGAGCCTATTAGAACCAGCTCAGGCCAGGACTCTGGGTTTTTAGAATGAAAAGAAAGAAAGAATGAAAAAAAAGTTTCTGTTTGTAAAGTTTTTCCAAGTTCATGGAGTGACAACACGCAACTTGTTAGAGTGGAAAATCTGCTCTGCAGGCATGCAGTTTTTGTGCTTTATGTTACCAATTAGATTAAATGAATAAGTTTGATTAAATGTTCCATGATTCTATGCCTAAATGCTCACTTAGAATCCTCATGCATATTAGTTTGATTGTTCCTATCACAAGTTTAGACACATGATATCTTAAAATCATATCTATTTGACTGTGCATCCAGTGTTGTAATTTGAATATTGTAACTGTTGTAATTTGCGTTGCAAAATCAATTATTCAAATCAGATCAAATCTTATCATTTGGAAACTATCACATGGTGTTCCAACAACATGTTTTGACGTAATTTCTAATCAGTTTTATTTAGACACTTTCGATTGTCACAGGTAGCAATAAAAAAACCCCAGAAAGTAACACACACAGAGGTGTGATTAGCCTCGCATTAACCTTGTGAATGCAGCCACGTGTTAAAGAAATGCACGTTTGCCATATTTCTTAACTATATTGTCATTCTGTATGGTCAGGTTTCAACTTCTGTGCTTTAAAAAAACATCATCCTATCATTAGTGATATACGAGTTGCAGCCCTCAGAGTGACCTCTTCAAATTGGCAATGCAAATATAAGAAGAAAGAAAAGGCAAAGTACCTCATGGGCAGATTCATCTGGGCAGTGAAAATGATTTACGGAGAGACCACCTCGAAACTTTGATATCTTAAGTAATTTTAACTGGGCAAAGTTTTTTTTTTTTGTATTTCAGGGGATGAGGAAGAGAATAATACCATTTTTGATCATTAAGTTTTTTTTTGTTAGTTTGTTTGTATGTGCATTTGTGTGTGTGTGTGTGTGTGTGTGTGTGTGTGTGTGTGTGTGTGTGTGTGTGTGTGTGTGTGTTGAGCTGAATGTAGTTTGTTGAAATGGTTAGTTAAGATGGAAGCATAGGAAAAGAATTAACAATGTGGTTGATAGATTATATTTTTCTGTTGTCTCTTCGTGCAAAATGTGTGAAAATTTCCACTTTTACAGTACAGATGATGAAACATGTTTGAACCTACTGGCCATGTTTCAACCAAGGGAGATTGATTGGAGAGACAGCTGAGAGGTATGAACAAGAGTGTGTCCTGGCAGAAGTATCTTAACCAACAATGACATCATTACTTCAACTCCAATAATTCACCGAACCCCTAAGTGAAGTTCTCTCTCAGTATGCTTGCCTGCAACGATAAATCTCTTGACAAAATGTGGTTACATCAGCATAAAGAAAAAGCTGCTACGTAGAAAAACTATGAACATAGAACGGAGAATGGAGTCGCGACATGGATAAAAGACAACGAAGGAAAAAGTGGGAGAAAGACATGGGGATTGGGAAAGAAAGTGTTTTATGATATTATTTATGATGGAGGCGTGGTTGAGATACTTTTGATTTAAGGTCTTACCATTTCTGTGACAGGGGTATAGTAACTTTCTTGTCTATATTAAGATCTTTTTCTCGGTCTGTTGACCGGGTGATATATGACTGGGAAGAGATGGTTACCAACAGAGAAGAGTATATGAGGGGGAGATGAAGATAGAGAGAGTGTGTGAAAAGAGGAGATGGTAAAGAAGCATGAAAGAGATCCGTGAAGCAACTTTTCCATATTGTCGGCTGATAACCAGAAGGGCTCTTTTCATAATTTTTGGAGGTATTGAGTTACTGTAAAACAAGGAATTTTCGCGTGCATTTTAATTTTGCGAATTTCGCGAGCGCCAAAATTCGCGAAATTAAAATGCACGCGAAAGTTTTTGTCTACACTGCATGCGTTGAACGCCAGTGGCAATTCGCGAAAATTTCATGCCACGAAAAATGCTGGCGGCTCCAATTCGCGAAAATTTCATGCCGCGAATATATCATGTTTTACAGTATTGTTATCATGTTGTAGAGCTCAATCTCCACTTCATTATGGCGTCAATTTTAAATTATTTTCATTTTTAAGTATAAAGTTAGAATTAAAGGGTGTGTACAGTTCTGGTCGAGGTGAGGATTTAGCTTTTAACATTTTGCGAGATATTCAGAAACCACCATATGAGATGTCATAGAGCATGCAATTCTAAGGGGTTTCAAAAGTTTATTTGATGAAAATCGGTTTGGAAGTGGCTGAGATATCCAAGAACAATGTGAAACAAAGAGATCCTAATAAAGTTGGGGCATGTAGTCTTTTATTATTATTATCACTTTTTTTGATATCTCAGCCATTTGAAAACCAATTTTCATCAAATAAACGTTGACAACGATTACATGTTCTTTCATATTTCATAAGAGGTTTCTCATTATCTTACTTAGGAATGTAAAAAACATGAATCCCCACCTCAACCAGTACTGTACAGCCCCGTTAAGACCACAAAGGAACAATTTTACCGTATTATTGGAACAATGCCCACCACTCTACCCACTTTTGGTTGAATAAACTTATTTCATGAGAATCGATTGTTTGGTTTTTATTTATGCTCAAATCTTAGTATGAAGTAGCGCCCTTCTAGTTCTCAGCTGATGTTTTGAAAGGTACAGAGATGAGTTGACTTGCATGTCTTTCATCAACTTGAAAAAATAAGTTTTAAAATAGGTATCACTTACTTTTCTTACAAAGAGGCTTTAAAAGAAAAATGACAATTGTTTTAAGCATGAAGATGAAAAAGTTAATGCTGATTTTTGTGAAATATTGATATAAGTTTCTCCATTCCATATCCTAGACTTGAATTTGTGCTTATTTTGGTATTTTTGAACTTACATTTTAAAAAACAAAATATCCTAAAGTTGATATTTTTTTGGGCAGTCTGTCCCACAAAAGATACATGGAAGAAAGTTTCTCATTTATGAAAACAAAGGTACATATTAGGCTAGAGAAGATACATCGAATTGTTGGAAGCACTCATTATTGAGGGTAGGCCTATGTGATTACATTTTTGTGAAGCAGATAGCTTTTTTAATTGACTAAGTTATGTTAGTTTCTGTAATGTGAATACTTTTTTTTGACAGCATGTATTTTTCATATGTACAAATTCTCAGCAAACATAACAACTAACAGTGCAGATTTGATGATGTAACACAACAAGGAGTGATCGGATCCCCCGATGCGAAATAAGCCTGAGATTGCTTTCTATTTATAGAGCTGTCTATAAATACCGGCAGTAATAACCCCGATGACCCCGTGAAATGTGTAAGGAAAGAAAGAAACCCTATCAACTAAGAGCTCGTGATAGGCGGGCAGGCTTGCCTTTCTTTTACGCAATAGTTGCCACGGTTACTGCATGCTTGCTTCAGTTCGCATGAAATTGGACCACTTATTTTTTTTTCTCCTCCTCATCTTGCTCCCCTCCCCAGTTTCTGCTTAGGCATTAGGAATGTCCCAGGCTTCAGCATTTGGCCTGCACCCCTGTAGTAGCAGTTGGTAGCTGGGGTTTATTTTTGGGTCACAGGTTGTATGTTTGTGAGCACCTGTTGTTGACTGTAGTTCATATGGAAGAGGATTGGTTTAATGTGACAGAGTGCTTCCAGATATACGCCAACAGATGGACATTTTAGTTTAGCTTTTCGTGTTTTGTCTGTTTGATCTTTCTTCGAAATCTGCAATGGCAGTTGTGAATTTGTGGAATGCCCAGACAGTTACACAGGCTGTAGATAGATTGATATAATGATCAATTCTTGGTCTCAGTACCATGGATCCTAGTGAAAATGTGAGATTCAAAAGTATTGAAATGGTTAATGACATGGCATCAGGTTAAACAAAAATACTAAATCATGAAAATAGTAAACAGGGAATGTGTATTTCTGTAAGTTGGACAAAGCAACATCAACATGCTAATTTCCAACAGGCACAACGGAAAATGCACCGTAGATCAAGTATGAAATGTCAACTTCTAAAAGATTATAGCACATTTACTGGCACCCTCTTCATCCTGGCTAAAGAACATCCAAAGTCCCATGCATAGCAATTTATGTTAGGTTGGCGATTCCTCATGCTTTTCATTGCTGTGTAATGGCCCAACATGGTGCAGTTCTTCTAGACTGTGTATAATGTACGAGTATCATTCATTACTGTTACATACAAGGCAACAAATGAAACTATGTAACATCTGGCAGCATTTTATAGCTGTTAGGTTTGTGAAGCAAGGTGGTCATCTTCAGTAGATATAAGATGCTTGTTTCAGCAAGAGTTGACTCGTAGAAATTCTTATTACATTCTCATATCAAACAATGACTTTCCAAAAATATGAGAAGAGCACCACTTCTACTACCACTTCTACCATTGCTACCAGGTGCTACCACTATTCTAATCCTGCTACTTGTACTACTAGTGATATTACTATTGCCACTACTTCTGCTATTACAGGTACTACTACTGCTGCTACTATTACTGGTACTATGCTACTACTACTACTACTACTACTACTACTACTACTACTACTACTACTACTACTACTACTACTACTACTACTACTACTACTACTACCACCTCTGCTACTGCTATCCCCACCACTACCACTATTATTTCTTCTGTTATTGTGACTGCTACATCTACTTTTACACTTTCTGCTGATGCGGGTCAAACGTGGGACTATATCTCAATATCACCTCTTCTGTCTAGAGAGAAAAAGAAAGAAGGGTGGATTTATTGATCCTCTGCCCCCTTCCCTTAATCCCCGACTCCTCTTCACTGGAGTTGGATCTGGTAGGAACAAAGAAGGGTATAGTCAATTAGGGCGGGGGTACAAAAGACACCAGTCAGGCTTCAGATGAGATGTTAAAGATGAATACCGATGGGCAAACCTGTTAACTCCTTGCACCCCATATCTTGGAAATGTAAACCTGTCCCTGGGCCCTGTTTTATGAAGAGTTAAAATTGATTATAAAGTTGATATCTATGATAAGTCTATGGCAGCCAGTGTGTCAAGGTAAGGAAATTTAAAATCGATTTTATCTTTTGATAAAACAGGGCCCAGATGTATGCCATGCCCTACCTGTTTCATAGGAGAATCTATATCTCCATATCATATGACACTTGACTTCAGGAGTTTTATTGGCATTTATGACACTGTTGTCCTTTTTGATTGGGGGGGGGGGGGGTGTAGGACTTGTAGTTCCTGCTAATTTTGAAAAGAGGCTGAAAGATGGGATGTAGAATTAGTCTAAATGTAGGGGCCTATGTAGTCTTGATGGCGGGATATGTCTGGTTCACAGTTTGGTTTAGTGCATTCAAACTTATACAATAGTTAGGATTAAGCAGACTTGATAGATGGCAGCCAGTATTTCCATTTCGTTTAATGTTCTTTCTAATCCCTTTCACAACAGCAGCAAAATATCATTTGAAATATATGCCTGTCAGAACCTTCGGCTAATTGTTGTACTTTTTTTCTTCTTCTTCTTTTGAGGTTGCCCCATAACAGAATATTTCGTGGGATTGGTTGACCTATAAGAAATAGAAGGAAGCCAAAGAAATGTGATTTGGTAGTTGAAGGGCTAAAAGTAATCTTGCCTTTAGAAAATGAGACGGGGGGGGGGGGGGGGGGGTTGTTGTTGTTGTTGTTGTTTTTCATTTTCCATCTGTGAAGATGGCTGGATAGCCCATATTCAGCTACACTAAGCTGGTCTTCCATGGGGTCCAGTTGGATGTGGGGTGGGACCACTTCACCGGGTTAGACACCCTGCTCTTTTCGATGAATGAATGAAGCGGGATCTTTTACGTGCATGAGCTGTGACTCTCTCATACACGGGACCTCCATTTTATGTCCTATCCGAGGGACAGAGTGTTTTGCCTCTTGCTAGAGGGGACGGTATGTTTACACACAACATTGCTCAGTCCAGACTCGGGTTCGAACCCGGGCCGCGTGATCGTGAGGCAGACGCGCTACCGACTGAGCCAACTCACTGAGCCAACTCACCGCCCTCACCGGGAGGGAGGGGGAGATGGGAGAGAGAGAGAGAGAAGGAGGGGAAATGGAAGAATGGCAAACAGAAAAGGCAATAGTGCAAATACAGTGTAAAGGACAGATCTATTGAGGGCAGAGTCTGATCAAGGTGCAGAAGCAAAGTGAAAAAAGTGTTTCTGTAATTCACTGTCTTCACCCTCTAACAGGGGTGTATCCAGGATTTTTTCTGGGGGGGTCGTAATCAAAATTTTTGGACCTTTACCTTTGCGAGGGAGCAGAGCGACCGAGCGGGGGGGAGGGTGTGGGGGGGGGTGTGGGAGGGGGGTGTCCCCCCTCCCACGGTAGGGAGTGTTTGAATCTTATATCTGAAAATGGGGCCATTTGGTGCATACAAAAGTGACTTTTTTGGCATGGCAGTGCGGCTTAGAAATAAGGTAAACTTTTATGGCATATTAAAACTAAGTTCAGAAATTTACGAGGTTTTTGCCAATTTGCTGGAACACCACTTGGTCACTTTTTTTTCCTGTTGTATATGGGGTAATAAGCCCTCAAAAAACAAAAATGTCTTTTACAAAAAGTGGACCTTTTGAAAATTTGGGGGGGGGGTCGTACGACCCTCCCGACCCCCCCTTGCATACACCCATGTCTAACCAAGTCTGACTCGGGCTCCCGGGCCTGGGGATGACCGAGACGGATTAGCCGAAGATACCGCTCTCCATGTCCTGTCAATTCTACATCTTTTGATTTGAACACGCTCGAACATCATAAGACCTTGAAAGGCTTAAAGAGTTCCTTTTTTTTACACACACCCACTTAAAGCGTCCGTATCACACATTCATGTTTTTCCCTCTAAAATTTGTTGATGCCCCAGTGATCGATCCACTTGATAATCTGCCCTCGTTACATAATGCCCAATTCACATCTGACAGATTAACCCATGCACACTTGAAATATGTGGCCTTTGTATACTTTGGAGTGTGAGTCAGTTGTATGGTAGATGTAAGTTACAAAAGAAACATAAGTCAAGAGGGAAATTATCACAGAAAAACTTTACAAGAGCCCTAATTCATCACAGATCATCTTTGTGTTTCATTTGCACAGTTTGTCTGTTTGTAGGTTTGAATGTTTTTACACGAGAATGACATATAACAGAGCAAATTCAAAGAGGAGACTGTTCCCCTCCATGATATTGAGCAAAAATGAATGATGGTGAAAGGTAATTGAGCATGATGGAAAGGGTTGGAGGAAATAAAGAGTTAGTGTGGGGGACAGACACTTTTTACTGTGTCCTCTGAGTGGAATATGCACATCCCACTGAGCGTTATATGATATGAGATTTGCTTTTTTTTTTCCTTTTCAAAATGCCTGCAGTGTATAGTCTTAGGTTCAGACTTAATCAATTTCAAATGTTTGTGATCATCCTGGTACCTGTACTATAGCAGATTTAGATTCTGACCCACGAGCTTCTTGTCTACTTTCATACTCCAGCAGTGCACTATTACCTCCGCCAAGGGAGGAGGTTATGTTTTCGTTACCGTTTGTTTGTTTGTTTGTTCGTTTGTTTGTCCGTGTGCAAAATAACTCAAAAAGTAATTAATGGATTTGGATGCAACTTACAGGAAAGGTTGAGAATGACACAAGTAACAAATGATTAGATTTTGGTAGTGATCCAAGATTTTTTTTTTGAATTTATGAAGGATTTTTGATATTTTGACAGGTGTGGTCAGCAAACTCGGGGGTTCAAACTGTGCATTTTTGAGGTTTTCTAACGCGCACTAAAGTGCGTGCTCTGGTTTCTGCTAGGGCGAGGTGCGCCACGCAGCTGAGGGTTTATGACGTAACAAAGGCTTCTATATTGGGAAATTGGGCGATTTTTCAGCATGTATACCTATGGATGGAAATCACTGCTCTCTATGGAAGAGCCCAAAGAGCTTTTCCCCAGTGGTGGAGAGGAAAAAAATCTCGTAGGGAAGAGCAAGATCATCGGTGGAAAGTAGCTGCTTGGTGGAGGTCTGCACTCTCAGAGTGCTTTTCTAGTTTTTTTTTTTTGGGGGGGGGGGGGAACTGTGACATGCTTGGTTTGAGATTGTGAGAAAGCCAGTTACTTTGTCTCTGTCCTCAAAGGAAGTATAAAAAATTAAGAAATACTGAGGAACAATGATTGATTTTCTTTCTCATAGCTCTCTGTAATACTATGCCATTCAGTGACTGGAGCCCCATCTGATAGTCCTGTAATGAGAGTAAAACCATATTACCCACTGTGCCATTTGACCCGTTGATTTGAGAGGTCATTGTGCGGGAGTGTTGGTTTATCTCCGGCTCGAATCGCAGGAATCACGGATGGATCGGGGGTGCGCCAGGTCTGTGAAGTCGAGTCCTATGAGTCACCACTGTTTGTTCTCGTCAGTGACCAATGGTGTCACGAGCTCTTGAGTATTTAGAAAAGGCTTGCCCATAGAATGGAGTGTGGTGATTGGATGTTTCCCTTATAAATGATGGTCTTCATGAAGATAATGCAAATATTCAGAGATGCTGTATTTTCTTCTTCAGATGGGACTCAGTCCGTTAGAAACATTAAAGTGATTGTTGAGAAAAAAGGTAGAGATAGAGAACAAGTTGTTGCATTTTCCTGGAACTATATACCACCCACACAAGCCACAGATGTCATTGACTTTCATTATTTTTCAACTAGAGCATGGTGTGATTCATTTTTTTCTTTCTAGTTAAAGCTGAAAGATGATATGTGGGGAAAAGACATAGTCACAGGCAGGGGCATCCGATCCTCTTCGTTTCTTCGCCCACAAGACATGGTGTGAAACAAAATCTCTCTTATCCTGACCCACTAACAGTGATGAATGGAGGAGTTTGTACCCTACTGGCTCTCACCTGCTGGCTTCATGCGGGAACAAGGAGTTGTACTCAGTGTCCTTTAGTATTCATCAGTATTTATGTCAGTCATTTTACTTGAGAACATCTCCACTACAAAAAAACAACAACAACAAAACAAACAAACAAACAAACAAATCGTAGAATTTTAAAAAATGATCTGTATCTTTGCCTTCTCATTGATGACATTGTTATTATTGCGATTTGATTTCTTGCTAAGTGATATTATTCATAGATTATTCAAAAATATGCTTCATTAATCACATAAATTGTACCATAGTGCATACACTGAGACTAAAACAGAGGAGTGGTCCCTGAATATCCTGCCTTCAGAAACTGTCAAGTTTCACACGAAGTTGTTCATCATGCTCTGATTGATTCCTTTTTTCCCCCTCAATTTTCCCAGAAATCATCCAAAGGAAGCATAGGAATCGTGCTGTTTCTGGGAAATTAAATGCATGCTTGACTCTTTATCACATATCATGTCATTGATACTGGAAGAAAAGGAGTACCGGTATACCTACGTCTGTGAGCCGTATTGTTGTTTTCAGATTTTGAACAATTGTGTGGCCTTTGTTTGGGTCAAAAGATAGAAGATGAGTCCCTTTCTGATATATAATTTCTAGTATACTGTATATGTTAAGTAATGCATGTGTGAATTACTCCAGGATTAATTTTTTGATGTGCATTACACCCTGGGTCAGTTAAGGCCCTAGAGTATAAGCCTTCAGTTGCCCGTGTGAAGAGCTCCTTTTCATGCCTCAAAATGGCCTATTGCAGAGAGCTTTAATAATAGAGATCCTTTGTCCCTCTTCACTACCAGTCAATACTTGGTAGTTCCACATCAGAGGGGCAGCCCTGGGTTAGAGCACTGCAAATGTTGAGATTAAAGAGACCTGACATTTTCTGTGAATCAATCACCATCATAGGTGGCATGATTTACAATTAATTGTTGTCATTTAAGTTTAAACGAAGTTAATATCTTGAAAATCTGCTGAAGATTGTTCATTCTCCAAGCAGGACAGCAAACAATTTCCTGGCACATAGAAAGATGTGTGGTTTCCTATGATGTTACAGATAGTTTTCATGCTTTTTCAGCAGTGCTAGCAGCCCTCTTGTAGGAAGCTGGTGACCCTCTTCCATCATCATCATCTACTCCAGATTTGAAGTAATTCTTGGCTTTGACATTTGATCATAGCTGTATCATTTTTCAAGCTTGCTTTTCCAGAATTTATGACCAATTTCCTCACTCAGTTGTGACATTGATGCAACTCAGATTTTGTTCTGGCAATACTGAGGCCTTTAATCGAGATCGTAATGTAAGAGTAATGTAAGGAAAGTGGGTCTAAGACTCATTGTCATTCTTATTGAACGCATCTTCATTTGTGTGGAGATCTAAGTGTGAGAAGGAATAGACCTGACATGATATATAAGCTTTTCTTTGTGGCAGATAATTTGGGCAATCAGGAATGCAATTGAGTAGGGAATGAGGATTTGTCAGATTGCATGCAAGCAGTGGACAGTTTGAGAGAGATGGAGATCAGAATAGATAGTATTATTGGTCATCTTATCAATGGTCTAACCTTGATCCATGGCTAACTTGGATGGAAATAATATAAAATTGATAAGACTTGCATAATTTTGCCCATAGATTTCATGGTATTTCACTTTACTTTCATTACCTAGGTTTATGATCAGAAATTATCTCTGTTAGTTTTTAATGTTCATTTGTGATACATATCAAAATCACATCTTGAAATCAAGCTATCATATCTTAAGCAAAATTAAGTGTATCATATTTTCCTTGCATGTCAACAGTTTAGATTGTGGTATTAATTTACCATTAGGGATAAACACACACACCAAAAATTTTTCCCATCTATATAATTATACATACCGGTATATGTATATATGAAAATGTTAAAATCAAAGTATGTGTGTCGGCTTATATTTTGTAACATATATTTGAAATTTATAATGATGAATGCATTCTGACAGGGACCAAGATAAGTTGGTATGAACCATTAAAAGCCTGAGGTGAATGTCATTTTCACATCTTGATACTCTTTCAGTTTGACAATTTTGTTGTGATCATCAACAGACTTGTTGCCATGATCAGTACATTATTCCTTTGTCATTTCCCTGAAGAGGTAATTTAGTTCTTTTTGTGATAATTGATTTCTGTTTTGACAAGGATCCACCAATGGTGAAAGTACAATAAGAATTTGTCAATGCACAATCATGAGAATGATGTTATGATCTTTTTTTTTTCTTTTACCCCAGTACGCAATGATTGTTCTTTCCGCTTGATGACATCGAGTAAACCATCTTTTAATCTTTTGACACTTTTGTAGCGTTTATTGAATTTCATGCTCCGAGTACCTCAACAAAGTTGTTTTTCTCCTTGCAAATGAGTTTGAGAAGATTCAGGTTTTGAGACTTTTGTTGTGTATGACAGACTTTTGTCGTGTGTGACGTACTTTTGACTTTTGCTGCTATGTCAAGCACAGATTAGCAAACATTGTAGTCGTTGAATGGCTCCTTCGTTTTTCAGTTCAGTGTTTTGGACCCTTTGTATGTTCAGCTTTGCCAATGAAAGCAAGCATTTTCTCCAGGGTCCGGAAAGTTCCACCCACTCACAGGATTTCTTGTTACAGAGATCGTTTCATTCTATCAATATTTTCCTGTAAGCTTATGGTTTTCAGGCTAGATGTTGTCAGAGTTGTTTTGTGGTAGCTGATATAATGATATAATTTGCATGCCAGCCAAAAGCCCATTACGCAACCCAAAATTAGATTGCATTAATCTAAGCAAATTAAAAAATATGTGTATGAATACATTACATATTTAAAGTAAATTTATTGTTTTTGCTCATCTATTACTTCATTATGTGTTTCTGGGGGTGGTCATTATCTATCTATCCATTTTTTATTGGGTACCTTTTGGGCCAGTAAAATCTTTAAATCTGAAATTTTGGTGGCCTGAAAAAGAAATGTAGCAGGCCGAAATAAGCAAAAACATAACTATCCATTTGGAATCATAAGTGTCTGATTGAGCCACCAAAAGATAGCCTTTTTGGAAGATAGGTGGCCCAGTATCAACATTTAGTGGCCCTGGGCCACCAGTGCCACAGATATGACCCTGCCAGCTCTTCGGACCTTCTTGATTTTAGTAGTATTTGTAATCGTGAATGCAATAGTTTAAGTTTTTGAAGTGTTCCTATTGTCATTACAATTCCCATATCGAAAGACATGAAATATACTATATACACCATATAATTCTTGAGTCTAATTTTTCATGAATTGGGACTTTCTTCTAACTTTGCGTGTGATTAAGTTCGCAAAGGTGGAGTGTAGAGATAGACAGAGGAATGTATTCCTGTACACTGCATTCATTTCTGGATCAGAGTTGATATTTTCGTGTTATTACATTCGCAAAAAGCATCCGACTTGCAAAATTTGCGGAAATAAAAACTTCACAAAATGTATGGAGAATACAGAAGTTGACTTGCAGTAACTTGTTCAAACAAATGTCGCAGGTGACATGAGTAAGCCAACATGTTTCTATGGCAACGAGGTACCACCTGCTGTAAAGTGTGCTCGTGTTTACATTGAGGTAGTCCGTGGTGCTTCGCTCTTTGATTACATTCATGTCAACTTTTGTCATTTTTTTGTTGCTTGGTTCTTCCCCATTTCATCGCTCTGCTGGGTTTTTTGCTGTCTTCTTGTTTTATGAAATATACTGTAATTGGAATTGGAATCGATTGTAATTAAAGTGGTTTATTCAGTAAAAAACAGTCAAACATAGTAGCAAAACAGCTGATCTGCATTCAGCGTACAAGGCAAACAGACAAAATATTGAATACATTCCATGGTATGTTAGCATGGTTGCTCATGCAGGCATGCTATTCCTGTTTTCAGGTTTAATTTTCTAGTCTTCCCATTTTTCTCTCCTTCCTGTCCATAGCAACATGCAAAAATCAAAAAAGAAAGAAATAAAATTGATCACTATTTTTACTCAGGCAGTGATTTCAAACCAACCAAATACAACAAAAAGAATGCTGTTTTGGAGTTTTTCTTGCCATATATCCATATTTCTGAGCCAGGAAAGAAGACAGGACTATAACTGCTTTGGACACTTAAAGAGAGTTTGGATTCCAAATATCACAGGCAAATTTGTACATAGATTCTTACCTTTGTTATATTTCATTGTTTTCTGTGGTCATCAGTATGTAATTCACTGAGTGCAGTGCAGGTTTTACATGCTCTGGTGCTCTCTGATAAACATTTTGTGTGCCTCCCCACCAAATACCTTTTTCAGACTCAGTAATTATACCCCCGCCAAACGAAGTTTGAAGGGGGTATATAGGAATCAGCGGACGGTCGGTCGGGCGGTCGGGCGGTCGGTCGGGCGGTCGGTCCGTTGCAAATCTTGCGTCGCGAACTACTTCCTCAGTTTTCAACCGATTCCCATAAAACTTGGCACAGATGTGTGCCTTGGGTTGTAGATGTGCAAGACATATTTTTTGACAGTACCCAAAAGTACGTTGCCATGGTAACGGCATATTATGGGCAAAAATGGGTACAAATCTTGCGTCGCGAACTCCTCCCACAGTTTTTGATCAATTTTTATGAAATTAGGTACAGATGTTCATCTGAATATGTTAATGTGCAAGACACATATTTCCGCAGTGGCAAAAAGTGCGTTGCCATGGTAACGGCATGTTATTGGTAAAATATAGGGCAAAATGCTTCATGGCAAAACTGCTTCATCAGTGTTCTTCCAATTCTCATGGAATTCATATTGAATGTTTGTCTTAGGATATAGGTCAGCATGACACATTTCTTGACAGTGACAAAAAGTATGTTGCCATGGTAACAGCTCACATATTATGAGCCAAAATGATGGAAAATTTTGTGTTGCAAACTACTTCCTCAGTTTTTGCCCAATTTCCATGAAACTTGGTACAGATGTGTGCCTTTGGTTGTAGATGTGCAAGATGCATTTTTCGACAGTACCCGAAAGTACATTGCCATGGTAACGGCATATTAATGGCAGAAGATCAAGGAAAGATCTTGCGGATTTAACTACTTCCTCAGTTTTTTGACCAAAGCTTATGAAATGTTGTTTTGACCAAAGCTTATAAAATGTTGTTTGGTGGGGGTATAACCAGTCGCTGTAGCGACATTTCTAGTTTTCAGTGATGTTCTTATTAATTCTCTCTTCATAAAATCTCCAAATAAAATGCCAAAAAAAAGCCAGTTCACTCTCATCAAAACACCACTCAAACACTAATAACACACACACACACACACACATAAATGAAATTGTAAGCAGATGTTCCCTTCTCCATTACTGATGATAAATCCTGATTATTAATCGGTGATTCAATTTCACTTTTTTGATTACTCAGTCTTTTAGTTTTTCAAATTCCATCTTCATCTTCAATGTGCTGTTTCTCACATTTTTTTAGAAACAGGAAGACATAACCATATGATGACTCATTCTTGATATTTGTGAGCATTTCACCCTATTAATTGGAAGGCTTACATCATGAATTTACAATTGTATATCAAACATGGAGATTGTTTTTCCACATAAAGACCACTTATAGTTTTCATTAGTGGTTTCTTTTGAACAAGTGATATGATTATTAATATGTGTATTTCATATGCAAATTTGTATGTCATTTGATGTCACATAATTCATTATGTAGAAGACTGATTTACATTTTATGTGAAAAACTATTATTTTCTCTTTCAATTGATATAATTTTCCATACCTTTTTTTCTCATAAGTGTCAGTGACATTGACTTTGGGTTGTTGTGGTATTGTGTTGAAAAAGCTTGGTATAGGTGACACACTTCCTCTCATTTTCCATGCACCGACCACACCCAATTAAAGGTGTTCAACACACCTGTGATGTGGTCCCATATGGAGTCTGGATAGTTCATACTCACTGGCATGCACACATGACACGACCAATGGCATCCTCTGGTTCTCAGCTCGTGGTCATAAAAAGAAAAAAACAACAACAACACACCAAAAGGTGTGTCTTGCTCATCTCTTAAGGGATTAAAACACAAAGGAAGGATTAAAACCACTTGAGACTAGAGGATCAGAGTTAACTGTGAACAGTTAGAGTAGATGAAAGGGGTGGGTTGTTATGGGGTAGGGGGAGGCAAGCTTTGAAAACAATGCTCATTGATCATGCTTGCAAACAAGGCACTATTCCCTAGGGAAAAAGGAGGAAATGGTAGCCTTCAG
Source organism: Diadema antillarum (assembly GCF_040938485.1). Taxonomy (NCBI): domain Eukaryota; kingdom Metazoa; phylum Echinodermata; class Echinoidea; order Diadematoida; family Diadematidae; genus Diadema; species Diadema antillarum. Next base: position 1,515,246 of record NW_027271783.1, on the reverse strand, counting down.
ACAAGGTGGGCACAGTGGCTGGACAACAAAAATGATGTGATAATGGTGATTTTGATGTGTTTGAATTAGACAGAAAATGTGATATACATTGTAGAAAAAGGTATCAGGGACCAAGGGCTGTGAGATTCAAATGTACCTATATAGTTTGGTATCTAACAGAATGATCTGTTATTTCACCTTCTTTGTCTCTGTCTCTATCATTCACTCTGTACATACTCAGGACACACACATATTTTAGATCATTTCAAGAACATAAATTTGAAAGACTTATGATCATTCAACAACCATCCTTTTGGATACATGGGCAAAGGGATCCTGTGTACATTTCAAGTTCTCTATGGCAAGTTGCCAGTTTAAATGTAAACCTTTTTCAGAAACAGAAGGTGTGTTAGGACCAAGGAAGGAGGGGGAAGGGTACGGATAGGGGGCATGCAAGATTGAATTTAATTTGTCACACGAGTCAGTGCTGATGTAGGGCATCATCTCGCTTCCAAGAAGGAACCTGGTCCATGACATCATTCAAGGGTCGAGTCCCATTCAAGCTTGGGACCCCAATTAGCTATAGAAAACACATTACACTAGGACCTGTTCCCAATTAGGTTTTTTCCCTTTGCTACGCCTCGTTAGAAAAGACTATAATGTCTCAGTGGTACATAGACAACAAGAATATCGCACACGGCCTCTTGTGACAGGTGTTTGTGAAAGGCGGCCAACGTCGTTTCTCACAAGATTGCTGCATCCCTGTTCCAAGAGCATGGTTTCGAGTCTAGCAAAGGACACAGCCAGATACCAACAATTGGAGACACTGGCTGTATAGATCTGTCGGAGCATTCTGCGTAAGCCTCCCTGTCTTTTAAAGACATCAAAGGGAGAGAAGGAAAGAAAGAAAGAAAATCAATACTGAAGTGTAAGTCGGTCAGGGCAGCCAATGATTGATAAACGTCATGCTGCTATACTCCTCCTCCAATTGATCCATGCATCCTTTGGCCATGCTGGCACCCTGCTAGGTGGATGTAAATGATACAGTGGTACAAGATGACCCCTTCTCTTTTCCATCTTCGCATCCCTTTTCCTGCCCAGACATTCTTTAACCCGTTGAGGACGGGCCGATTTTGCTACAACATGCATTTCCCATAGACACATGCTCATACTATACTCGGGACTTGTCTTCAACAGGTTAAGGATTTCATCCCTCTCCCAAACTCCTCTCCTCTTTATTATTGGTTATTTCACATTCTTTCATTTATCTAGGATTTCCTTTGCATTGTGACCTATTATCTACATATTTTCCTTTCGAGTTAACTTGCTCTTCATGGTTAGCTGTCTTCATTTAGCCTGATGAGATTAGAAAACTATCTGCATTTTGCTAGGAAAGACACTTATTCCAGTTGTGCAGGTGACATGACTCGTCAACCATGACTCTCATTGTGATAGCTAGAGGAATATTTGTTCGCTATTTTTAAAATAGCAGTGCCGTAACTGAACTCTTCTATCCTGGAGAAACAATAATCCGTCTTGGACGACATGCTCCAAGCTAATCAAGCTTTACCCGTAATGAAGAAAAGACCTATTTTTGCGTGCGTCATTCCTAGCGTGTTACTCATGTGTGACTGCTGCACACAGTTATGTGTACATGTCAACTGGTGTGAATCCACTCATCAAATTTTCTTTGTTTTTTCTGGGGACCATTTTCCCCCTTGAAAAACAGGTGGGATCTCTTATTACACATATTAAGTCATTTGTTCATTATTGCTGGCAAGTGAAATGGAACAGAGTACACTTTCTTGGTGGAAAGGTAGTTTCCCTCTTCCTCTGTTCTCAACCAACACTGACGTAAATTTTGTCATTCAAAATGCCCTGCCTGAAAATAGAAACTTCAAAGGCCCAGATTTGTTTTAAAGATTTTAATGGTGAAAAAGTATATGCTTTGACATAAATTCAGTGTGAAAATTTGAGGGATACCTTACATTGAGCACAACCTGTGGTCAACACTCTGTGATGTTGGTTGCCATGCACACAACCAGTTGGCATGACAACCTGTAAAGAAGGAGCGATCTTCTAGTCCATACTTCTTGACATGTAGGCCGCAATAATGGCCCGAAAATGAAATGAAAAAGATTTGTATTTAACTGGGCCTCGAAAATTCATGTGGGATCCAAAGTGGGCCTCAGATTAAGAAAGATTAAGAGCATGGTTCTAGTCTATCATCATTTAACTATGGTTTTGTAGGCTCAGTTTTAGTGCATTTTTTCTACTGACTATGCATCCTTTGAAACCACCAGAAAAAAAATCTGAAACCTAAACTTTTTATATCTTTCTCATTCCATGTATGACGTGAATGTGGCTTGCGAGGCTACTATAGTCATTGCACAATCTGCAGGGCCATGTTTATTTGATGAATCCACTTTGCGAATTGATTTGCTACGCCCTTGAGAATCTCATATTTTTTGTTTTTTGTGTGTAAATGTGGAAAGAAATCAAACATGAAGAGCTGGCTGCCCTTCAAGGAATCAAAGAGTGATCGCAAGACAGGAAGCGATGCGCTTCGATTGCTGCACCTGCTCTCTTGGTTTTTCTACTCACAAACACCACATTTTTGCCGGGGTAGAAAAGAATTATTTGTATGCATGCCACAAATAGAAGAGTTCAGACTCTGTGTGAGTGCTGGAAGAGAACCCTTTCCGCTGATCTCACCTGTATTTATGTCTTTGAGCACTTGGTGATTTCTTCTTCACAGGTTAGTGTGGTCCTCTCTAGTTGTCCCCAGAAGTTTTTAAAATCTTTGTGTGACTGGTTGGATGTCATATGAATGTGTAGGTATGTACAAAGTGTAAGATACCCAGGTTAGTCACATATGCAGCATTGGAACGTGTGTTGGAACACAAAAATATTCTCTGTGTAATGTATTGTGTATCTTGTTTTATTTTAGAGGTACCCCAGTGCTTTACCTGTTGTACTTTCAGTGAGTAATGATAGTGTTTATGTGCTTTCTCCAAACAGATGGAAACTTCAATCGCATGGAGGTAGTCATCACAAACACTCATAGTCCTGCCACACCAGTAGCCAATTTCAGACAGAGTCGCCTCAGGCAGGCCTCCCAGCTGGGGCAGCACATTGCTCAGGGGGAAGTCTACCAGGGTGCCCAGCGGCAAGGTGGGTCTAGAGAGGGCGGCATGTCCCCGGCGGTCAGTGATACATCCAGCATCCGTCCCCTCCACAGGAATCCGTCCGTTGTCCAGGAAGGTGCCACCACCAACCACCACCACCATCCTCCTACCAGTGCATCCAGTGAGCGACACCTGCTGGAAGTGAAGCCAGAGTGGGGCAACCGGATGGGGCACCCTGGCCCGGGTTCGCAAGCTGGGAGCGATGTCGGGGACCAGAGCCTGATGCCACCTGGCTCTGCCATGTCTCAGTATGCCAGCAGTTTCAACTCGCTCTCACCATTCCCCATCGAAATATCACCATCAGGCTCCAGCTTCGCCAGCCCCAGACACTCTGCGAGGTCTTACACTGCGTGGGGCTCTCGGAAGCGAGCACTCTCACTGTCACCACTGTCGTCAGAGGGAATCGACTTGAACTCCATTATCCGTACTAGTCCAACCTCTCTGGTTGCCTACATCAATGGCTCCAGAGGATCGTCAGCTTCAATCTCCCCTTTCCAAGGGCTGCCAGTCGGGGATTATGGCCACTTATCTGCACGGAACAGCAGTAGTCCAGTATCCCAGGGGTCAATTTCGGGCCTGAATGCATCGACTGCAGGATCTGTGAATGGGGACAGGATGCCTCCACCCTATCAGCAGCAGCCAAAGCAGCTGGGTGCTGTGTATGACGCTACCAATCCTCAGGTTGTTACCCAACAGATGCAGGAGATGGAGAGAGCGAACGCTCTGCCCACTGGGGCAGCAATGAACAGTCAGCTGATAGTGCAGTCCCAGGAGGAAGCCATCCAGGAGTTTGCCAACTATAACTCCACCTTTCAGGGCTACAAACAGGAGCCCCTAGATCAGGGCTTCACTCAGAACTCTGGCTTCTCACAGGGTCAGGGTTATCAACCCGAACAGTTCAACCCTTCGGCGGGACAGCCACACCCTGTTCCAGGGCATGCCCACCCTCCTCCGCAACAACCCCATTCCCAGCAAGTTCCTCAGGGACCACATCACAACCCCGCCTTCTCCCAAAACCCTCCCTACTCTACCCCTTCCTTCCCACCCAATCCTGCATACACCCAGACCACAACATTTCAACCTGCAAGCTACCCCATCCAGGGGAATTACACCCAGCCTGTTCCTGGACCATACCCAGCAGGCCCAGGTCCACATCCTTCCATGACCACACACCCACTGCCGGCCAACATGCCACCTCCTCCACCCTACCACAGCCAACACTATGACTCCAGTGCCAAACACTCCCCGCCCATCATCAACACAAACCCCCACGGCTCTCCCGTCACCACGACGACACCAAAGCTCGGTCTGGAGCCGGAGGAAAAGATCCACATCTGTCGCTGGATCGACTGCAATGCCTTCTTTGAGGAGCAGGAAGAGCTGGTCCGGCACATAGAGAAGGTGCACATTGACCAGCGGAAAGGGGAGGACTTCACATGCTTCTGGCAGGGATGTACGAGGCGCTACAAACCCTTCAATGCCCGCTACAAGCTCCTCATCCACATGAGGGTACACTCGGGAGAGAAACCCAATAAATGCACGGTGAGTACATAAAAAAACGCCATGTAATCTTTCATGGATGAACTTCTATGCACACTTTGGTGATAGGGTCCTTGGTCATTGTAATGATGGCTGTGACCTGAATCAAAATGAAGTGTACTTTCTGAAGAGAGACTTCAGTACAACTATTTTAGTCCATTAAGGACAAGCTGATTTTTGCTATAGTATGCATTTTCCATAGACACCTGCCCGAGTATAATCAGGACTAGTCTTCAACAGGTTAAAACACAAAGAATATGCAGAGCTGTAATTTGATAGGAGAAGTCATTTCAGCAGATTGAGCGTGCTTGTTACGGGAAAACATTTATCTCTCCCTAGGTGCCATTAGTATCCCTTTGGACATCTTTTACGTAAGCTAGCTGCAGATGGGACTCAAAGGGTTATTGCATTGCTATCACTGTTGAAAGTAAAAATATGTGGCACCCAGAGCATTGCCAGCATAAGAAATGTATATTGGATGTGGAATTTCAACACCGGTACAGCCATTTGAGCTTGTTTATGACAGGGGAGCTGCTCTTTCCCCTCTGTTTGGGATGATATTTTACAGTAAATTGACATTTACCTGTCAAATTGGCTAGATTTGTGATTTCTTTGCCCAACTTGTCCATTCTGGTGAGAAAAACAAAATTGAATACAAAGGAAAACATTTTCCTCTTCCAAAAAGACACAAATCATGGAGACCCAAAAGTTTCTAGGCTACTTACTATTGAAATGACTTTTAATGAGATGTTTCAGATGAACTTGGCAATATTGTAGTAGAAAAAAACCCACCAACAGTGGAACCAAGATCATGGAAAATGATCGCAGAGTTTAATTGTGGACTCGTTATCTTCTGCCTTGGAAGAGGAATAGGGGATTTGATACTTTCTCTTGATATGCATATATTGTGATAAAAGATATAATCATGATTACAGGTGGGCAAGGTGTAGTAAAATAGCAAAGAACACAAACCCCCAGAGGCTTATTTGATACATGTGGTCGGCTGTCTCTGGTTGAGAATTGTTCCTGTCAAAACTTACTGAAGGGCACTTGTGTTACTGTAAAAGTGGTTTCTTTCAGAGTGGTTTTATTTTTGCACTTTTCGCGCTTTGAGGTTGAACCGCGAATTTAACATCACGCGAAATTGTTTTGAAAAGTCGCGCGAAATAACCACGCAAGGAAATGTTTTGAACTCGCCGCTTGTTACAACGCTATTGCACACATGCACACACGAAGATTCCGTGCATTGAGGGTATTGATGGTCAACACACACACAGCGATACCGCGCAATGTAGGTACAAGCATGTTATAAAGTACTCGAGAGACGGGATTTCAGGTAAGCCTGCATTTAATTTTAATTTCTATTCAATAGATATAATAATAATTGGATTATAGTTTGGGTTTTCATGTGCAAAATAAAACAGTTTTTGCCGACTTCGAATTCGCAGATTTTGCCGACCGCGAATTTAAACACATGCGAAAAAGTCGGCAACGATGGAAACCGCGAAAGTATCTGTATGCGAAAGAAACCACTTTTACAGTACATTGCACATTCTAGGAGAGAGAAGGCCAAGTAACTTGATGTTGAGCCATTATGAACTGATATCAATAATTCATTACCCCTCAGATTCAATAGAACACCTGACTGCCTCGTAAATACCATCATAAAAGATAAATCTTTGAATGCTTTTTTTCTGTCTATGTTCCATCCATAAACCAGGATCTGTGATGGGGGAAAACCCCAGATTCTGGCAGTACCTGTCCAATGCAATTGAAGCGTTCTTTCGCTTTCTTCATTGTGCGTTGACTGAAAGATACTCCACTCAGACCACAAAGTCTTTTAAGAAGCAAAATGTCGTGACTGCCATGGATTCTCTTTGGTACTTAGGCTCTTCTAGTGCTCAGAAGGACCATTTAGCAATAGAGTTTGGGAAACTTTGAATGTGACATTTGAGCTTGACTTCTGCTGCTTGTTTGCCTAGTGTAACTGTTTGAGGTATGGAATAAATGTTTATGATATCACTGCTTGTATGAAAAAAAAAAAATTGGTTGATGACTTGTGAGCAAACAATATTCCCCAAACCCATGGAATACTAGGAATTAGAAGAACTATAGACATGGATATTGGTCTGTATCAAACAACCAGTCACTGGCACAATCCTTATCATTTTCTAGAAGAAAATTCAGACTTCATCAATTTGATGACTGAAATATCAGGCTTGCCTAAACAAAGTTGTTTGAGCATTACTCCCACAGTCTTAAAACAAATTAGACTTTCCACCAATAATATGCTGTCATGATTTTATTCTCATAGAGCAACCTAAACAGGAATCTTGGCATCATTCTGAAGTGACTTCTTGTAGACACCTGCAGGCATTGGTATAATCCAGAGATATTATTAGTCAAATCAGAAACAGCTATAGTTTTGAAAAGTTGAAGGCTCTTTTTGGTTTGATATTATGCAGATTCAAGCTATTATTGTGTAGGCATATAGATCACAGAGAGAAAGCTATAGCAGAATAGTCATGCATCAGCTTTGAAGTAAAACATGGCTTTTTTAATAGTCGGAAAAACGGAAAACTCTTCATGTTGATATCAATTCGGAACTGTTCATTGGATACGTCTTCGTCTATAATGTTGACTGAAATGTATGGAATGCAGGGGAAAGTTTATCATATAGGCCTAATATATTGATGAATTATAAAGTACACACATACATGATACTCTGAGTAAAACAAAAATCTGTTAAATTTCAGTGTTTAAAAATACATTCAACCCATATTTTGTTGTTCCTCATAGACCTAATATCACGCAACTTCAGAAACGTCCATGCCATACGCGTTATTTCGAGTCTGCAGACTCGAAGTTGCATTTTACGATGGAATTTGATATTCTTGCACTGCTAGGGCACCTTTAATATCATGAGTATGGACAATTGTTTGCCATGAATATCTAGTCATCAAAAACAAACGTGTGTCAGATATCGGGGCATGGGGTCAGAGGTCAATTTTCTCGGCTTGCAGTTACCAAACAGAGAGGAATGTTTGCTGTTTGCTTAAAAAGTCATCAGCGGAATGGAGCACGTAGCGGGAGACAGAGGGAAATTGCATGTCCTCATCAGGAAAGTGAATAAAGATGGAAGTCTTCCGTGTGTTTCTAGGCGAATCACAAGTAGTACACACCATTATGAGGGGAAAAAGTTGAGAATCTTGTCCTTGTCGACTTGGGGCTGTGTTGTTGGTGTTGTCTTTGAGGATTTCTGGCAAGTGGTTTTTCTTCATGTGTTTGTGTGGGGAGATTCTTTCGGTGTAGTAAGACGGAAAAGCCAATACGCCAAAAAATATGCCAATAGATAAGTGGCTTTTGATGTGGATGTGGCTAGAATTTCTCTGAAGATAGACCAAAAAATTACGATGTGGGCACGAGTGCCATTTACCGTTAGATGCTGTATGGTGTTTATTCTGTACATTGTGTCAGTTATTGCTGTGAAAATAATCATCCGTAGGGGGAAAGATAGCATCAGTTGACCTTGACAAGGATTGATTCTACACAGATTTGCCCTCTCATTGGTTCCTTGTAGAGTATCAAAGTGATGATGTCATAGTCTTTTGTTGTCGCTCGGTACGGAACCAGGTGCGAGCATGGTTAGCAACAACAGTGTGTACAAACTGGGCCAAGTGAGGTTGTTTAGAATCTGTTTCCATGGCGATGAATGCCTATGACATCACACTTTGGTACTCTATAAGAATAGGCAATCAAAATTGTGCAAAAAATATTGAAGAGGAAGTTTTGAGTCTTAATGTAGAGAGGATATCACCCTCATCTGCCAGCGTGAATGCAGCATACCACTCGATTTGTATAAATTTGTAAGTTTTAGCTTTGTTTTGATAATCTCTGCCATATTGTTATGACAAGGTGGGGGGGGGGGGGAAGGAAGTCTCTTGTAATATGTGTGTGTAACGCCCATGGATACTTCAGAATCTAGGCAAAGAGACTGTGCTTCATGTCAAATTGTGTGTCAAGTTCACAGTATAGAGGGAGTCAGTTTTCACTTTTATAGGGCAGGGTTGACATGGTAAAAAAAAAAAGGAAAAAAAAAGAGAGAGAGAAATAAAATCAGGCAACCATCAAAGATGTATGTATATGACCTAAGCAGAAGAGTCAAAGGTCGAGATGTCAAAAGGTCAAGGCAGCCCAGCACTCCAAGGAATAGACAAGACAACATCAAAGTTTCATGTTTCCTGGAGGAGATGCTTTGTGCCAGCCCATCTTTCCACACCAAAACCCATTTATCTTGTCTCACTTTAGGCTCGCATCCCATGTTATTCCCTACATTCCTGAAATGAAAGAAGAAGAAGAAGAAGAAAAAAAAAAAAAGGACTGCAGAGAAGAATAAAAGAACAGACCTAGGAGTGTGGAAGGGCGTGTAGTTCAGGAGGAGTATTCACAGCACCAATATATACAAGGAAATATAAACAGGTTCAGAAAATGCAGACTGATTTTAATAGTGAGACATGTTTATTTTCCATTGCGGAGACACAATCTTTGACTTTTCTACTGTCTTTCTATACGTCTCCCTCTCCTCTTCTCATGAAATTGTTTTTGCCTTTGGTTATTTTAAATTTGAAACCTTAATGGTACTTGATCATGATCAATCCTCATACAAATTTTCAAAGGGCAGTAGATTTGGTTGAGATGGAGATTCAAGTTAACCATGTGTGAGGTAATTAGAAAAAAAAGAGCATACAATTCTGTTACAAAGAGGAATTAGGGCCTACAAGTTTATTGATGAAAATCAGTTTTGAAATGGCTGAGATATCCCAAAATAAAGCAAAACAAGGTGGTTGAATAAAATGTGGGTCCCACCTTTTATTCAGACCACATTGTTTTTGGATACCAATTTTTATCAAATAAACTTGTAATTCCTCTTAGAATTACATGCTCTTTAATATTTGATATAAGTGGTTTCTAATTATCTCACAAAAAGTTAAAGTCCAAATCTCCATCTCAACTAAAAGTATACCATCGCTTTAAACTAGGAGATGAGTTGTCCTAATATTGCCAGTGTTTTTTCTCTTTTTTTTTGTCCATTGCAAATTCTTTCAATGACCTCAGATCTGCCCTCTCAGTTGGCTAGGAGTTTAACAACTTTCCCTTCATAGCATTAGGAGATGCTTTATTTCTACTCGTCACCAATTCATTGATGTTACCAGCAATGGTATTTTCATCTTCCTTTAGCTAGCACTTTCATTATTAAATTCCACAGTGGATAAGAAAGTTATGGAGAAGTTTTGAATAATTTTCTCAGTACAGTAATAACAAACACAGTAAAAAACTGCTGCTGCTGCTGATGTTTTAACCGCTCAGTAAAACACCATTTACTGCCTTACAAGTTGTCACTAGATACTATTGTCAACATACCTTTCAGTAGGAGAAATTATAGCTGTAACATAAAGCTCTTCTAATTTTATGAAATGATTTAACAGTAATGATTTTGTGGAGAAAAGGGAAGTATAGTTGCTCTTCCAGATATCACCAGAAAGTAAAAATCTATGAATATCTTAACCAATAGGAAAGTTGAACATGTTCTTGCTGTTTCATTTACTAATATAATTTTAGTTAAACTTATTCTTCTTCAGTCATTAGCTGGAATTTTAAGTCATTTTAACAATGATGACACTTAGTTGGTTCAACATTCAATAGAAGATTGTTCACAACACACACATACATATATAGATATTTATTCTGAAACTTACGTCAAATTCCAACGATGTAGACATAAGTAGCAAAGCAAAAGAATACAATCATAACTGCAGTGGGCCTTGTATGTCATACCTTAAATCATTCACAAACCTCTTTTTGACTGTCAAGGTCAGAGTCAACTATTATCATTTACCTGTTGTCCTCCCCCCCCACCCTCATGCAACCCCCCTCTTCCCCCCTCCCCCCCCCCCCCCCAACCCATAACCCCAGAGTCAAATGGTTTGGTCTCCGGGATTACACCCCTGGCATTGGAAGTCTCGGTGGTATGGTAACCTTGACCTCACCTATCCACCCACACACCTGCCTGCTCTTGTGAGAAAGAGGGAGAGACTCCGCAATGAAAACATCCCCTCTGTATTCTGCCTACCTATCTTCTTCCAGTATTCCTCTGCCCTCATCCTTTCTTGCTGCATTTGGTCTCGGATCCAATTGGCATGTGTTCATCAGACCCAAATTCAAACCATTGGGCTATTTTGCAGCTTAGGATAATAGCCCGATATTAGGAATATGCATATTTATCAGCTCGAAAACGGCCCGCTTTGGAAATTAGCCCAAAGTTAATGCATACGTGTACTTTGCACCATTACTTGGCTCACGCAGGCACTGAACTCTACTAGAGTTCAGTGAGCTCAGTGCGTGGTATTAATGATGCGATCAAGAAAATTTCGGGCTGATGGAGACTCAACCCAAATAGTGCCCTAATTCACAAATTAGTTCGCTATTTCACAAACTCGACCAAGATTTTCTGGGAAATTTTTCTGATCAAATAGTACGCTATTTGCGTCTTTATTGCACAAATAGTGGGTTAATTTGACACCGGGATAATTTCCTAACCAAAACATAGCGTGCTATATTGAAACTTCAGTCTGATGAAGAAAGCCATGATATTAGAAGAAAAGCTTGCCTGACATATGCCCTGAAAGTTTCCCAATCTGCATAAAATTCCTTTCACATTTCATGAATATGATTTCACAACAGCAGACCGGACTGTTACCAGTGAAGTGTGTCATGATCGACAATTGGCTTTCTTAATTCAAATGAGTGGCAGATCACTGTGGCAAGAACGTCACACCTTGACACGTCATGTTGAGTATTGACAGGACACTTCTTCCTGCTGTTGTTAACTGTCAATTCATAATGATTTGATTGACTGGTCTGAGACAATGGCACACTCTTAATGTTGAATGGGATGGAAAATTATTGTTGAAAGTATACACTTGGACAATTGTGGCCTTCATTAACAGTTCAATGTTTATCACATATCCATGACTACTTTATCTAACAAAAATATTAAGGTGATTCTGAAAATAAAACCAAGAACTAATAAATGAAGAAATCAGCATGTGGGCATGTTCAGGAGCTCTTCATTTTTCTTGATGTGAAGATCCCTTGCAATGGTATTGTTCCCCCCCCCCCCCCACAACAGCTAGTCAGTTGAAGTACCTTATCATATACCTAATTTTTTATTCCTCAAAGTTTTGGTACCTGATATTGCATTGAAGACCTAAAATGTCAATGTGGCTGAATTTAATTCACAATTTTAGATAATGCCAAAGACATGTGCATTCTTGGATTATATTCACTGCCAAGATTCAAACAAAATGATTAAACATGCTGTGGATTACAAGTGCTAAAAATAGAACCAAAATTACGTGGGAGTCACTGCAAATGGTATCATAACAATTTTTTTCTTTTTATATCCTGGATTTATTTTACAGAATAATGACATCAATCTCTGCATTATTATTACCATTCTCATTGCAAAAATGTCAAAATTTGGGTCACGATCAGGTTTCCATCTTTTTGATTCAGCGTTCTCACTGTAGAAATATTTTAAACTGTTTTGGTCACAATTGTTTGCGTAGAGTTGACTCGCGCATTTTATGTTACAAGTCTACGTCTCAAGGCCAATTCAATATGCTGCGGTGCTCCATGGCATCGTAAACATAGCAAGGAGAGACACCCGCATTGCATTGTGGGATATAAAATTGCGTAATTTTTTATGGTCACTGTTCTTACTGCACAACTTTGTGTCTTTTTACCAAAAAATTACACAAATTTGTGTAATGTCGATTGTGACCCGAATCTGGAGAAAAAACACATTATTTCTGTTCTCAGTGTAAATGTTTTGAAATTTGGGTTGTGATTAGTATCACGATTAGGATCGTGACTAGAAAACACGGTTACATTGGGTGCAATGAAAAAGGCACTATCGTTACTGGAATGGCGTCTATCCTCAGCCAAGGTGAGAATTGTTAGTCAGATGACCAGACAAGGAGAGATTGACCCCACCGTGACTTCTTCTTCCAAGCTCTTTTGATAAACTTTCGGCTTTTTCTGCTCTGCCCGCCCGCCCGCTTCAATGGGCTCCACAGCGCCTCTTGGGTTTCTCCCATTTTTGGGGGTCCCAGCAGGCGTTCCATTTCAGAGGAACTGAAAAAGGTCATTCCTAAACCTCAAGCGAGGATAGTGTTTCTACAGTGATCTTGGAGCTTGACTGGTCATTGCCAAACTGGAGATGGAGGATTCAGGATGAAAAAAGTTTTTTTTTTTTTTTTAAAGAGCCAGAGAGAAATAGAGAGCATGGAGAGAGAGAGAGAGTAGGGAAGAGAGATGAAGTTGGAATATTTATTCTGAAGTATTTATAGCAGCATGCCCTTCGCAAGAGTTTCGTTTGACTGCAGTGGGCATGAGGTGTGGAGGAAGGAAAGGCACGTGTTAATGCACAAACACGCACAAGCACGCAAGTTTTCAGAAGAACTTAAAAACATGCGTTACAGAACAAAGGAAAGGTCATGCATCTTTTTTCCCCCCCTCTCTGAAACTACCACGTTCAGAAGAAATCAAGTGAAGCAAGGTGAGACTTGTGTATTAAAGTTCTTTTATCTTTATTTCCAAAACTGCACATTGCTTCCAGAGCATCCAGCAAAAGACAAAAATAAAAAAAAATCCATAGACACAATTTTTTTCTTAATCAAAATAGTAAAATTAGGATTTTTGTAAATAACGACAACTTGTACCTTTAATGAAGAAGCCATATGAGCATCAGAAGATTAAGTTCTGCTCTGTGAGAGAAAGTTTATTGCTCCATGAAGCTGTATTCTGTCCTTTTGCATTTGTTCTTTAAGAACAGTATTCATCAAACTCAGAAAAAGTCAGCATAGATGAGTTATTTTGATGAATTGGCCACATAGTTGAGACAAGTTATCTCAAATTATTCCTGAGCAAATAAGATTCTTCATCCTTCTTCATTAAAAAAAAAAAAAATTGTTTGTATGTTTGTCCGTAATCATCCTTGCATGATATGATGTGGCCCAGAACTCCAAAGCTGCCAAAATGCAAGATACAGTACGTGCTGCAGCCAGAGACTGAGTTCAGTTATGGAATGCTAAATACGGAGAGCCTCCAAGAGTTGTTTTTAATCGCATAATTGGACTTGGCAGCAGTGAACTTTTTGTGACCAAAAGCTGATAAATAGCCTCCACCATGCCTGAAATGCTGTTTATGGATGGCAAAGACTCACTTTTTTTGGTTTCTTGTTTGAGTTTCCAATCAGTGTTATTGGCGAGCAGTTTTCATGTAGTGGTGCTTTGCCTGGGTTTTGTTTTCTTTGTGGTAGGGAAAGGGATTTCTGTAAAAGTCTGTGATGAGGAATTTTCAAACAAGTGGACATTTCCTCTGATTTTGTTTTTCAAACCAAAGTATGAAGTTGATATGAAGACAGTATGAGAACCATGTGTCAAGTTGTTTTTGTTTTTGCATACTCTTTCAAATTTACATTTACACTCCAATTGATAAAAATCGGTGTGACAAAAATTCCTAGTATTTTGCAGAGGGCATGTCTCGAGTATATTCTACAAAATAGCAAACATATTACTGAGGATATTAGTACACTTTAAGATGAGCTCAGTATGGTAATAGCACATTGACCATTATTGTTGTGTTTGTATACTGGTACAAATGAAGAAACATTCCTGTATTTGAAAAATACAACAACGACCAAAACCAAGAAAGGTCAATCAACTTAGATATACTATAATATATTCTATTAGTTTGTGGCTTAGCTAGGAATGTGTAATTATGATCAGGATGTAGCTTTGATCAATGAATGGAGTACACATACATATCAAAGTAGGGTCGAAGTTTGAGGACAAAGTTCGTTGAATATAATATGGTGATTAGAAAAAAGATTCCCCGTAACACTAACTAATTAAAAATGGGAGGAATGTTGGAAGTGGTAGGCATTTGCTGTAATCTACCAAAGTTCAAAGATGGAAGACTAATCAGTGGAATCTTATGTCATTCTGATTTCCTGTTGAAGGCCTACTTCTGTAATAATTTGTTAATGATCTTAGAACTTATGGAGTGACAGGAATATTTACAGGAACATCAACTTTAGCAAACAAGGATTGTGAGTACTGTAGCAGAATTGTCACAGCAGCTGTCTACTCAACTCATCTGAAGTAATGCAATTGGCATGTTTCTTTTACAACTTTTCTTTACAACCTGCCATAGGTCAAGTTTAAATGAATGCTGATTAAAATTAAGCACTGCAAGTTAATGTAACTGCCTTAATGGCACATAAAGTGTTACATTGGATCTTTAGGGGAGTCCGTGTTCCATAGGGACCCTTTTACTGATCATTAATCCATTGAAGACAAGACACCCCCCCCCCCCCCATACTTGGGCAGGTGTCTGTGGAAAACATGTGTTATAGCCATATCAGCTTGTCCTCAACCGGTTAAGGTGATACAATGAAGAGGTAGCTGACATTGAGGGGAATTATCTGAAGATGACCTTAACCCACTGAAGACCAGCTGATTTTGCTATAACACACATTTCCCATTGACACCTGGCCACATATACTCAGGACTAGTCTTCAATTGAGCTAAGATGATATTCTGTAGACAGACTCTATAAAGCTAATGTGATATTTCAAAGGATCTGAAGCTGTAATAATATTCAGAAGGGGGAAAATGAGGTTGAACTCTGAAGAGAGGCCATAAGTTGATGGATTATTTGAATGGGGACCTGAAGCTCAGGTGATGATCTCTAGAGGGACCATGGACCATGAGATATGTTGTGAAAGTGGTATTCCTGTGGAAGATGGAGGATGTACGTGTCATCTTCATCCTTCATCCTCTTCTGCCCCCCCCCCCCCTTTCCCTGCCACCCCCTTTCCCCCACTGCCCCTCCCCCTTGTGAAAATGCTGGTCCAGATGGCTAGGTGTTTTGACTGGGCATTGCCTACTGCAAGGAAAATCAGAACAAAGTACTTGGTATCAAAGAAGCCATAGAGAGCTATCTTCATAGGGCACTGTGCAGCGTGTAGTCCCTCACACTGAAATATGATGAGGGTTATGCGACCTTATGCGTGGGTTCAAAATGCTGAACTCTGCAGTGTCACCCAGGCAATGTCAACTTACGCTCTTAATAATGCTGACCTTGTTGAAATGCATTGTTGTATCACATTTCGCAGCTCAGAACTATGCAGCCTGATGTTTAAACAGTCTTTTTTCCTTCTCACCTTCTGGTTGAAAGAAAGAAACTCAAAACAAAACAGAAAAAAAAAATGTGGAAGAGATTATCATCAACATTGTACAACAACAAGATCAAATACTTGACAAGCTATTACTGTCTCAAATTGTGTTTTTCTTTTCAACTTTAAAAAAAAAACACTTCCTGAGTGTGATTATTGGAAAACAGATTTCAATATTTTGAGTTCTATTCTTTCAAGTTTATTTAGATTCAAGTATACCTGTTGATAATGAAGTGTTATCTGTTCTATAAGTCAATGTCCACATTCTTGATATGTTTTGAAAGTGAAAGCGTGACTATAGAACTTCTGCACAAAATAAGTTTCACATTTTTATGCCTCCGCCACGAAGTGGTGCCGGAGGCATTATGTTTTTGGTTGTCCGTCCGTCCGTCTGTCCGTCCGTAGTAAATTTTGTGGACAGGGTAACTATCAAAAGGTATCCTAATGAAACTTGGCATGTACATGTATTAGTGGGTGAAGTTGTGCCTATCAACCTTTTGGGTGCACATGGTCAAGGTCAAAGGTCAAAAGGTCAAGGTCAAATACGTAAAATTTTACTATTTCCTCCATATCTATGTAATGCCTGAAGATATTTCCTTGAAACTAAGTGTATACATGTATTACCCAATTAAGATTCTCTGGTGAAAGTTTCGGGTCATGAGGTCAAAGGTCAAAGGTCAAAAGGTCAAGTTGAACTATTAAAACTTCGCTTTTTTTCTCCGTACCTTGAAAATTGTTGAAGGTATCTTCATGGAACATAGTATATGTACTGACTGGCAATGATTATGTAGAGAATCTAGGGTTCATAGGGTGAAAGGTCAGGGGTCAAAGGTCAAGTGCAACACTTCAAAATTTTACTATTTCCCTCATATTTATGCAATGCCAACAGGATTTTTGTTGACACTTGGTGTATGCATGTATAACCTAATATAGATTATCTGGAAATTTTCTTTTTCTCTCTTTTTTTTTGTTGGTTTGCCTCAAAGGTCAAAGGGTCAAAGATCAAGGGAAAGTGCTGAACTAACTTTTTCCTCCATATCTCAGAAGTGGCTCAAGTTATCTTGAAACTTACTACATATTTATGCATGTTCTGCCTGACAGTGATTATCCTATGAATTTTAGGGTCAAAGGCCAGATGAAAATGGTAACAGTGTACTTTTCAATACAGAAATTACACTTTTTCTCCATACCTTGAAAATTACAGTATACATAAACTTATGAATGGGTCAAAGTCAAGTTAAAGTCCTTGAATCCCCAAATACATGCTCTCCTATTTATCCAATTAAACCTAGGTAAAGGAAGGTGAACATTCAACACATTTGTGACAAACATGTAATTTCAATATTTTGCCAATATTGTGAAAATGTAATTATACATTGTCCACATGTACTATAGACCTATTAGGAGAATCATGCATTATGGCGGAGGCATAGCAGTCGCCTTAGCGACATTTCTAGTTTTGACATGAAATAGTTACCAATAAAATAAAAATCAAATCTATAAGCAGGTACAGATTAGTAATTTGATGAGTAGATGTGTCTATAATGTTACTCATTCACAAATGAATTTATCATAGCAATTCTTTGTATTCATGAAAAAAAAAAAACTGGTCAAAAATCAATGTTAAATCCATTTTTCTTTTTAAAGACCTATCTGTTTACAATTGTTATTTCATCAGGTCAGACACACTGATGTTTTACATGGTGATAGTACTTTTTTTTTGCATTTCCACAGAAATTTCAAAATCTCATGTAGGGGATTAACTTTTTTTATGATCAGGACTTAATCCAGATCACTGGAAAATAGAATTTGGAATATTCTATATATTTTTCATTGAGCTTCTTTAACTTTAATACACACTGTCATTGTGTGTTAAGTGTATAATGTTAGATTCTATTGATTTGGATACTAAAAGATTTAATGCGTGAGCTAGAGGTTTATTACTTCATGAACCAAGGATATATCACAAGAATGATGATGGTAATATTTTCTGGTATTCCACAAAATAAAATCAACCAACATATAAGTGAGATTATATATTTGAATCTTCTGCCAGTATTTCATATGACCCTTTACCATTCAGCAACTGTAATCATTCGCCACTTCATGTATACCATGTAGGCCCTAACTATTGGTTGGGGGGTGGGGGAGGGGGGAGGGACATGTCAATACATTGCATATAATGCAGAATTCAAATCCATCTCATATAATACCATTAACAGTTTGGAGTTGGGGATGCAGTGATTTATAATGATGTATCTCTCTCTCTTGCTTCCTTCCTCTCCTATTTCTGTCTCTCCTATCTTTTCACTTTTTCATCTGCCTTTTTCTTTTTGTCTATCCTTTTCCCTTCCATCTTTCTTACCTTCTTTCTCTCTATATTTTCCATCTCTTCACCCCCTCCCCCCTCCTACCCCCACATACTCTCTGTCACTCTATATCTATTCGTCTCAACATCTAATATAATGCAATGATTTATAGTTATCGTCACTCAGCATGAGAATACCGGAGTACCTGGTTTATCTTGGCCTATTTCAGTTTATTGAGCATTCCTGCATGTACACACCTCCATCTTGGGTTCTACCCACCATCATAGTACTTTTATGAAATGGACAAAAAAGTCACTAAAAAAAGAATAAGCCAGTTTCACTTCTTATATTGATAACTTCCTTCGTTCTCTTGGTCATTATTACCGTACTGCAGTCAAACTACCTGTGTGATGTAAAGAATGTCTATCTTAAAGGCATAATTTACCATTTGCAGGTGAAACAAAAACCCAGTGTTAATGCTTCAAGATAGGTCTAAAATGTGAGTTAGGGATAAAAAGAAACAACCAATGAATGCAAAAATTTGAACCAGTATAACCGATGTTAAGTATTGTTAAATATACAAAATGTGAACAATAGCTATAATAAAAATGTTTCCAGACTAAACCATCTACAGTTATGGTTTAATGAGAAAAATTGTGTTATCTCCGTACATTTTAGGCTTTATTGCAAAAATTTTATATGGTAGGATGTTTTGTGAGACAACTGACCTACACAAATGCATCAAAAGTGACATCTTGAACATTTTTTAAATCACTGCTCCCAATGGCAAACAGTATACCTTGGACACAAAGTTTTCTCCAGTATTTCCACTTTGAAGCTCTTACATACTTTTGAAATAATAGAATGTGGTAAAACTTCATCTTTCTTATATATGTAAAAGTAGTCATGACCAAAGATGTGCTCAGTTGTATTTAGACGTCAAAATTACTTATGTATTAGCTATACATTTTATGAGTAAAAGGACTACTGTAAACGTGGAAATTTTCGCGGTACATTAATTTTCGCGGATTTCGCGCTACGTTCGGCTAGCGCGAATTAAAAAACGCGCGAATATATCTTCACAATTTTCTATGCACATTTTGAACGGGATGAATGTGTGCGCTTCATCGATGATAATGCTACGTAGTATAATGTGTACAATGTACAGGAATGTTTACGCTACTAGTACTGTGCGAAGAGACGATAGATTGCTGTGTACTGTAGCATGCATGTGTGCACCGCACGCACCGATGCTACATTCCCCCGTGACTACGGTACTACAGTCACAGCTGTACTACGTATTTGAGTGCTTGTACTCGCAGTCCAGCCGCTCGGTACGTCGCTTGTCGTACGCTGGCATAGCAAGCTATGTAGCAGAGGCTTTGGATGAAAGCAGTGAATGTGTACTACAGTAAAGTAACCTGCTGCGAAGCGCGAATTTAAGAACCCGCGAATACGTTTTCGAGCCGCTCAGCGCGAAAAATTAATCGCGCGAAAATATTGACGTTTACAGTATATGAGTATAATGACTTAAGCTGCCTTTACACCAAATCCGGCACGGGTCATGGAACGGGATTTTTGCCATGGTGCGCCAAAAGGAACCATGTCTGGTTCTGTTACAATAGCACTTCCTCGCTTATGATTTTGTTACAAAATTAATCTTCAACTGTTAATTTTGTTGCTCTTGATTTTGACAAAAGAATAACATTTTGGATGATTTTGTACCAAATTACTGATTCTCTTTAACAGGACTAGACATGGTTCCTTTTGGTGTGCTGTAGCAAAAACCCAGCCCGTGTGCTCGGTGTAAACGTGCCATTAGGCTTTTCAGGGTCCTGAAAACATGATTCTCCCCTCCCCACCCATCTCTCAATCCAATCCAGATTACCCCCCCCCCCCCATCCTGTCCCCTTTCCCTTCACCTTACTCCATCTCAGTCAGAGATGGTTTCACCTATATGAAAATTACAAGGTTTTTTGTTTGTTTGTTTGTTTTTATAACATACAAACAGTGGATAGTGATAGTGGCATTATGATTTGAATGAATGACCTCCAAACACCTGGGACTGAGACTAGTTGAGACAATAAATCAAACATTCTTCAACTGTCAGTTTGATCTTGATAGCTTCATATGGAAAAAATTGCTCTTTTGTTACCATGGGAATGAATGATAATGTATCAAAATGCCATGGATCTTCATGTCTTCTTGAGATTCATGTTTTTCTTAGGTAGTGATTTATTGTCGTATAGTCTACGGAATCAAAATGCATTCCTTCAAGTTAATGGCAGCATTACATCTGTGATGTCATGTTTGTTTATAGAGCAGGGGGCATGCACACTCTATTGTCATTCTTGCTCCCTGATAAGTTACGGTCCTCCATCCGTGCTCAGACGGAGGATGTCTCCCGCAAATTTATGGCACAACATCAATGTAGAAATGTTCTGACTTGTACATGAGTGTGATTGGACCTTGGGAGTATGATTTGCAGTTGCTGTCAAAATCTCCGGAAGAGCTTTGTTGTAATAAAATATTTTGGGGAAAATCATAGAAATACATTCTGTTAGGTTAGTAGTGCACATTTCAAATCATTGTTTCGTTACTATAAAGTTATGTAATAAGAAAAGGTCAAACAAAGTGACCATGGACTCATAAAACTCTCAGTCTGGACATAAATTCATCCATCAAGTGTTATGAAAGGTAGCTCTAAGGGGGAACACATGAAATTGTATAAAGAGATGTGATTGTGAGACCAGGGAGGTGCTTAGCACCTCCCTGGTGAGACGTACGTGGGGGTGCTGTAGCATAGTGGATAAGACTCCCGACATCCGATCGGAGGACCCAAGTTCAAATCCCGCCCAGTGCTTAGGTCCTTGGACAAGATGTTTTTACCCACTATGTCCCTCTCAACCCAGGTGTATAAATGGGTACTTGGCAATGCTAGGGTAATAGTAATAGCAGGGCCCTGTGGTATAACAGTGGCAACACTGAAGAGGCTATCCTGAGTAAATAAGACCATATGAAGAGTTTGTTTGCAAAAACCGATAAGTCCATATTTGTCAAATGGAGATATTTGCGATTAAAGGTCAAGAAAAATAAAGAGAAAAATAAGAAAATTGTTGCTTCTTTTGACCATAACTTCAAAAATGTACCTTTATATGTAGTGACCAATATATCGTTTAAAAGGTATTATTTTGTACTTTATGACAGACACCGTACTTCAAAATCTTCAAAAATGGACTTATCGGTTTTTGCAAACAAACTCTTCATATTATCGTTATTATCATTATTATTATATTGTAGAAGACTCTTGAATTGGAGGTATATAGTTTCTTATGCTGACAACTTTTCTTTATGCATCATATCTAATGCCTCATCATCCTCATCTGCTGGTGTTGGGAATGTAAAGGGCTTTTTACACTTGCAAATTTTTGCTTAGTCCCATACTAACGGTGGGGCTAAGGGGGGGGGGGGGGGAGCCTTAACCCCACCGTTGGTACCGGACTTTCCTTAGCTCACTTGTTTTTGCCAAAGTGGGCTAGCCCCACCGATAATCCCGTACTATCTGGCCCTGCAAAATACTAGTAGCAGGGCTAGCACCGCAATTGAAGTGCTAACCCGGCAATTGTGGTGCCAAGCAAGTGAGTGTAAACAGAATGAAGAAATAGTCCGAGGCTAAGCGACGGAAACGAAGTTCGACCCCCACTGACCAATCAGAAACGAGGTAATCGTGCTGCCCGTGCGTGCATGTACTTTTACAGTGCACAGCGTAATCATGAATATTCATGTAGTTTGGAAAGTACGGGACTAAGAAATACGAGTGTAAAAAGGTCAGTTTTCTCCTTAGCCCAGGACAAGAGCTTAGTACGGGATTTATTGGCGAGTGTAAAAAGCTGAAGAAATTGGTACGGGACTAACGATAGTCCTGGGTCAGAGAAAGTAAGGGGTTAAGAAACACAAGTGTAAAAAGGGCTTAAGCAAAGCTCTGCAACATCTGTGCAAGGGACTTTTATGAAACAGAGAATGTCATAGATCGGGGGCATCACTGCAAGTGGGAGACGTAGGAGATGAGAGGAGGGGAAAACAAACAATGGAGGATCGATAAATCTGTCCCGGAGTGCGAGTGGGTCTGTGATTATTTTCCTGAACGCCCGTCTGAAAGCTAGGAGCAGTAAACTGAAGGAGATGTCTGTGGATGTATTCCCAGACAAAGAAATGTCACTCCTACATGCCTTGAGATGTCAAGGAGGTGATGCAATCCGCAGTGCTCAGATGGTCTTGGGCGGATTTAACGATGGAGAAGATTTAAAAAGAGAAGAAAAGAAAGGATATTAACTCTGTACAAGTAGTCATGTGGAATTGGGGCATTAAAGTACCCTGTATTATTATCATTATTATTATTATCATTATCTTGATTATTATTATTAAGAACAGAAGACTTCGGAGCTTTTGAAAGGTCACATTCTGTGTGAAATAGCCTCATTTCTGCAGTTATATGACATCTTATAACAAATTCACGATTTTTCTTTCAACTCCAATCACTGACCTGTCTAGTATGTCAACTTGTCCCCCCCCCTTTCATCATCATCATCATAATAACAATAATAATAAAAATAATGATAATTCATGTATATAAAGAGCATAATAATTAGCAAAATTTTCTATGTACGTGACATAACATATAATATACAATCTATCATGACATAACATATACAATTATTAATACTCTTGAACAGACAAGTTTTCAGTGCCTTTTTGAAAGAATCAAAGGAAGATATGCTTAATGAGTTGACTCCTTCATTATTTAAATGAGATTTTAATGAATTGATTATGGAATACTTTTCTCATGATCAAGTGCTGCATTGTTATTGTGCGAGAGTGTGTGAAGGTACAGCAGCACTCAAGGTAGACAAGCAGTATTGTCAGGCAGAGGTTGTGGAGGATGCAATATGTTACCCCCTTTTTAGACTAAATCCAATGTGTAGTTCTTGTGTGAATAGGTAAAGTCAACCAGAGAGATGTTCTTTGTCATCAATATCATTATGACTGTTAGTGATTGTTGTTATTATCATTGTCATCTTTATAATCGTCATTACCATTACCATTGTCGTTATCATTATCATCATCATGAGCATCATCGTCATCATCGTCATCATCATCACCACCACTACTATTGTTACGACCAAAATCACTCCGAGAATGATCGCACAAAAGAAACAATCAACTGATGTTCAGGCGGTTTATTGACAGTGATATTGTGGGTACAGACTGGTAATCGGCGTCACATCAGTACAACAATGATCAATAGAAACAGTTATAAATCGGTAGTGGAATCACTTACACGTATTAAATAATCCTTTGAAAGTGTCCAAATACGATGTTCGATGCACAGACGAATGATCCGCGACGCACCGATGAATGATTCCTCCGACGTAACTCCAGAGGCGCAGGTTACGATAGTCCACGGTATAGATCCGGGGTAAAATCCACGATATATGTCCACGGCGAAACGTGCAGAGTCCAAACGTTGTGACGACCACGTCCAGTTGATGCGTTGAATGATGATTCACTTAATATTGTCCAGCTAGGAATCCAGCCCGTCACAGCTTTTCCGTAGCAATGTCCATTGACATAAAAATATGGAGTCTATCTTCAATGTTACAGGCAAATTAATTATCTGCAGGCAAAATGTCTCCCAGGCCTTATCTCCACAAACATAACCGGTCAGCAGGTAACACAGGACTGACTATAACAAGTCGCTTCAGAGCCAGAAGTGACGTAACTCTCAGAGCAGAGGTGTTGGGTACTCTGCCTACTGCAGAATTTCTCTAGCTTATATACTATCTATTCACCCCTTCTAGCACATTCTATAACTCTCTCCAACCTACTAGCCAGTCTAAGTTCCAGGAAATCTGGATGACTTACTGCCTATCTATGTACAAAACATCATTGCCAAGAATAACTACCAATCACATTGGGCTACAGGGACAGTGCCTCACTCAGCCAAATATGTTAGCACTTCCCAGAACTTTCTGGAATGGGTGAAATCATTCTAGATTGAGTGAGCTATAATGTATTTCCTGTTACATGCATGTACTGTATAGCTACATTGTATACCACCTAGAAAATTCTCCTCTGATCTGGTCAGCCTGTATGTACTATATCTATACCACATAGAATGTTCTCCATTAATCTGGTCAACCTGTGTACATACACATTAAAACAACCATGCATACAGTACATCATACATATGTACATAACTACTAGTGTGTACATTTGTGACACCATCCCCCATGGGAAAAAGAAAGCCTTGCCGTAGCAAGGGTTTCTTTTACCTTCACAATTTCTCATTATTATTTATAATGAATGTGAGGTAAAATCCAGGTTAAGCTACAATAATCACATACTATCACATGCCTTTTGGATAGCTGTATTAATTCCATGTTCTCTTTTCATGGATACCATTTATAATGATATTGCTTGGATTCACGGAGCTTATACAATCACGTCAAACTCAAATTGCATACATCAGTAATGGATAAACTGAACATTATGTGTGATTTGAGGTGAAAACTTTTCACCCTTAACTTCTACTGTGCTATCCACTACCTATGTCACACCAACTGACTTTCTGTCATAGCACTCTTTCAGCATGTTGACATGACACATTTTCTGTTCTTCGCCTCTGTCTGGTGTACTGATCACATAGTTCACATCATTGAGTTTCTTTTTGACATAGTACGGGCCACTGAACTTGGCTTTCAGTGGTTCACCTTGTATGGGCAGCAGTACAAGAACTTTGTCACCTGGGTTGAAAGTTCGGGCTTTGGCATTTTTGTCTGCCTTTCTCTTCATAGAGTCTTGTGACACTTTCAAGTGTTCCCTAGCTACCTCACAAGCCTTTGAAAGCCTTTCACGAAACTTTGACACGTAGTCAAGTAGGTGGACCTCATCATCCTCCGTCATGAATTTCTCTTTGATGAGCTTCAGTGGGCCCCTGACTTCATGACCGTACACCAACTCAAATGGGCTGAAACCCGTCGACTCGTTTGGGGAGTCCCTCGTTGCAAACAGCAGGAAAGGGATGCCCTTATCCCAATCCTCGGGATACTCCTCACAAAATGCCCTAATCATTGTCTTTAGGGTCTGGTGGTAGCGCTCCAACGCACCTTGGGATTGGGGATGATAAGCTGACGACTTCAGCTGCTTCACACCCAAACGATACATCACTTCTTGAAATATGCCTGACATGAAATTTGACCCTTGGTCAGACTGCACTTCCTTGGGCAACCCATACCTAGTGAAAAACTGCACTAGAGCATCTACCACAGTCTTAGCAGTGATATTTCGCAATGGGATAGCCTCTGGAAACCGTGTGGACATATCCATGATTGTCAAGAGGTACTTATGACCCGACCTAGTCCTAGGCAAAGGTCCAACACAGTCGACTAGAACCCGACTGAATGGTTCTTCAAACGCAGGTATCGGAATCAATGGCGCCGGCTTCACTGAATGCTGTGGTTTACCAGCCACCTGACATGTGTGACAAGTCTTGCAAAACTCAGCCACATCCACATTCAACCCCGGCCAATAGAAATGCCTCATGATCCGATCCTTTGTCTTTC
Source organism: Diadema antillarum (assembly GCF_040938485.1). Classification (NCBI taxonomy): domain Eukaryota; kingdom Metazoa; phylum Echinodermata; class Echinoidea; order Diadematoida; family Diadematidae; genus Diadema; species Diadema antillarum. The sequence goes on along the minus strand of NW_027271783.1, from coordinate 1,489,307 downwards.
TGACGCCTAAATGGCCGCCAACTGGTAACTCGTGAGCAATCCTCAAGATCTCATTGCGGTAACTAGGAGGGACAACAACTTGACGGACCACCGTCCAATCCTCATCAGCTGGCCTATGGGGAGGTCTCCACTTCCTCATCAAAATGCCATCTTTGACATAATAGCACTCAGGGACCTTTTCAGCCTCAGCCTCAGAACACGCCGTCTGAGACAAGCCTTTCAACTCAAAGTCTGCCTGCTGTGCTTCAACCAAGGAAGACTTGCTAAACAGCCCATCACTGTTAGCCTCGGAGCCTAATACAGCAACCCCATCATTCAGATCCTTGAAAAAGGTTTCTGCCAACCAAACACCGGAATTCTCCTCCACATCAACAGAATCCGCATCATCTTGAACAGCTCTACGAGCCTGAGACCTAGTCACAACACAATCTGGGAAAATCCCAGGAAACTCCTCCTGCAACTGCTCAGTTTCAGCAACCACCACTGGTTTCTCCGAAACAACTGGAGACGCAACCACCTTGTCCCCAGCCAAGTCATTCCCCAACAAGAAGTCAATGCCTGCCATGGGCAACTCAGGAACAACTCCAACAGTGACAGGACCAGAAACTAGGTCACACTTCAAATCCACTCTATACAGTGGCACTGACATATAACTGCCATCAACAGTCTGAATCAAAACTTTTGCATTCACTGCACTATCTGGTGGAAAAGTCATACCACCATCCACCATCAATGACTGAGAGGCCCCCGTATCCCTCAGGATGACCACTGGCTTACCTGCCTCACCAGAAGTACATGGGGTCACCTCACCATCAAACAAAAAGCTATGATAGCTCTCATCCACCTGCTTCATCCTATCTTTGAATTTGGGAGATTGACTTTCAATGGCCTGTGTTTCACTGAACGGGACACTGTTTTCTGGTAGGACACTTTTTGACATGACAAATCCCAAGTCCTTCTTTGTTTTGTTTTGCAACTTCCAACACTGTGACTTTACATGCCCTGTCTTGTTACAGTGAAAACATTTGATTACATTTGCCCTTGTACTGGACCCTTTGTCAGATTGAGGCTTTGGTGCCGATGAAGTTTCAGAACTTGTGCCTTTTTCAGGACCAGCATTCTTTGGATTGCTCGAATGAATTTTGTCTCTCTTATTTCCAGAGAAATTCCTGAAAGGTGGTCTGTTGTCATTTCTGTGGGTCAGCTCATACTCATCAGCCATCAAGGCTGCTTTATGCAAACTTGTCACTTTGTGATCATCCAAATGTGACCTCACACTGAAAGCAACACTCTTTTTGAATTCTTCCAAAAGAACAACCTCACGTAGGTTATCAAAGTCCTGATCCACTTTCAGGGATCTGTACCACCTATCAAACATCATTTCTTTTTCACGAGCAAACTCAACATGTGTCTGGCCTGGTTTTCGGTACGAATTTCTGAACTTGTGTCTATATGCCTCTGGCACCAACTCATAAGCATTCAATACTGCTTTCTTGACTGTAGCATAGTCACGTGATTGCTCTTCAGAGAGAGATGAGTACACATCGGCTGCTTTGCCGACAAACACACTTTGCAGGAGCAAGGGCCAAAATTCCTGTGGCCAGTTCAAACTGTTAGCCACCTTCTCAAATGACACAAAGTATGCATCAACTCTGTTTTCTTCAAACTTTGGCACCAATCGAATGTTCTTGGCCAAATCAAATTCAGAGGGAGCCCTTTCACGATTTCCAACAGTCTGTGCATGAGTCAATTCCATCTCACGCAATTTCAGTTGTTGCTCCATTTTCTTCTCTTCAATTTCAAGTTTCCTCATTTCAATTTCTCTTTCTCTTTCTCTTTCCTTCATTTCCATTTCTTTCTCCTTCAGTTGCAATTTAGCAAGCTCAAGCCGTGTTTGATCTGAAATTTGAGCTCGATCTGGAGTGTCAATTTCTTCTTTGAGCTCCATGTGACCAGCTACTAAGTCAAGAATCTCTGCCTTTCTTACACCTTGTGGAACATCAACATTTAAATGCTGTGCAACAGCGGTCAAATCACATTTGCGTAACCTTTGCAAATCTTTGAGGGACAAATCTGTCCTCTGAACAAATGCCTGAACATCCATTGTACTGACTGACTATAACAAGTCGCTTCAGAGCCAGAAGTGACGTAACTCTCAGAGCAGAGGTGTTGGGTACTCTGCCTACTGCAGAATTTCTCTAGCTTATATACTATCTATTCACCCCTTCTAGCACATTCTATAACTCTCTCCAACCTACTAGCCAGTCTAAGTTCCAGGAAATCTGGATGACTCACTGCCTATCTATGTACAAAACATCATTGCCAAGAATAACTACCAATCACATTGGGCTACAGGGACAGTGCCTCACTCAGCCAAATATGTTAGCACTTCCCAGAACTTTCTGGAATGGGTGAAATCATTCTAGATTGAGTGAGCTATAATGTATTTCCTGTTACATGCATGTACTGTATAGCTACATTGTATACCACCTAGAAAATTCTCCTCTGATCTGGTCAGCCTGTATGTACTATATCTATACCACATAGAATGTTCTCCATTAATCTGGTCAACCTGTGTACATACACATTAAAACAACCATGCATACAGTACATCATACATATGTACATAACTACTAGTGTGTACATTTGTGACACTATCATCATTGTCATCATCAGTCTTTGTATCATGAGATGCAGTGTACTGTGGTTTGAAGATGGATGTTGTGGATTCATAATTGCAGGCCAGTGTAAGAAATAGGAAGAGGAAGAACAAAGATAACATTAAAGTTGGCATCCCTCTTCTTGTACATTTTCATCTGGTGTGCTGTACAGTGTGGTCTCACACTAGGACTCTCTTCCAATTTCATGTTCAGTGTCTTCATGGTAAAAAGTCATTTGTTTTTTGAATATGGCCTGTGAAAAAAGCAACAACAACAGCTTGTTCGTGTTGAATTTGAAAAACAACCACAACAGCATCCGAGAAAGAGTCATGCACACTTTTGCCCCCAATTAGTATGAGTTTGTGGATCTGCTAGAAGAAGTTTACACATGCATCATGAACTCGGCAGCCACACAAACCATAAATCTGCTCGCCTCTCGGTTCGAATCTCTGACCCAGAGGAAAGGGAATACTCTACTCGTCTGTCACGAGCAAATAATGCGGTCCAGTCATGCCAATTTACCCTCCCATATTTCATGGACGGCATTACTCAATACCCCTGGTACGGCCCAGCTCCTACCAGCATCCCCTTCTCTCTCCCCCTGCCAGCATCCCTCCATCTGGTCCCTCCCTTCCTCCTTACTGTACCTCCTTACTCCAAGACACTGCCCTAGGAAACATTAGAACTAGAGGAAAGAGACAGCCGCCACTCAAGACGTCTTTAGTTAGGTTCACACGCTGTTCCTAAACTTTAGAAGTTTAGATCAAACCAGCATTGAGCAATCACACTACATTTCAACATGCAATGCACCAGAAATGCAGGGATCTTTTTGAGTCCAGTGATATTTTTGGAATGTTGAAATAGTGCCTTCCATTCCATAAAAGCAGTCTCTGAGATGCTTACAGAAATCTCAGTCTATCACTTCAATTGAATTAAACTTTTTTACCTGCAATAGTCTTCTTTTAAAGTTCTGATTTGCAATATTTACTTGTAAAATGTATTGCTTGTGCAGAATTCTTCAGGTATCCTTCTCTTGGATATGTGGGTTACTTACTATTCTACATTAGACAAATATAATTTGCATTTCATGAATATTCAATTTGTAGCAGTTGCATGCATATGAATGCATATGTAAATTTTAAATGTGCTGGCTGCTGGTGATGTGTTGAAATTCCTGGGGCACCTTGATCTGGATGTGAATTGTAAGAGCTGGTCAAGGTACTGTCAAAAAGGTGTCATTTTGTCCTTAACAAGGTGCTTGATAATTTTCAACAAATTGCGTGTTTTCATGCTGCTCGTTCAATGTTTCAGTGGTTATTACCACTTCATTGCCGAAAATTAGATAGACTTACAGCTGGAAAAACATGGTATTTCTTGGCAGTGTTATACCTTAGATCATACAAATTTATACCTGAAGGTGGAATAAATTGCATAAGATAAAAACACAAAGCAGCATGGACATCGGGAAAAGTTATACTGAAGCTAGAGATCCTTGCTCGGACTAAATTCTTGCAACCTGCTCAGGTCAAGTCTAGCGATGCACAGGAGTCCCTTGAATGTATTCATTTCGGTCCCTGTGGCCATGTCCCAGAGACAAAACCATTCGGATGACCAAAGTGCAATATTTCTCAGTCGCTTTACAGGAAATATTGTCCCCTGTGAGAAATATAAAAACAGAATGGTTACGACAACAATCTTGAGCTAAGAACTATCAAAGAATGAATCCATCATTGTTTGAATAACCTTATTAGTTTGAATTCTATTTTCAATTGTTATTTTTGTGCATGTGAGTGTGCAGTTGGCTACTTTTTTTTGGGAGGGGGCTGGAAGAGATTACTTTTTGGGCTGTTTTATAGAAAGTAACGATGTTCAGTAAATATATTCAGTATATTGCTGCATTTTAGGTGTTGCTAATTGACATGCTTATGCCCTGAGATTGCAGGTCATGATGTTTTGGGGATGTCTTGTCCATGCGGCCATCTCGGTATCACAATTTTGAAAAAGATTCCTGGCCTTTAATGGTAGGCCTACTTGGTCAATATGTGCAGGTATGCTACCTGAAACATAGAAATGAAAGATTTTGTTTAAGGTTACTCAATGTCACAGGTCAAAAGTCGTCGAACTTCCCACGTAAATGTAATTTCTAGCCAGAAATTCAGCTCTGATTGTCCAGCAGAAATATGATTTGGTGACGAGGACCAAGATATGTAAACAACTAGAAAAGCACTCTGAGAGCGCAGACCTCCGCCAAGCATGCAGCTCATTTCCACCACTGATCTTGTTCTTCCACAGAGATATCAGTGATTTCCACCCATATAGATACGTACCACCCGATTTCCTAATACAGAAGCCTTTGTTACGTCACAAACCCTCAGCTGCACGGCGCGCCTCGCCCTAGCAGAAACTAGAGCACGCACTTTAGTGCGCACATGCAAACCTCAAATACGCGCAGCCTGAACTCCCAAGTTCATTGACCCTACTTGCTAAAATATCAAAAATCCTTCATAAATTCCCCCAAAAATTCTTGGATCACAACCAAAAGTTAATCGTTTGTTACTTGTGTCATTCTCAACCTGTCCTGCAAGTTTCATCCCAATCCGTTTTCTACTTTTTGAGTTATTTTGCACACGGACAAACGAACTAACGAACTAACGAACAAACCAACGGTAACGAAAACATAACCTCCTCCCTTGGCGGAGGTAATTAGTGAGACGATATGCTTTTCATCTCAGTGCCAAGTCAGGTTATAGGTCAAAGATGACTAAGAATGTCATTTTTTTAGCCTAACTTTAACCAATTGATATGTGAAATGGTATTAGATGGGTGAAAATGAATTGAGAAACATTTTCTTCCTTCATAGGGGGTAGAAGGTAAATCGTCATTGTCACACATCTAGATCTAATACTTGTGATGGAACATACTGACTACGTGAGAAGGCACAGCCAGTTGTGTTGCTCTTGTGTGGTTGTTTATTGCTGAATCATTTTCTAGCTGAATCATTTTCACCCTTTAGGATGGAAACGAAAGTTTCATGAGATATCTCAGTTGTTCAAGTTTTGTTTTGTTGGTTTTTTTTGCCCCTTGATGAAAGTGTTCCAAGAGCTCCTGATAAATTCACAATTGTTGATCCACGTCCTCCTCAAATTTGCCTTAGAGAAGTGTTTGATGAATATGGTGCCGTGATGAAGTGATGCCGATGGATGGATGACGGGTGTGGTGGTCGACCAGAATGATACATCATTACGAGTGTTGTCTGCTCTCGCGGCTGACCTCCATGACTTCCATGTCGCTCCAGAAATGTGCTAATTGGCCGAGAGCTCACTTAAGATATCTGGCAAGGTTGTCTCTCTAGCTGCATTCACACACAGGAGTTATCTGTTTTTGCTTTTCAATGCGAAAATCGACTTTATTTACCACCGTTCACACACATGGTAAGAAAATATAACCGGGCTGCAAATGAAGCATTTTTTAAATCACTAGATTGCACATGCCTAAACGATGGCTGGAGCATGACCTAGGGTATCACAGTGTGGCGAGTCACGTTATGAAATTAAGAATATTGGAAATATTGGAAATTTTTGCGGTATTGAAATTTACACGCATTTCGCGCAACCAGAAGCTAACACGAAAATAAAAGCATAGGAATATTTTTGCATGCCATATTTTTCAACAGTTATGTCTTGATTCTGCAAAATTAAAAATACATAAGACTCATCTTACTCAGCTGAGCGTGAAAAATTGCTCATGCGAAAATATCTGATTTGACAGTATGAGAATTAAAAGAAAATCAACTTGGCCGATTTTCACATCACGGTAGTTTAATGACAGTTTTGTGTCCACACACAAGAATTGAAGGTTTTCGCATAACACTGCAAAAATAAGAAAATTGATTCTCAACTAACCATTCATTAAAAAGTGTGTGTGAACGTGATGGTTGTCTATCTGAAAAATGAGAGAGGAGAAAACAACAACCTCTTCATGACATCCTCATGTCTGAAATGATGATTAGACAATTTATGGGACCAGATTCTTGCTCTGACGAAATTCCATGTTCCACCTGTGTGGGAAGGAATGCAAGAGGGTAGTCTTATGTTTGCGCCATTCACGATAAAGGGGTAGTCGGGCCTGGGGCTCAATCTTTCTAGTTTCTCTGTCTGCAGTCTAATAGGTCATGTGATATCGAGGTCATGTGATGAGCGGCTCTTTCTCTGACCTCTTCCTCGGCTTCGAGGAACATTCACCGCGGAGAATGTCTTGGCAACAATGTGGCAGGGGCGCTGCTCGGCAGTGCAGTGACGGCGTATCTGCCTCTTGTGGAGTGGAGTTGTTGAAGAGCAGTTCCCCAAAGGGCTGTAAATTTTACCCCTCTGCTAGGGACCTTTCACGTTTTCTATTCTGTCGCTTTTCTTTGCGATCTCTCGCGGGCCGCCGGTTGATGCACAAAGGGGTGAAAGCTTACACCGTCTTTTCTTTCTTTGCGCCCCTTGGTTATGCCGGCTTTTTGGTTCTCTTTAGCTTTGCAGTGTGACAAGTGGCATTTTGTTTATAGATCTTTGAACTTGAAAGAATCCCGCATCATTGAACATTTGTCTGTCTTATTCAAGTCATTCTCCGCGATTCAAGTTTTCGCCCCACGGCTCTGGAAGTCTTGTTTCTGTTCTCTCTATCTCTCTTCAAACAACATGTTCATTGATGTGCAGGAGTGTCATGAAATCGTGTCCCAGGTGTTTTAAAGAATTTCTCGATATCATTTATTTTGACAGAATTTACAAGAGGCTTTTATCAGGAGAGTAAGAGAGAGATATATCCCTCTACAGATTTTTTTCCTTTTTTAACAATATTCTTAAAGTTGAGACATGTTAAGCTCCTGCTGTTTAGACCAAAAGCACTCAAATATGTTCAGGAATCTTGTTTGTATTCTGCTCCTAGCAACTGCCAAATGTCTGCATTTTGAACACTATTTTGCGGATGTCAGGTTTTAGATTTTCTTCTTTATGAACGCACTGTAAAGCCAGAAATTTTCGCGTGCATTAAATTTTTTGTGAATTTTGGGAAGTGCCAAGATTCATGAAATTAAAATGCACTGGAAAGTTCTTGTCTCCACTATGTAGTGAATGCCAGTGACATTTTGCATAAATGTTGTGCCCCCAAAAAGGCTGTCGGCTCCAATTTGCAACAATTTCATGCCTCAAATAATTTTGGTTTTACAGTATGCCAGATGATAAAAGTTTCATGAGTACATGACTGCCTCAGTCTGTATCGAGAATTGTCAGTCCATGCCTTTGAACTTTGTCAGCGCATTGACAGGAGCTTTCAAATCTATTCCGGAAACGACATTTGGGCAGTAGCTATGCAGACCTTTTTAGCCATGATGATGGCAGGGATCAGTGCCACGTGCTGGCAAGCAACAGACGTAGTTGAGCGTTCCTTCAAATCCCGGTAGCATCAGCTTTTGAGAATATCAACAACAAAAAAAATCAAAATACTGTAAAACATGATATAATCGCGGCATGAATTTTTCGCGAATTGGAGCCGACGGCCTTTTTTGCGGCATGAAATTTTCGCGAACTGCCACTGGCATTCAATGCATATAGTGTAGACAAGAACTTTCGTGTGCATTTTAATTTCGCGAATCTTGGCGCTCGCGAAATTCGCGAAATTAGAATGCACGCGAACATTTCTCGTTTTACAGTAGTGGGATTCACACTGATGAGGGGGATACACATCGTGAGATTTTGCCTGTGTGGACAATACAGTGGACTCCCATTATAACGACGTCTGTGGGACCGGCAGTTTTCTTTCGTTATATCGAAATTTCGTTTTAATCCAATAAATAAACATTAAGAATACATAGAGCGAATAACGTTGCGACCCGAACTTTTACTTCGTTGTAACAGGAATTTTGTTATAACTGTGTTCGTTATAACAGGAGTGTACTGTAATCCCACTATCAAAGATAGTGCAATCAGCATCGTGATCCAAGTCCCAAGAATTTTAGAAATTGCGATAATTTGAGAAATCACAATAATTTGAAAAATAGTACAATAATTCGAAATCTGGCATGTGTGTGAATGCTGGAGCAAAAAATCTTGAGATTTTCTGTCCCGTCAATGGAGATGCACAGTAACAAAGCCTCCCAATCGACTCACGACAGAGTTGATAAATGCAACAACTCAAGAAACAACCTGAGATCCGAAAACTCATTTTGATAGTGGGTATTGATACGTGTTTCAAACATGGGAAAGTTGATAAACGCAGCCTATGATCATCTTATTATGACTACACATGTCTTATAGCAATATCAGATCCACAGTATAGTGCTGTTTTTTAAGAAGAAACAACACAGACTAGATTTCGTGATTGATATGTCTTATTTACCTTTCAATGGTGGTTAGCATGTCCTGCTAGCTGAGCATTGTTGTGGATGGGAAAAAGAATTTGCTTTGGCAACTTTAAGAATCCTGTACACACACATATATTGGTATATATATATATATATATATATATATATGTATGTGTATATATATATATATATATATATATATATATATATATATATTTATCACATATATTAGTGATTTTTTGAAAATTCGATATTCTTTAACACGATGCAAAATCCAGTAATTCTTGTGTGTAGACACAAAAAATTGGTAACTCTCATGATATGCATCACAATGAAAAAAAAAAATCTGTCCAGCATAATCTATTATATATTTTTTGGTCCAGTGCACTCCCATTATAAGAAATCCACGGGATCAGCTGTTTTCTTTCATTGTGTCAAAATTTTGTTGAAGCTGAGCAGTAAATTATGTAAAGATATATAGGTGGTAATTTGGGGACCTGAACTTTTGCTGCGTTGTAATGAAAATTTCGTTTTAACAGTATTTGTTATAATGGGAGTTTACTGTATGTGTCAATGGGCCTCATGATTGTATCACATTTATTATATTTTCACAAGATTTGTCTGTGTGACATTTATTATTGTATCTATATGATAATGTCAAGTTGGCTGACAGTCTGTCTATAGTGACCACCTGTCTTTAAAGGCCAGCTCTTCTGTGGTGTTTCCTTTGAATGGACAATATTTGGTTAGCCTACAAAGGCAGGTTATTACATCACATTGACAAGGTCCTTTAAAGTATGATTTATTCAGTGAAAAGGAGAACAATTTCTGATGTTAAGATGTTTTTATTCAAAGTAATCTGATAAAATGAGTCAAATTGCAAATTGCACATTCTTGGCCTACATCTGTAGCAAAAAATGGTCGTGCATCAAAAAATAGTTTCTTGATGCTTTTAATGAGAGTCTGATATCAAGCGCAGGGCACATTATACAATGCCGTCTACTGTCTTATGAGCAGAACAAATAAAAATGTCTGCTGGCTTGAAGATGAGTGTTTTCTGACTTTCATCACCCAAGAAAAAAGACACAAAAAAGCAAAATAAAAAAGGAAATTAGATACAGAAAGGGAGGAATGTGTGCTCTCAAGTGTCAGTACATTGTAACCAGACCTTCATGCAATCTGATCGTACCACTCCTGAACGTGCTTACATGTCCAGAAGTTTGCACGAAGGGCTACATGGAATCTTGTGTTTCATACTTCTTCACGATCATGACTGATTTAGCAGTGCACTTAAATGGTCAGAATTTGCCAGAGATAACTTCTGTACACTTTATTGTTAGGTAGGAAAGAGAGCATCAGTACTAAAAGATGAGGTGTGTACAAATGCATGTGCAGAAAATAGTGAACCATGTGAGTTTTGACATTAGACAAGTCAGTCACCATAAGCGTTATGTTTGCCAAGACTTCTCATTAGTTCTTATGTAATGTATATTTCTAGTCCGAGGTGTTTTTCCATGCCGTTTGGCTTCCTTGATATTTTGTCAGATGCTATTACTAAAGTTGAGTCTCACTTTTCATATTGCTATGTAACATACCCGAATTGCTGAATATATACATTGTAGCAAGCTGTCATCACTGAGCACATAAAGAACAATATCATATTTGTTTGATTGTTTAAAAATGACAATTGCATCAGGCAACATCCTGATCTGCATACAGAGAATGTTTATCTGAAGTAAGTTGTAACTTTGATCCATAGTTATGAGCTGTTGTATGCATAGAATATTAAGCCTTCTGGAATCTTTTTTTTTTTGTCCCACATTTTGTACTCAATAGAGCAGCGTAAATCTTAACAATGAAAATATTTGGGGAAATCACAAATATCGTACAATCAAAACTCTTGTCGGCGAAATTATAAACAAATGAAGTTCACTGAAATTGGCCCTGTGCAAAACAAAACAAAAAATCATGCAAGCAGAGATGCACTTTTACAGTGGCATTTGTATTGCTCTGCAATGTATCTGTATTTGTATTTGCACAAAAGCTGATGAGATCCAAACAGATTTTGTTCACTGAACACCCAAAATGTTTGGGACTTCCCCCATCTAAACTTCTCTTCTTCATCTCCATCTCTACCAGGTGAATATATATCTTCCATTGTTTAATCTGACAGTCATTGATGCAATTGAGTTAACCTGTGTTTCTCATATTGTTCGTTCACAAAATGATTCGACTTTAACATTGTTTCCCCCTTTTTCTCCTCCAAATACTCCTCCTTCGCCCTGATACCTGCAGTTCGAAGGGTGCAATAAGGCGTTCTCTCGCCTAGAGAACCTGAAGATCCACCTGCGATCCCACACGGGCGAGAAGCCGTACCTCTGTCAACATCCGGGTTGCACCAAGGCATTCAGCAATTCGTCTGACCGGGCAAAGCACCAGAGGACACACTTAGACACGGTAAGAGAGATAGATGAGTGAGAGAAATAGATCAATGGAAATGAGGTAGCTATACAGACAGATGGGTAGAGAGGTAGATATAGATTAGATAGAGACACATAGATAGATTGGTGGAGAGATAGAGAAATATATTTTTACACAAAGAGAAATCTATGTATAAACATATGCATTGGTATGAACATTAAAATATTATATATAAATATACATATTTGTATATATATATGTATTTTATATGTATGTATATATGTATTTTATGCCCTAAGGACCCTTTTCTTGCGTCACGGCCCCTATATTTATATATATGTATATATATTTATATATTCATTTGTTTAATTATGGTCGTGTAATGAGAAGAGAAAGAGCTAATGACTGCCATAAAAATGACAGGAGAAATAAAGTAGGGGCACTTATATTACCAAAAACAAAAACAAAACAAAAACATGAGTTTCTGGATGTACCATTCACACTGCTAAAAAAAAAAAAAATCTCTGGTGTTTTGGGCAGGAAATGCACATTTGTGAATATTCAGGATATTCAGGTAGTTGGCATATGCAACTTGCTGCTGTCTCTTTAGTGTAGACAGGCAGGTAAGAGATTCCCCTTGCAAAGGGTAGTATAGATGTCATGTGACCAAATACTGGAAGAAAACTGGCCAGTCCTGGAGTGAGCATTGAAGGCATAATTTACCATTTGCAGATGAAACAAAAACCCAGCATTAGTGCTTCAAAATAGTTCTAGAATGTGAGTTAGGGATAGAGACAACCAATGTGAAAATTTGAACCAGTATAATTGATGTTAAGTAATGTTAGATATACAAAATGTGAACATTAGTTATAATGAAAATGTTTCTAGACTAAACCGTCTACAGTTATGGTTTGACGAGCAAAATAGTGATATCTCCTAATATTTTAGGCTTTATTGCAAATATTTTATATGGTAGGATGTTTTGTGATACAACTGACCTGCACATATGCATCAAAAGTTATATCTTGAACATTTTTAAAATCACTGCTCCCCAAGGATAAACAGGACCTTTAATTGACATTTGCTAAAATCAGAAATGGAATTGTGGAGTTTCAAAGAGATTCTCTTCTTAGGAGGTTTGTTTGTATGTTTTTATTCCAGTTTATCGCTCATATACTGATTGTTGCCTAGCAACTTCTAACAAACTACTGGAATGTGCAAAAGACTGTGTGTTTTTTTCAGTGGCAGTGTAAAAGCCCCTAGAGAGATGGCAAAACAAGCAGAGAAGAGAGAAAGAGTAAAACAGAGAGAGAGAAAAAAAAGTTGAGTCTTCAAAACTGGGAAATTCCCTTGTAGCGAGTAATGCGCCTTCTCAACCAGGTGTCATTCGTCAGACTATTATTCCTCCAAAGCCAAAAATTCTTGCTTTATGATTTGCTTGAATTGGTTATCGCAGCAACCTTGGTTTCCTTTATTCCTCTGTTACATCATTGTTTTACTTTACAATGGGCAACACGCATGATTCCTTTTTTTAAAACCCTGGAAATGTGATCATAATGAAAGTATTGGGGAATTTGGAGATTTTGATGATGAAACAAAGTGGAATCCAGACAAATTGAAGAATTGAATGGTAGGATGCACATCACGGCTCATTGGGTATGAAATCTCGTCTTGACGTAATTTGTCTACGTAGGAAATACGCATCAGAAGCCAGGTGCGTTGCCTGTTAGCAGACAAACAAGCAGAAATAAAAAGAACAAATCAAGCGCAAAAACAAATACCAGTAAACATGTTAATGAATAGACTATATATGTAATGTAATGTATTACAATGCAAGTATATGGATATTTCTTTGGGTATGAAATCTCATCTTGACGTAAATTTGTCTACGTAGGAAATACGCATCAGAAGCCAGGTGCGTTGCCTGTTAGCAGACAAACAAGCAGAAATAAAAAGAACAAATCAAGCGCAAAAACAAATACCAGTAAACATGTTAATGAATAGACTATATATGTAATGTAATGTATTACAATGCAAGTATATGGATATTTCTTTTCGGGCAGCCTAGTAACAAACCATGTCATTTACCTGCTCTCTCCAATTATCCTTTAAAGGGAGGAATGCACTTAGTTGTTCAGGTAGAGCAAGCCTCTAGCAAGCTTTGTGGTTGTTAACCCATGGAAGACTAGTCCTGACTATACTTGGGCAGGTGTCTATGGAAAATGCATGTTATAGCAAGATTAGCTTGTCCTCGACGGGTTAGGGGCAATTTCTGTGAGAAAAGCATGAATAAAATGTAAACACTCCAAAGAAACAGTCTATAGCCAAGAAGGTATTGTCAGTAATGTAATTCTCTCTATCGCGTATAGCCGATGTCAAGGGATATCACCTCGCAATACCGATATGTGATCGATCGCTTTTGGGATGTATTAAAGTCTGAAATCCTTTTAAATCAGTAGACATCTACAAAGGTGAAGAAATAGTCTCGGGAAAGCACAGTGAGATATTCAGCTTTTTCATTTCTAAGGAACATCTTTCGCTCTTAGTCTCTGCATAAAGTTTGGCTACGACTCGAAACTCCATTGTTTGAATATGTCAGGAAACCAGGCAGTCTATTCCACAGACATCAGAAGGGTGTATGCTGACACCTCCCCCCTCCCCCCATGACACCAATACACCTATACTCTGCGTGTGAATTTCAACACATAACTGCCACCAACCATTAAGCTAAGGCATTGCACCTGTTAGCTTTATGATATAATAAATCCCTTCTTTCATTAAGACAGAATATCCCTGTAAACCATCTATAGATGAATAAAATGCATAGTCTGTATATCTATGAATATATGCTTACAATACTCATGAATAGGTAGCATGTCGTGTATTCATTACAGAAGGCACCTAGCTCAAAGGCTGATTTGGGTGACGAGATTTTTCTCTCACTGTCATGGCCAGGTCTCTTGTGTGAGCTAAAGCTGAGAATCTATCATAGGGGATCATATGACTAGAGTTCAGATTTATCCCAGCCCGCCCTTTTCTCTTGTATCTTGTATATGTGTGAATAGTTTGAATGATTTGACACAATGAATCCCATAAAGATTTATGACTGCTGACAGTTTTCGGCCTTTTTTTTTCAAGCAAAGAATTATAGAGGGTGAAGGAGGTGCAACAATTCACAAGTTTGTAATTGGTATCTCTCTCTCTCCCCATTCTTTGGGGGGGGGGGGGGCACTAGGGGTAAAAGGACCACTATAAAGGGATTGCTGTATTTACCAAAAATTGGCCAGACTGTCCCAAACTTGCTTTTCTGATCAGTGGAGTATTGGTCCAAAGTTTAGGAACTTGTCTCACCTCATCAAAAAGTTGTGACATGGAAAGTAAAGTTTTGCGCCTCAAACATTATGGCTTAATTCTAGAGAGTGAAAAGTAGAGGCTCAATCCAAATTAGACCTAAAATGAAAAAGTGTTATGAAATTCAGATTTTCCCATGTTTTAAAAATCAATGATATTAATCACAACTACACACTCAAACTGGAATAGGGATGATGATATACATGTAATTACCAAACAAATATCCCATGGCACTGCACTCAGACCGACACTAAATTTCAGATTTTGACATGAAATCAGTAGTGATAAGATGGACCATTTGCTATCAAATTGTTGTAGCCTTGTGATAATGTGACAACAATAACTTTTGGTGATGATAATAGGTGATACTTTCATTGCACCTTTTCTACTGGATACAAGGCACTATGAGATGACTTCCCTGGTTGCCATACGAGACCGTTCAAATTGCCAGGCAGTGACAGTACTAGTTCAGTGCATATATAGGGATATCAGAATAAGTAGATCTTCAGATTTTGTTTGAAGTGATCCAGTATTGGTGATGATTTCAGTATACATGCCAGAAAATTTTAGAATAAGGGCACTCTTCTAGCAGTGCCTAACTAATTATTTGAATATATTTCTTTAAACATATTTTCTTTAATAACAGATCACTGCAGGTACTCCGCTATGAGATTGGTATGTACAAACATGGTCAGAAGGCAAATTTTGGTGACCTGGCACCCATTTTTTACCTTTTTTTTGCTGAAGAGTGCTGTGACACTTAAATCCCAAAAGAGATTTATGTTTGGCTGTTCGCTGTTCGCTTTCCAGAAAGGGGATTATGAGTATGTCAGATCAAAAGCGATGATTTTGTACTTGTGAAACTGACCTTGAAAATATATGGCTGGGTGATGAATAGGACTAGCAGATGCATTTTTCGGGGTAACAGTTGCAACACCCCCTTAGAGCTGATATCACTTCGTAAAATATAATTGACTGACAGTCAATAAGAGACTTAACCTCTGTTGAAGATAACCGGATAATGTTTGGTGTCGCATGTCGCATTTTCCGTGACAAAACTTGTGTTGTCCCGCTACGTGAAACACTCCCGGGGCCAGCGGAGCTTTTACGCGTGATCTAGATTCTCATTTAGCGCAAACAGACCGAGCAGCGAATGTGCCTTGAAAAAAAAGGATCAAAGAAAGCGAAAACGACAGATAACGATCGAGACTTGAGGCTTGTTGTTCCCTTTGTTTAGTATTTATATCTTTTTTATTCGAAGGGAGAAGAAAAAATATATCAATATGATGATGATGCGTTTAGACTTACTTGCGGATGACGAAATTTAATGAAAAGCAGAGTGTTTTGAGAGAGAGGGAGGGGAAAATATTCAGCTGAATTTCTGTCTTGTGTGAAATGTTGACATTTTGCACGCACCATAGACTTGGTAAAAGACCTAATAAGGTGTAATAAAGTGTAATTGTAGCTTGGGCAAATACAGACATCTCTGTAGATCCATCGTGACTCGGCAAAGATACTTTTCCATCACAGAACCCGAGGGATGGTGGCAATGCGGCACGTTCGATATTCTCTGTCAAACAGGTGACAATGGCCGCTTTGGACCGCTGCCCTCACGATTGCCCGCCATCGCTACATTTAACTTCTTCATTGACGAGAGTTTTTCGGATTACACTTTTGTCAGTGACTTCTCAACCCATCCCCCCCCCCATGAAAAGAGAAAAAAGAAAGAAAAAGAATGACCTGTCCTGATTTAGGTATTACAGAATGAGGTCAATAGCTATCTTCCTTTGTGATTAGTTGACGTTTTCCAAAGGCCGTCCTTCACATTTCCTGAAATGCACAAAGAAAGTCAGCTCTGATTTTACTTCTCTCATTTTCTGCCATTAATTCCTCAAAAATATGAGATTTTATCCTTGTATGTGTGCTTGTAAATTTAACTTATATCTTTTCACAGGAGAAAAGGATTAAAAAAACTGAACCCTGCTCTTAATTAAGACTAGAAATTACGTAATGTAAAACCAGAATTATTCGTGGCGTGAATATGGTGCCAACTGCCTGTATGGCAGCTGTAGATTTTCACAAATTGTCACTGGCATTCAATGCATATATAAAAATGTCGAAGAAAACTTTTGCATGCATCTTAATTTTAATCTTTTATTATTAAAATTCATGGGTCTCTCTGCAGGTTACATCAATTTTTGGGTTAAACCATTTGTATGGAAAATATGCAAGAGTGTAGAAGAATATATATATATTTTTTTGTGCAGTATTGCCATTGATATTAACACATTGCAATGTATAATCTTTTGCGGTTCTGTAAAAGTGGAGCAGAATGAATATGCTGCGGAAATGTGTTTGACCATATGACAGCAATATTAGAGCTCTCGGAACATGAATACCTTTTAAAAATCCAAGCAAGCACTGAATAGGTTAGGAATCAATCAAATGTTCAGTCAGAATGTTTTCCATTCTGAAATAGCTCAAAGGCAAAAATGAGGTCGCCAAATCCTTTTCTTCGCGTGACTGTGTGACATTTCATTAATATCGCAGTCTAGTACAATGGCCTGGCCCGTGTGGTGACGAGTTCCGACCGAAAAACCATTCACAGTTGACTCTTGGAAGTGTGCTTAGTGTGGCGGCTGGAAGATGAGAAAATAGGCAAGAAGCAGACGAAGAAAAGAAGAACGGGTGTGTAACTGATCTCATTCTCTTAGACCGCGCTGTGAAGACTCCGTACAGAATGATTGATCATCGAACATTCGTCATCTCAGTCTAAGTTTGATACACGTGAGGAAAAGGGGGATGGAACGCCACAGAAGGGGATGAGTACGTAACTGTCTCTTTTGACAACAACAAAGAAACACACCCCAAACATGTCTCAAAGCCTTCCCACTCTCTATAAACACAAGATCTGTGACAGGGACTAAAAAGATTTAAAGGGACTGTACAGTACTGGTTGAGGTGAGGATTCAGCTTGTAATGTTTTGCGAGATATTTAAAAACCACTCTATGAAATGTTAAAGAGCATACAAATCTAAGGGGAATAAAACGTTTATTTGATGAAAATTGGTTTAAAATGACCGAGATATCAAAAAACAAGGTAAAACGAAGAGATTCTAATAAAAGTCGTGGCCTGTCAATTTTATTGGGATCGCTATTTGGATATCTCAGCCATTTCAAGGCCAATTTTCATCAAATAAACGTTAAATCATTCTTGAAATTACATGCTCTTTCATATTTCATAAGAGATTTCTCATTATCTCACCAAAAAATGCTATAAACCTGACATTAGGTCTCAACCAAAACTAAACGATCCCTTTAAGGGGAGGCGTGCTGTGTCTTGAAGTGATGGATGTCAAGGCATGCCGTAGTGATTGATTCGAAGTAATCAAACTCTTGCCACGTCTGAGCTATGTATGAATGAGATACAAAGAAAAAGTGGACAGGAAGGTCTATACGAGAAAACTGAACAAACATAACTGACAACTGAGTATATAACTGTCTCCTCCAAAATAAATGATGAAACACCCCAACCCAGAGTACCAAAAGTTTGTTAACTTTTTTGACATCACCATATATTCTACTAGTTCTCTTTGGATTAAAAAGTTCACAGCAGTATCATCAACAGCAAGATAGAAACAACAGCAACAACTACATAAACAATGTAGAATACTATCGATGAGTTCACTGCAGCATTTAGCACACTTGATGTTTTTTTTTTTTGTATTCATGGTCTGTGGAAACCTTCATCAATATATCATTGCTAGCTTTATGCTTGAATGTGATTGAGCAT
Organism: Diadema antillarum; assembly: GCF_040938485.1. Classification (NCBI taxonomy): domain Eukaryota; kingdom Metazoa; phylum Echinodermata; class Echinoidea; order Diadematoida; family Diadematidae; genus Diadema; species Diadema antillarum. The sequence goes on along the minus strand of NW_027271783.1, from coordinate 1,470,739 downwards.
AACCCTTATTTGATAATGATGTATGATTTAATTTTTTTTAATGAATTTACTGTACAATCAATTCATTTTCAAACATATTTAAATCCTGCTGCATTTTTTTTTTGACTGGTGGTAGCAACTGATACAACACATTGAGTGGACACTGCTGCCACACCCTGGCCTGATTCAGCAGGTGGTCAGAACTTGACCTTTAGGACACTTCCTTTGGAATGTTATTTCTGCTTGCCCCCTGCTTTTAGGCGATATTTATAGAACTCAAGACTGGTCAGAAACAAGGTAATGATAATTCAAAAGAGACTGGGGCACATTCCTGTATAATTTGACGGTATTTTTGCTCACAGTTGCTATCTTTTGCTACTTCATTTTTTTTTCCAAGTTTTTTTTTCTATTATTATAGGCGCAGGGTTAAAATTCATGCTTATTCGTTGATTGGTGTGACAACAACAATATGAAGACAAATATTCATCAGTCGGTTTAGGTCACTGGTAACCATTGTGAAGCCCCACCCCCCCCCAACTTCTTCATACAGAACATCTGTCGGCAAATTTTCCACCGCATTCTAGAACGATTTCACCCCAATAGAAGTCAATCTGTCCAAATTCACCACAGCTGGAGTTATCAATCCCAAATGGTGTGTGTATCACGCAATTTTCTCCCAAATTGATACTATCACATGATAATATCTTTTTTTATGTCTCTCTCATGCAATTTTGGATTGTGATGGTTTCTGTGAAATGATGACAGATGTCCATATTGAGTAATATTGCAGAAATTGGCTGAATAAATCTCCAATAAGACTCCAACAAGAGGGTTTTAAGCCTGAAGCAAGTTTACCAGGAAGGGAAAGTCCAAATATTGTATTCATTCATAGACCTATAGATCTGTGTGTTTGTGTGTGTGTGTGTGTGGGCAGATACTGTAAAACAGAAATGTTTTGTGTGATTTTCGCAAGAGCCAAGATTTGCAAAATTAAAATGCATGCGAAAGTTCTCGTCTACACTTCATGGATCAAATGCCAGTGCAAATCACAAAAATTTCATGCCATGAAAAAGGCCGTCAGCTCCAATTCATAAAAATTTAGAGTATGTTTCATGGGGAAACACAAACATGGAAAATAAAGGTGATATCAGTTCCAACCCCCACAATCTCTGACCTCACAAATTAAATGCAGTCATGGTAACACAGCAAAGGAAAATATACATTGGTAGTCAAACATCAAAAAAGTAATAAAAAGTCCAGATGAGTACACATGTGACCTACTTTCCTTGTAACTGTCTCTTCTTTTTTCAATAGCTTGTCCTTTTCATTTCAACATTAGTCATGCAACTGTACAGTAGGCCGCCGAGCCGTCAATGTCACTACAACAGACTCTTATTCATCTTTTGTTGTCGACTGAGTGGTACGTGCCCATCTCCCTTGTTACTGACACCATTCTATTATCCCTGCGTAATCTCCACAACTAATTGTGACTGCACTTTTTCCTTTTATGTACATGATATTCCGTCACAGAAGAAAGAATATTATGCACAAAAGAGTTTTAATACGTATGATAGCTTGGAGGGCGTGTAGATGGGGCTGGATCAGAGACAGAAAGGACAGGGGAAAAAAAAAAAGACCCAAACGAAAGTGGCGAAATGAAATTTGTATACTATTGTCACGTGGCCATAGATGTATCGGATCTCATCCATGAATCTTGGCAAATATTTGCACGGCGCGTCGCATGCACGTCAGTGGAAGCCGAATAAAGGGGGCCTCGTCGGGTAATTGAGGAGGTGTGGTCTGCACACGCCGCCCTCACCGTCTGCTGCTGACCTGGATCGATCGCTCTCAAAAATCAACCAAAAAAAAGATCAAACTCAATGATAACGATGATAATAGGATGATGAACTTGAATTTTTAAGGTTTGCTGAGAAGCAGTTTCCGATTCCCATTTTGCAATCTTATCACTGACTCTTGATTATAAAATGCCTTACCGGTACTCTATCGAAATAGCCTGTCTACTTGCTGAGTTTGTGAATTGTCCTTTAGTACCATCCAATACATCCATAGGAAAAAGAAAAGTCTTTGTTAAAATACTGCAAAAATGAAAGTTGTCCCTTACTCCTAATCAAGACAGTCTTCTGGCAGAGCTAACGTAGCTTGATTAGCCCTGACACTATACATAGAGACTCTACAGAGACTTTCAGGCAAATCTACAGCAGTGATGCATGTCATGTGACGTTTGCATTAATTGCACACTTGCTTACACAGGCACGCATAGCATTATTCTGGGCATCGCATTCACATAAAACGAGCTGGTTCTGAAAATGATGCCAGTATGAAACCTGTTTTTGAAGCTGGTCACTAATTTGGTCACAGTTTTGATGTATACAACATACCTCCATATGTCACTCCAAACATTCAAAAACCTAGACATTTGACCAAATTGGTAATATGTGTGTGCCAAACAGCTATGAAAGTGCATGATTGTGTTTTATAAAATGGGTTCAAGAATGTAGCCAATTGGAAGCACTGAAATGAGTCACGTGTGCGTGCATGATTTTTTGCTATTGCACGGCCTTGCAAAATAGCGTAAAGTCACTGACGTCACAATGTTTACATTAGCAGTGCACACTCAATCAGTTGTTACAAGTGCGTCACGCGCTACTATACGCGCTGTCAATCCTGTAAACAACAGTTTACTTCTAGTTCGGGCTGCCAGCCGGCCTTTCTTGTGCACAATGTGGCGTACGTATAGGCTTATACGTACAGTACTTATATGTGCGGGATTTCCGAGTGCGATGTGCATAAATGTAGTGCTACATGTAGCTGACTGGTATTGACCCACAAAGGTACATGAAAAATGCTGTTAGTTTTCGACCCATTTTATAAATCAAATAATACACAGGTTTGAGTTCCTGACGTTAGTAGAGATGTTGCTCACTCTCGTTTATTTACAATGTAGTGCAACATACACTCGGCTTCGCCTCGTGCATGTTTCACAATTGTAAATACCCTCGAGTGCGCTACATCTCCACAAACGCACTCTCACCTGTGTATTATTTGTATAACAATAGACCAAAATGTAAATGATGTTCATCTCTCTTCCCTTTTCATCCAGAGACTTTTTATGACTACTTTGTTTGTGATTCCATTTTTTTTTTTAGCTCACCTGAGCCAAAGGCTCAAGTGAGCTATTGCGATCGCCCTTCGTCCGGCGTCCGTCGTGCGTCGTGCGTCGTCCGTCGTCCGTCGTCCGTCGTGCGTCGTGCGTAAACTTTTTACATTTTCATCTTCTTCTTGAAAACCCCAAGACCGATTTTCATCAAACTTGGCAGGTAGCATCCCTAGGGGGTTAGGAACTCAATTTGTTAAAATGGGCACCATGCCCCACCCAGGGGGCCCCCAGGGGGGCCCAAACCCCCAAAAATTAAGGAATCTGTAAAAATCTTCTTCTCTAGAACCAGAAGTGATAGAGCTAAGTTAATAATATGAGTTAGTACATTGATGACTGTAGTTTCAAGTTTGTTCATGGCAGAATCAGGGGTGCCCCCCTTGGGACCCAGGGGAGGGGGGTGGGGAAGGGTTCTAATGGGGCCTAAATTGTACATTTTCATCTTCTTCTTGAGAACTCCATGACCCATTTTCACCAAACTTGGCAGGTAGCATCCCTAGGGGGTTAGGAACTCCATTTGTTAAAATGGGCACCATGACCCACCCAGGGGGCCCCCAGGGGGCCCAAACCCCCCAAAATTAAGGAATCCGCAAAAATCTTCTTCTCTAGAACCAGAAGTGATAGAGCTAGGTTAATACTATGAGTTAGCACATTGATGACTGTAGTTTCAAGTTTGTTCATGGCAGAATCAGGGGTGCCCCCCTTTGGACCCAGGGGGGGGGGGGGGGGTGGGGGTGAGGAGGGGTCCTAATGGGGCCTAAATTGTACATTTTTATCTTCTTCTTGAGAACCCCATGACCCATTTTCACCAAACTTGGCAGGTAGCATCCATAGGGGGTTAGGATCTCAATTTGTTAAAATGGGCACCATGCCCCGCCCAGGGGGCCCCCAGGGGGCCCAAACCCCCCAAATGAAGGAATCTTTAAAAATCTTCTCTAGAATCAGAAGTTATAGAGCTGAGATAATACTATGAGTGAGTACAGTAATGACTGTAGTTTCAAGTTTGTTCATAGGAGATCCAGGGGTGCCCCTCTTGGGGGTGGGGGGGGGGGTGGTTGGAAGGGTCCAAATGGAGGCCTGAATTGTACATTTTCATCTTCTTCCTGAAAACCTCATGATGGATTTTTGTCAAACTTGGCAGGTAGCATCCCTAGGTGGTCAGAATCTCAATTTATCAAACTGGGCACCATGCCCCACCCAGAGGGCCCCAGGGGGCCCCAATTCCCCCAAATTAAGGAATCTTGAAAAAATTGGGCCCTTATTGTACATTTTCATCTTCCACTTGAGAATGCCTCGTCAAATTTTGATAGAGCTGTGAATAATTTAGATTAGTGACTGCGTGAAAGGTGAACTTGCGATACTCAGGTGAGCGCTAGACCCGCGGGTCTCTTGTTTTTTTTTGGGGGGGGGGTAAGATAATGTCAGCTAAGTGATTCTGTACATTGTTCTTCATGAGGGCTCATGATACTGATGGAGGATGACCATATCCTTTACCCAATAGGACACGTTCATGTGACTGTATTTGTGGATTAAGTAGAACACATCAGCGAAAGTTTGAGGAAATTGGACAATCTGTCCAATAGTTTGGAATTTTTCAAGTTTCAGTGTCGCCATACAGTTTTTTTACATCACTGCAGGACAAAGATATAGAGAAAATATAACTAATTTGACATATTTTCATATTACAAGCAAAATTAAAAGAGCCTATAACTTATTACCTATTTCAGATAGCAGGGGGAATAACATTACCCTGAACATGTGTCAGTAACAAGTCAAGGGAAAGTGTACTTTCATTAACCCATTGAGGACGAGCCCCGAGTACACTCGCGCAGGGGTCTATGGGAAATGCATGTTGTAGCAAAATCAGTCCGTCCTCAACGGGTTAAGAGTAAAATTTTATGAAATTCTCATGTATTTTTGCTGTATTCTTGTCCAGCAGTGATGTAACAAACTGTTGTAGTTTTCTCATCCAGCAATTGGAACACTGAAACTTTAAAAATTCATAACTGTTGGACAGATTGTCTGATTTTCCTCAGACGTCACTAATGTGACTTCTGATATTACTGCACTCACACAATTCAGATATTATGTAGGTGAACTCTTTCTTTAAAGGGATCGTATAGTTTTGGTTGAGACCTAATTTCAGATTTCTGAAATTTTTTGGTGAGATAATGAGAAACCTCTTATGAAATATGAAAGAACATGTAATTCCATGAGGAATTCAACGTTTTTTTTTATGACAATTGGGTTTTGAAATGGCTGAGATATCCAAAACAGAGCAATTCTGATAGAGTATGGGACCCACCTTTTATTACGATCGCTTTATTTTACTTTATTTTTGGATGTTTCAGTCATTCAAAACGCGATTTTCATCAAATGAATTTTGAATTCCTCCTAAAATGGTATGTTCTGTACTATTGCATAAGTGTTTTCTTGGTATCTCGCAAAAAGTTAAAAGTCCAATTCTCATCTCCACCAATACTGTAGCATCCCTTTAAGCTCATGCTCCTTTCGCATGAATTGTGTTCCTAGTGTAATTTTTGTCGTTTAGCGTTGATGAAATAGCAATCGTCACCATAGTATCAATTCTAACAATTCACAGAGACCAATTACACTGCTCTGATTATGATCTGGACTGTTCAGTGAAGCGTGCAAGGTATACACCTTCAGGGGGAGTTTATCCCAAACATGTTTAGTGGATTCAATGTGTGCAGAAATATTAGTAGAACACGCCCACGACCTCATTTGAAATATGGACCATTAGATCAAACATGAATTTTTAAAGTGCCTGTTGAATCCATGTTGCATCGTCAGTGCATAAGTTGCAACGTCACGGTAGTTAATGTTATAAAGAAAATTTGAGGAGAATTCCACAAATTTCATTTGTGGTAATAAGTACACATTTCCTCAACTTGTTGCTGGCACATCATATGTTTAGGGTAGGGGGATTCGTGTGCTCTTTTGTTACACTAGAAAAGTGAAAATGTGTGGAAATCTTTTTACATTTTTTTTTTTGCATTGTTGGACCATCATGCCATCATGAGCTGTTGTAGCTTTCTTATCCAGCAAATATGTCACAATGGTTTAAACAAAACTGTGCAGTTTCACTACTTTTTAGTGACTGATGAAATTTTTGCAGATATGTTCTCCTGCAGTAATTCACTATATAAATCTGCACACCAGTATATGTTTAGGGTAAATTCTCCTACAGGTGTGCCTTTCTGTCTTTAGAGTCAGTTTGCTTTCAGATGTTGAAATAGTGTATTGATCAATTAGTCAAATGTGCAGTTTGTATCTAAGCTTTTAATCTCTTGCCCCCCTCGAGCTATTCACCACTCTCTTCAATAACCTCTCAATTAAACATGGAGTTGCACATTCTATTTCTTACAAAGTAAATAGTCTGTTTCCATACCCTGGGAGTAGGACTGGCTGTGTGTAGGCTGCTTACTTGGATAATACCAAGCTTGGACGGTTGCCCCTGGCAACAAGACTCTTTCATTGTGGGTTCTGTTCATTGCACTTTTGAAATTTCCCTCCTTTTTTATAACTGATAAGCTGGCTCCTATGGAGTGCCTTTGTGATTTAAAAGGGGGGGGGGGGGGGACTTTGTTCTTTTGGAAAGAGAATCAGCCCCATGAAATCTGGGATTAGATCAGAATTTTCCATCAAAGAGATTTGTGCTCTGAGTGAAAAGTGACAAAATTTAATCAGCAGTAAGCAGAAGGCTTTAGTATACTGTGTAAGTATTTTATCTAGTACTTTATTTTTATTGTTAACCATTTTTTTTTAAGAAAAGCTAGTGTTGCTCCTGTAAAATTCCTTCAAAATGTTTGTACATATAGGAGTAGGACCAGAGTAGGATTTTCTGTGAAAATGTTTTGTCAGATGTGACAAGTTTTGCTACTGCGGATTACATGAAGTAATGGTCGTTTGAACTCTCATCGTATTGCTACAGGGTTGAATTTCCAAACTAAAGTCCTATGCCCAAGTCAATTATGAACACTTCTTCATGTGAAGTAAAAAGAAATTGAGTTGTGTTTCTGTATTCTTCTTGACAGGAAGTTGGGAAAATTATTCTTGCGAGACTCATTAATCATCCCAAATCGACCAATAATTTATTTCACGTCCAAATAGAAATGCTCTAGATAAATAATCTGCCCTTCTATTCCGAACCTGAACAAAAGGGTACGCAAATCTTGTTTTGATTGGTTCTCCAGGAATAAAGTGATCGATTGGCAAGTGGCTTCTGTATTTGTTGATACTGTGAGGTAGTCTTGGTGTACCTCCTAAATTTGACTGTCAGTCCTTTCTCTTTACAATAAACATTCTAAAAATTGCACAAGTTCTTACTGACATGACTCAGCCTATAATCAGAGAGCAAAAAACATCCGTCTCGGTTGCTAGTCCAATACATCATAAATTCTAAACGTGGGTTCATGCCGATTGTTGTATTTATATGCAACATCTTTTCAGGAAATGTAAATCATCCCATGCACATTGTGCGTCATGAGTTCATGTTCTTTGCCAATGTGATCAAAGTAAATATTGCCCCTATAAAAGTGGACAAGGAAGAAGAGGGGGAAAAAAATAATGGAAAGGGCAATAGAATAAAATAGAGATTTATTTTTAGTTCGAGTCATGGAGCCCATGATGTGAAATTGTCAATGTCAATTATATCCTTTGTAGCCAATAATAAACTCTGTTGATATTTCATGTTTCCTGCTATCGTGATATGAAGATCGCAACTTTCTCGTGGACATGCAAAGGAGAAAAATTCTGAGGTTTTCTTTGAGGGAAATATTTTGTATCATACAAAATCTCTCTGTTTTTCTCAACATGTTGTACCAGCCTTTTATTAAGATCATGCAGCAGTGGTATATATTTTCATGTAATTTCTAAAGGTTTCCTAGGTTCAGTGATATGTTTGATTGGAAAGAAAATCTGAAACAAATTTTGTTCATGGTAGTGCAGGTTTAAGGAGTATTGACACTATAGCAGAGCACTGGTCGAAGTACTACTTAAATTCAAATTGATGAAATTCTTCTGTCGATTTGTTTTTTATTGCAACTGATTGACAAATCGCCCTACACTGATATAAATGTCTACATGTAGAAATGATTTGAGGGCAAAAAAGAAAAAAAAATGTAATGGGCTTTATTTGTAATAATTGTTAATCACACATATTTCTGCGTATTCCAGATTGGAATAATTCTACTTCAAAAGGAAGAAGTAGTAAAAAAAAATCTTCAAATAACATCTGCGTCAAAAAATGACATGCAAAACTATAGTTCTGTTGCAATGCTACTGTCTGATACTACTCACTCAAATGCAGTCAAAGCTGCCTTATTTAATTGGCGGCCACCTGTCTATAGCGGCCACTGAAAAAAAAAATCCGAGAGAGAAAAGCCCTGTTAAAGACCCTGTGTATAGCGGCCACCTGTCTAATGCGGCCAGCGTCCACAAATTTTGTTTCCCGCTTTAGATTTTAACCTGTCTATAGCGGCCACAGACCCAATGGAACCGTAGCTGAGCCGATAATGCAGCATGCTATCTTCTTTGTAGCCATGCCAGCCATTCATGGGCAACATTCAGTGATCGCCACAGCATGCAGTCATAATAATGCACTAGTGTTGAGCTTTCTTCATGATTGTATTCATGCTACTGTATAACAATTTGATAAACACCGGCATTGTTCAATGTATCCAACTTGCACGTGTGCATACATCCCTGCATATACACATATGTGTACATGTACTTATAGATGTATGCAACGATGATACATGTACATGTAGGCAATGCACACAAAGTTGGATAACCTGTCTGTAGCGACCACCTGTCTATAACAGCCACTTTTTCGTCTTCCTTGGGTGGCCGCTATAGACAGGTTTGACTGTACTAGGCATATTTCATGTCTGGTCTCATGTACACTCTTGGTAGGTGGCCAAACTTCTGGATCATTCTTATTTTTTTTCTTACTGCTTTTCTGAACACAATGCAGACTTAAACTGCACAAGTATTGAAGGCATTGTGTAGCTCTAACACATTGAAGGCTTAAAAAGATGGCACAGCACAGAGGGCACGATGCATTGTTCTCCATGTTTTCATAGACGCTTTGAAAGGCACACTGGCTGAGTGACGCCAGGCTAGAAACCTCTCCTCATCATTTCACAATAAATAAACATTGAACTTGAGACAGGAATTAAAGAGATTACTGAGCGCACACGGAGCGCGTGATTGCACTAAAATCTTATGTGCTTCCTAAGAAAGCAAACAAGAGTGAGAGAGAGAGACAGACAGACAGACAGATAGACATACATACAGGCAGACAGACATATTAAAAGATCAAGAAGGATGAGTTATGGTAAATGATAAACTGATAACCCTAATCCCCCCCCCCCCCCATAATCATGTTGGCAGTGGTATGAGGAACTTAATGTTTCTCTGATCATAAGTTCTGTATTCAAAAGATGTAGTAAAAACCTATGTGCTTTTTTTTGGGGGGGGGGGATAGGGGCTTTAGGCCATGACCCTTTAATCTAGATATGTTTAACAATGTAATAAAAGAGTAATATAATCTAACAATGCTAATAGTCATGGTAATAATCAGTCATTATCGCATGACATTTCTTATGGATTCTGTGTTGGTGCTGTCTTCAAGGACTCTTGTTGTATCAAAATGAGTTTTTCTTTCCTACCCTTTGAAACACTAGCAATGAATATTTGAAAATTATGATAAAAATCCACAGTAGAGGACTGCAGATATGTTGATTATGGGATGTGATTGATTTTGAAAAATGAGGGTATAGATGATGACTTCTTTAACCTGTTGAGGACGAGTCCCGAGTATACTCGGGCAGGTGTCTATGGGAAGTGCATTTTGTAGCAAAATCAGTCCTTCCTCAACAGGTTAAGATGGATGCAACCTTTTATTCATGGAAGGGGTGCAAGCAAGAATGCAAGATATCATGTCAATGGATAATGGGTCTATCTGAATTCCAGACCACACCCCTACCTCCAAGTTTGAGAAGTGGCAGAGGTATACAATGTAAAGCCAAGTATAAGACCCTGCTGAATGTCACATCAGCCTGATCTTGACACCGACTTTCCAATTTTGGTCCAGATGGAGGTTAAGTGGGAGGGTGGCAGCCCCCAATTTGTAGTAGCACTCCATCCATAGGGGAACATGATGAGAATCACAGATTCCTTGCTGCCTCCTGTCAAATTAATGTCTTCCAGGTCTTAACTAGACGAGGTGGAGTCCAAAGTTTTGAGCATGGTTTAAAGGGATGGTACAGTTTTGGTTTAGATGGGGCTCCATGTTTTCAACTTTTTTTGTGTGTGAGATAATGAGAAACCTCTTATGGAATATGAAAGAGCATACAATTCTAATAGGAATTCAAAGTTTATTTGATGAAATTGGTTTTGAAATTGCTGAGATATCCAGAAACAAAGGGGTGTTTAGTAAAAGTTGAGACCCAACTTTTATTAGGACCATTTCTTTTAGTTTGTTTTTGGATATCTCAGCCATTTCAAAAATCGATTTTCATCAAACAAACTTTGAATACCTCTTAAATTGCATGCTCTTTCAAATTCCATAAGTGATATCTAATCATCTCTCTAAAAAAAATTAAAATCTCGAATCCCCCATCTCAACCCAAACAATGGTCTGCGTAATGCTGCATGCCGGCTTCCAATCCATCATTCATATTATAAGACATCTACATGTATGTAGTGATGATACCAGCTCTTGAATAAGGGCAACAATTTTGTGTTTGGGTGCTGGTACTAACATTTGTGTATTTGGCTAAGTCTTGCCCCCCCCCCCCCCCCTAACTCTCTCCCACTCGCTCTCTGTTTCTCTCTATCTCTCTTTTACTTTCTCCTCCATTGCCCAGTTCTTAGGAGAGATAGAGGTGATTTAATGAAAGAAATTTGTCACCATTAAAAATCTGATTCAATCCAGAAAGTTAAATTATGCGTACCGGTATAACAGTTCCCTCTTGTGCCATTAAAGAGCAAGGTGGATGGGAGGGATCTCTAGAGCATGGGGGTATTAAAGGTCCTGTTTACCTTTGGAGCAGTGATTTTAAAAATGTTCAAGACATCACATTTGCTAGCTTTTCGGTTTATCTGAACAGCTTTGGTCAAAGTTTAAAAGAGGAAATTTTACAGTCATTTGCAAAGTGAAAAAATTAGGTGTGAATTGAATTGAATTTGCATCTCTGTATATCAGACATCAAATATTGTATTACTCCTAAAGGTTTTTTTTGTGCATATTTTCCCATTAAATTTTGACAGTTTTGACTGATAAAGTTAGAAGAAATAGTAACTTGCTAAACAGTGCGTAGAACGAAATGCACTGAAATATTCTTTTTCAAATGTAAATGCATGAGCACCCATTGAGTATTTGTTATAAATGCAATATTTTAATGATTTTATTTTAACAATTCAAAACACTAAAACTTTGGTCTTCACTAGTAGTTTTTGGGTGACTTTTCTACATCATGTTAAAGTGTACTGGATGGCCTGCTTCTACAGTTACCAAAGAAGGGTGGAGAGATGGTCGAAAACATTAAAAAAAAGAGTCTAAAACTTTTGTTCTATTTCCTTCCATCACTTGCATTTTTTTTGTGTGTGTGGTTTGGCATACTTCATATCTGTTCCAAAGATCACAAGATACCTTTATGGCATTTTTCATTCGCTCATGGGGTAGGTAACAGCTCGATCTATTCCCTCTGCTCCGTGGCTGTCAACGTCCATTTCAGCCACCAGCCAATGATCAACTTCTTATCAAATTCTGCCACTGGGATGGAGTGTTGTGGTAATCCATACACTGCAGATTGATGCCTTCAAATGATGACTTTTTGTTTTTATCGTTGGTTGCTTTAACTTACTGGCCCTCTCGTGTTGTTCTTTCTGCAGAAACCCTATGCCTGTCAAATACCAGGGTGCACCAAGCGGTACACGGACCCCAGCTCGCTGAGGAAGCACGTCAAAGCACATGCAGCCAAAGAGCAGCAGGCAAGAAAAAAGGTGAGTGTCTTTAATAACTGCATCTCGAAACCTGACGTGATCCCCATGTTTGAACTGGCTCTAATAAGAAAAAGAATAATCGATCAGACAAAAAATTAAAAGGTGGAACAAATTTGCAAGAAGATTAGAGGGTTTATGGAATTAAGGTTCATGAAACACTGATGGTGATGATTACATAATTCTTTCTACTTAGATGAAGTGATAATGCTATTATCTAACCAATCTCTCGTTGACTTGCATGCATATCTTCAGTAGCTGTCCTTTGTTTAAATTAATGAAAGAAAACATACATATCTTTTGCACAAATTATTGAAGAATGATAATAACACTAATGACATTTAAGGAAATTGTACTTGCTAATTTTAAGGGAATTGAAGTTTGCTAGATGATTTGAATAACCAAACAATGATTCTTATACAATGGTAACAAGCCTCACTTTCATTTACATTTACAGCAAATATCTTCCATGTAACAAATGTCTAACTGTCAAGTTTTTACAAGAATGTCCCTTTGAGTACCAACCATTCCTTCATCAAAGGTGACATTGTATTTTCTAGACAGAGCTAAACAATGATGTGATCCGAAGTGTTGACCTACTTACCTATGAAACAGGAAGAAAATGGAGAGCTGCAAGAGAGTTATCAGATAATCTTTTAAGTCATTTATTAGGTGATTCAATTCATGTACTGCATCCAACTAAACAAGCCCAACAGTAATGTTTGGAATGGCTAATTCAGAGACTTATCCAAAAATAAGATACATCTATCTAAAAGAAGTGAAAGGTCAAATGTGGAACATTACATTTTTGTTGAATTCAAATGGACCAAGGAATTGAAAGAAGTGATTTTGCAAACTTGTTATGAGCAGGGATATCTCCAAGGTAAAGGTTGGAAGAAGCGAATTCATTTCAGCCAAGTTGGCAATTCACTTAAATTGTTATCAATTTGTCTGAAGATGAGGGACAATTTTGAATCTTACTAATAAAAATACAATTGATGACACCTCGCTACCACTAATACCAGCAGTCGTCTGACATTCGCAGCATGGAGCTGGAAGAACAGCAGAGGTAATGCTGCTTGTTTACCATGCTGAAGGAATTCACTGTTGAAGATAACCTTTGACCCCGGGGTTAGATTGCACAATGGCTCACATGTTGATAGACTGTGGTGGGCCTATGAGGGGCAGGGCTGCTCATCTTTAACCCCTCTCTTACTGGAAGCAAGAAGGTCTAGTTCACAGTCTCCAGGGAATGCCGGGTTCTAGTAGTGGATGGGTTAATCCATCCATCCTCCAGAGCTTCCACTGGGAATCTAGAACTTCATCTCCCTCAAAAAGGAAGATCCCTATTTCGATAATAGATACCATTTCCAAGAAGATGACTCCGTGACATTTTAGCTACCACTGTGGTTCTTCCGCCATTGTGCATCCCACAGCAGGTGGAGATTATGTATTGTTCATGCTTCTGTCTAGTTTCCATATATAGCTTTTGCTTAATGCATTTAATGAATATCCTAGATAATTTCTGAACACCTTTTCTGTGCTGGAAATTTGTCTAAAAAAAGCAAGGTCACCCGACCCATAAATTTTCACTTCAGGAGGAAATTTGATTAGGCAGAAAAGTGCTCCCCATTTGTGCTGGTAAAGTCCCAATTTGAAACAATCAAACAGACTTGGAATTTTGGAGTCATCATTTCAGCTGGTGGAAAAACCCTTCACCAAAATCATCCACTTTGTATTAACAATAATGGTTGGTAACGCATGCATATCACACATACCTGGTCCACAATCTGCAAACATGTGTGGGATATAAATGAAAGTAACCATATCTTGTGCCTATGTTCGAAAAAAGTTTAAATGCATAATTCTTTTTTTTTCACTAGTAAGTTTTTCATAGGCAAAGGTTTAAAAAAAAATCATACTTTAAAGATGGGATCTTCATGTGTGGTTTGGAGCTGAATATGCAAGTGATGTAAGTTCAGAATGGGAAGAAAACTCCAGGTTTTTGGACTGTCACTCTTCCCACTACTTTTTTGTTACCTTCTCAAGTGTTGCTTTGAAGTTAATCTTGACCCTCTCTTAGTTCAGGCAATAGATTTCAACCTTGAATGTTTATAAAACCTGATGATACCATGATACCACGTTATAAACAAGAAAATAGATAAAAACATGAAAACAAACCACCAATGCAAATTATTCCATAAATTTTCCCGTTTCAAAACTTGCCTCTCTTACAGATACGGACAAGGGAAGAATTTCTTCACGGCGATATTCTTGGGGAGTGTCTGACGATACAACCCCTGCATCCTTTAAGTCATGGCGATAGCCCGCTAGAGCTTAGTGATAGCCGGCTGGGACGGTCACCCCACTCATCTATGACTGGTACTTCATCTGACATGTATCCAGGTAAGTGGTTTCAGTATTGGAATGGCATATCCTCCCTTTCATCGTGATAGTGTTAGATGAAAGTCAGCATCATTTTATTAGAATGGAGGATAATTGCTTTTTTTTTCTCTCCCCCCCCCCCCCCCCAAAAAAAAAAGAAGTTATGAATGATTTTTAGTAGTATTGATATAGCGCTGGAATATTTCTTATATTTAGTAGTATATATTTTAGTAGTATGAATTTTAGTGGTATATATTGTAGTCATATATGAAGAGTTTGTTCGCAAAAAATGATGAGTCCATTTTTGAAGATTTTGAAGTAAGGTCTCTGTCATAAAGTACAAAATAATACCTTTCAAATGATATATTGGTCACTACATATAAAGGTAAATTTTTGAAGTTATGGTCAAAAGAAGCAAAAAATTTCTTATTATTCTCTTTATTTTTCTTGACCTTTAATCACAAATATCTCCATTTGGCAAATATGGACTTATCGGTTTTTGCAAACAATTCTCCATATATTTAATAGTAGTATATATTTTACTAGTATATATTTAGTGGTATATATTACCGCTGGAATATTTTTGTGGTAATTGGTGTCCAATGCATCTCACAAGAAGGAATCACACAACAGCTTCAAATCATGTGGGGTTCTTTAGTCCCTTTTTGGTAGATGAGTGAAGATATGAGTAGATCATATTGTAACACAGCAGGTTAGATACAAATGATACAGGACTCCATCATTTGTTCAGTTAGTGGCAAACTTTAATTTGAGGGTGGCTTAACCCAAGTTCAGGCCTCTTGTTTCTCCGCAAACCTTGTTGAAACTTCTGGAACTTTTGAGCTAAGACATGCTTCCATCCATCATGCTCCAAGTGTTTCACTGGTCCCCCAGCCACATTTTGATGACTACACACAACCCTGAACACTGTATGGTCAATGCTGCATGCTTTCACTGAAACAATAGTATGTGTGAGCCACACAATAGGGTTTTGTACCTCAGCAAAATGAAAAAGAATGTGAGAGTGTAGTCTACACCTCTCAGACCCACAAGATTAGATTCAAAACTAGACTCAAGTAAGGCACTAATGCCAATTCAAGTTGTACATCGCTTGGTTGCAGAGATTACCCTAACTGGTCTGTTACAATATGATACTTCTATCTCTGTTCAGGAATGTACTCAAGTGGACATTCAAGCAGGAGCGACACGGCAACAGGTGTGAACAGCTATAGCAACCACGCCTCACCGGTGCACAGTCTGCAGGGAAGTCCGCACAACATTGCCACCACACAGTCTCTAGAAATCCAGCAGGAGAGGTGAGAGCTTTGGGGCTGATTTGGTCTGCCAAGAATGGTAACTGGTCCAAATGAAAGATCTATATAGATAGAATATGTGACCCGCCACAAAAAAAGGCAGAACCGAGAAAATCAAGTTTGAAGTCAGATTATCAAAATCGGTCAAAACCATCGGATTTCTGTTTTTTGAATAATTTTGTAGTCTAATGTGTCATCTGTCATCTGCCAAAATTTAAAAGCTAAATGATCAAGGAATGGAAAGAAATTAGTGTTTTTCTGGGCCATGATTCTCCGACTTTCAACGGAATAGAAACATGTCTGAAGATTTGGATTTAGCACCACAGATAGACTCCATCCCTAGCAACGAGGAAGTGATCTCATTGGTCAGTGTGCGGCATCGTGGTTACTGATTGGTCGCTGATGCTAAGCTTGAATGAACATCACGGAGGTTGCTGAGAGCATACCTTCCATTTTCAAGAGGTGACCTCGTGATCATGATTGTGTCAGGAGGGAAACTTTGAAGGCGCTTTTCTTGAATCGCTGATTTCCTAAACCACTTGACATGCTCTAATAAAATCGGCGTAATCTCTGCAACTGAGCACAGAGTCGTGTTATATAGGAAATTAAAGTGGAAGAGTAAGGGAATACCCTAATGTCATGTCATTTTCAGAAAATTAACCTCCCCCGACTTTGGGATCCTCTTGTTGTAGGGGGTCACATATGCAGTCCTCAAGAGCAAAGTTTATGAAATACTGTTGGTGGTAGTATTATCATCTCTCTCAATAATGACAGGAATTATTTTTTAGATTTTACTCAACTGCATGACTGCTCAGTTTACTACCAATTACATGTTCTTGTAGTGCTGCAACTTAAAGTATTCCATTGCTCTTAAATGATCAACAAAAGATAAACAGAATAGAGCATTTGATGTATCATGATATGGTGGGATTCTGATGAGATGGTATTATGTTATGTGTGGTCGAGTACAACAGAAAATTCAAAAGTGGAGAATTGTTTGCCATGTTATGAGGTACAATGCACCCTATATCTGCTGAAGGCCCAGTGGTGGTATGCAGAATGCTGAAGGCTCTATGGAGGTCTCTGCATAATTGGGAGAAGTGGGGAGACAACCTTTACTCAAGTTTAAGTGGGGCTCCCTCTTAAGCAGTGGCTGGTATCGGTCCTTGCAAGTCACCCCACATAAAAAGCAGTGTGTGAGCAAGAGACTCTGATACAAGATATAATGGAGAACGATGAAGAAGGATGCTCTGTACTCATGTTGAAGAGAATCTCTTGAATATGAATGATGCACCTCATCCATTTCTTCCTCTATGATACAAAGTCCTCAAACTTTCTCAATGTAATGCTACTACCAGTAATAAAAGTCATGTGTTATGTCATAACCTTGTTCACCTGCAACAATCATAGGAGGAACTTCCCTGCTCATCCCGCGATGCTGACAACAAGAAGAACATTCCCGCCAGCCCTCCCGCCCCGGAGGATACCCTCCGGTTTCAGCAACATTCCTCTCAAGCCAAGGCCCCCTGCAATACACACTCCAGGTGAGGCAGTGCATCCAGATCAGGTGGAAGGAAGGAGGGGGGAGAGGGGGAGGGGAGAGGATGAGGATGTAGGGGGAGGGGAAAGGGGTAGAGGGAGGAAATGGTGGGCACACACACGGTGGTGGAAATTGGAGATTGATGTTTGAGACTGGAGTTGGGAATGCAGTTTGGAAATTGGGGGGGGGGGGAGGAGGGGAGGGGGAAGGGGTAGACAAAGGAGATGGCATGCACATTGATGCTGATGGAAATTGGAGATTGGTGTTCGAGACTGGAGCTGATAATGCTGTTGGAATTTGGTAATTGCAATTTGAGATTTTCAAATTGGAGAAAGTATACATTGGAAACAGTATTAGGTATTAGAATTTGATGATGATGTACATTGGGAACAGTGATAGAAATTGGAAATTGAAGAAAGTGCATTAAAGGTGGTGATGAAAATTGGAAATCGGAAACAGTGCATTAAAGGTGATGATGGAAATCGGAGAATGGAGACAGTGTGCATTGAAGGTAGTGATGGAGATTGGAGATGGTGTGCCACATAAATTGTAATAGATTTAGCCATTGGAAGTTGGGAATGATTTTGACAGAGCTGGTGATGATGATGATTATTACATTTGCAGAAAGGAGATTGGAGGTATTGTTGCAATGGTAATAATGTTTTTCATGTCCAATCCTGAACTTTGTAGTGAGTTGGAAAATTCGAAGTGAAAGTGAAATTTGTTTGATTTCACTGTATTACATTTATCAACTAAAAGCAGTTGGGCTGATACCTGTATGATCAGTATTTGTCCTTGTTTTAGTGTGGGCAGGGGTAATAGTATGTCAGTTTTGTGTGAAATCATCAAAGCTGTCTGGAGAGGAAACAAAAAAAAAATGTCTTTCATAATCATTATCATTAAGTCAGAGTTTGTTATGCTAAAATTGTCTAGGGTAAGGTAGAATTTAATGGTTGTGAATATCAAGCAATATCCGTGACCACAAATACCCCAGGTAGTGTCTACATGTCGTACATGTTAATTGCCACAGCTAAATGTAAAAGATGGTCATAAAATCTATCGGCTGTTAAACCTTCAGATTCTTAATTGTGATTGTGACTTTTTGCATTCAATGAAGAGGCCTAAAACTCTTCTGTTCATATTCCTTCAGACAAGTCTAACAAGAGACCAGAATACAGCGATTATAGTTTTTCTTTCTATTTCTACATTTATCTTTATGTCATTTTGCGTGTGAATTGTGACACGAAAAGTCTTGAATTTTTCCCACCTTTCTCACGAGGGATTAATCTTAAAATGATGAGAAAGAAAAAGTCAAACATGTAGACCCCTAAGAAGAGGAGATTTGGAAAGAATTGTCTTTGAAAAGAAGAAAAGAACTAAACTGAGACAAGGTAGATTCATTCTTGTAACTCACAGGCTGCATAGAATATCTGAAGGGATGTGAATCTTAGACATTTAATTCTCGTACTTCATTGGCTGACAACTTGTTCCCCATTCAGATGGCTTAAATCCCTCCTTTTTTTCGGGGGGGGGGGGGGAGGCCTGAGAATATGAAGCAATGCAGAAAACAATTGATATCACTAGCAACATGCACGTGGCAGAACAGAAAGCGGGGTCAAAGATGGGATGGGAACAAAAAAACTAGAAGAAGGGAGAATCAAAGCAAAAGACTCTTTGAAAAGAGGCTGGTTGAAGGGGCAAAATGAATCATGAACTAGCAGGAGAAAGACCAAGGTAAGTAGTGGATTGAAAGGGAGTGTGGCATGGCACACAATACCCGTTGTTGGGTGTACGTGACAGATTTCCCAGCCAGACATCAGAAATCTCTAGTGATATCTCGCCAAATCAAGCCAAACTGAACCAAATCATACTAATCAATACCAATCCATACCAATCTAGAACAATCCATGCCAATCCAAACCAATCCAAACCAAACCAAACTACCAAATCAAACTAAACCAAACCATACAAAACCAAATCAAATCAAATCAAACCAAACCAAGCCATCCTCGACCAAATCAAACCATAAAGCCCTGTACTTAACAGATTTCCCAGCTAAGCATTGGAAATCTGTTGTGTTATCACCTCTCTAAATCAAGCCAATCTGAACCAAATCATACCAATCCAAACCAAACTAAACTACCAAATCAAACTAAACCAAACCAAGCCAAACTGGACCAATCAAACCATACCAAACCATCGTAGCATGCATCTGGTACCAGCAATATCTCAGATTCACACGGGAGAAGGCCATTGTCTTGCAACAGATACATAGTAGATATTACCCTTTTTTGCTCACTCAAAGACATTGATTTTTGTGATTTTTCTTTCCTTTTTGGTACACAAGCTTAATTTTGCAATATCAAGCTGATGTGGTCATTCCCTCAGCTCATTTATCATTTATGATTGTGATCAGTATTGGGTGATACATTCTGAAGCTCTGAAACTTCAAATAACTTCTTATCTGAAGTAAACCCGAATGTGGAGTGAAATGGAGTATTAGATTAACCTTTTCTGTACCATGGACTTTGGACAGTGTACACAGCGCTGTGAGGTTTGCAGTTTTAGCTGGCACTCAGAGCATGCAAGAGTTAACCCTAATCCCCTCCCCAAAATAGTCGGTAGCTGAGTTTGTAGAATCTTTTTTAATGAGTTTTGAGAGTTGCCAGGGTCTGCGGTTAATCGTGGTACTCTGCTGCTGAACTGAATGCCACTGCTATTAATTTTTACAGGAAGACAAAGTCAGGTTATTCCAGGAAAAGAAATGTTTTATCCCCCAAATTATTTGTTTTTAAAGCTCCTAGAAGCATTAACAATCTGTGTGTGATCTGTAAATCACATCTATTTATTTTGTGCAGTGAAATGGATAAATAAAGCTGATGAGAGCAAGCCTAACTGAATTGTTATTCTGTTACACAAGAAAATGAATCCTATTTGGATTCATTGAAGCTGAGTATTAATCTTTTTGTTTGATTACTTAGAAATGACTTTTGTTAGGTGGGCATGGAGAGATGTTCTCGTGGCATTGTTTTCCATAGTAGTGCTGATTGTAACTGTTGACTACAGTGTCTACTGTTTGTCATTTTCATTAACCTAATACACCATCAAGTCACTGTCTGGGCTTCACTTATCAACACACACGCATTTCATATCCAGTCGTGATCTGACGTCAATCTGATACGTGATTTTGAGCACGTCCCTTTCCAGCTGATTAGGCAGATGACTGCCGAGTTGAATTGAGTTGAGTTTCTTTTCTCCAGACGCCCGTTCCCCTTTCTCTCTCTTTTGCTTCTTAATACCCGTATGTCACCTTTGTGCCGTATCAATGTCATCGGCCACCCTATGAAGGTTCTTTTGATGGCATTCATAGTCAAATGTGAAGTTGAAGATGCTTTCGACCCGATTATCGGTAACCCAGGTATCACCTCATTCAGCTTCTTCAGGGTCGTGCTTGCTACACCTCCTCACACCTGAGTTGGCGACACGGATTTTGAACTCCGTATCCACTTTTGGAGGGAAGCCGACTGAATAGGAGCTGAGCTGAATTGATGGGGTTGTGGCTCTTCAAGAGTTTTCTCTTTTCGGCCGTGATCCAGACGATCCCCTTGTTCGTGACTCGTGGATCCCATTCATGCAGACGAGCTTTAAAGCCGCGATTGTTGCCTCTTGATACCGGGACATAGAACACAGACGGTGGCATTATATGCGCACCACATAGTCACTTTGGAGTTAGTTGGAGAGAGAGAAGAGAGGCTGAAGAATGGGATGAGGCAAAGAATGATGAGACTGTTGTATCTGTTGTCAGTCGCAGACAATGCATCTTGTAGCGCTTGAAAACGACTTTTCAGTTATAAAACTGGATCCATCACACAGGTGTCATATCCTCAGGGTGAAACATTTCTTTTGTGTCCATGTACAGTTAGAACAGTATTTCCCTCCAAGATATTTACACTGCATATGTGATCATCTCAAAGTCAAATGTAGGTCTTCTTTTGTGTCGAATTTTTTCCTACAGTTTTTTTTTTTCTTTTTTTTTTTTTTTGCAAATCAGGGAGCAGAGATTAAAGATATAATCCACATCAAAGCTAGTTTTGCAGTGGAAAAGAAGTAGAATCAAATCCCTGATTTTTACCCTCATACAGATATGATTGATCTTCTGTAAAATCAGAAAATTTCACATGCATGAAAGTTTTGCAAATTTTGTGAGGACCTAAGATTCATGAAAGTAAAATGTATGTGAGAAGTTTTGTTTACACAATGCATTGAGTGCCTGCGGCAATTTGCGAGAGTTTCATGCCATTAATGTTTCAGGTTTTGTAGTAATATGTATATATATGTCATATGTTATTCACATTTTTGTAACATGTTCACATAAAACAGACTGCTCTGTAAGGTTTAGGAGTTTCTGATATAAAGAATTATCATTAGAGAAGGGGAGGAATGTCTTCATATAGGTTTAGATTTAGCCCCCCCCCCCAAAAAAAAAAAAAAAATGACACTAAAACCCTGACGGAATAAACCATAGTAAAGTTGCGAGAATATTTTATCATATGGGATGCAGCAGCCCTTGCTGATTCTTACATCTTTTAGGTTTAGGTGTGAGTTTTCTTCAATTTTGTCTCCCTCTGCCAATGAAATTTGTAGAGGGAGACAAAAATTTTGTGCCATATTTGTGAAAATCATAGATCAGCAGTTGCGATTTTACAAATTTCATTTGTTGAGGGAGACAAAATTGAAGAAAACTCACACCTCAACCCTCACCCCTCTGCTTAATACCTCTTGCATTCATCTTTTAGGTTCTTTCTAATGCCTTTTGACTTGTTTCTATTTTTTTTTTCTGAGCTGCTCTTGAAAAAAATATGACAATGAGAAATGACAATCCTTTTTTCTTATGATCAAATGATGGGGGAATAGGGTTCCTGTTGAAAGGTTGACTAAATATCCTGGGTCTTGTGTAAGATACCGTGGAGGGTTATCATATTACCCAAACATCCTCTTATATTGCAGTCATTCTTCGATATTTTCATTCACTCATAGAATCATTCATTCATTCATTCATTCATTCATTCAATCATTCATTCATTCATTCATTCATTCATTCAATCATTCATTCATTCATTCATTCATTCATTCATTCATTCATTCATTCATTCATTCATTCATTCATTCATTCATTCATTCAATCATTCATTCATTCATTCACACGATCATTCATTCTTTCATTCATTCATTCATACAATCATTCATTCATTCATACAATCATTCATTCATTCATTCATTCATACAATCATTCATACATACATTCATTCTTTCATACAATCAGTCACTCCTTCATTCATTCACTCCTTCATTCACTCACCCTTTTATCAAAAGTGGCAGATCCAGCCAGCACCGACTGTGAATGATTTCAATATGAGAAAAAGCATGCACATAAGACGAAAACTAAACACTGAAATTGCCAGGTCGATCCCACAAAAAAAAGAACAAACAGGAGAGATTGTAAGGATCCTGTTTTCCTAAATAGAAAGAAGGGGGTAATAAAACTTTCTGATCTAATTCAATAACACCACCAATATCTCACAAAGTGTGCAAACCAGTGTGTTATTTTATTCCTGTGCCTGAACTTCCCACTGGAAGGTATGAAACTGCTTCTGGTACAGAAGAATAGATAAAGTTGTAATTGAATAAGTTGTAGATAAGCAATTTTCTAACCCCTCCCCCTTTTTTTTTTGGGGGGGGGGGTGCAAAAATAACTTAAGGTTTTGACCTTAGAAAAATTTCTGCCATCCATCTTCTGCAGTAGTCTCTCCTGACAAGTGATAAATATCTGTTTTGAGAGCCATTGTTTGATTGTAAATAGATAGGCCCCCTTCTCCATTTTGGGGTTGAATAGGATAACTGTTCGTAAAAAGAAAATAAAACACTCACACCCTGTATGCAATAACTGATGAAGCAATGCTACACGTCAGTGTATCATTACAAGGGATTATGGATAGAATTCCAGTATTATGATGATGTGCAAAAGATACTGTGTCAGCCATAGCATATTACCAGGTGTCAACAGTTATTGTTGTGGTTTTTGAACGCAATCACTTTTGTTATTTCATGTTCAGCCTCAGATGCAAGTTATAAAGGTTATTCTAATGGTGGCTGTGTGCCCTCTGTGATGAAGTTACATTCATTATTTGGTAACAATACCTGTTCCCACTGTTCCCAAACATGTCCCTCTTGACAGTTGATTTGATCTGACAAGTTTAGCATGTATTGTTGGCTTGTAAATGTAAAATACGATGAATTTATACGTCTTAACGCTGACAAACGAAACGATGTATGGCGACATTATGGTCAGAGCATAGTTTCGAACTAGAACTCGATAACGAATCAGCATTCCATCGTGTCCATTGTGCGTCTGAACGTATGGCGACCATAGAACGGTATAACTGGGCGTGGCTTAATGGGAGCGCACACGAAAGGTGACTTTGTAACTGTCACTCAAGACCATAACAACATGCGCAGTGAGAAACTGCACATCTATACAACGTTTTTCCGGAATAATCGAAATTGGCTTCTGAACGGTCTGTCGGCTATACGATGATTCTTTATACGTCGTTTCTTTATCGAGTTTTGGTATAAATTGGCTTGTGTCTGAACAGGGGGAATATCAGCATTAACCAGAATGTCAGAGAGACAGTATTACTGAACAAATGACTTGAAAAATGAGGGCCATAGATACCACTTCCTGTTGTTGATATTGTTGACTTCTAACTTTTATCAAGTAGCTTTTTTTTAACACTAAATCATTCAATCAAGTAACTTTCCATCTTCAGAATATATTATGGTTTCTATTTCAAATTTTCTACATCCAAATGTGCCCATAATACCAAACTTTCACATGTATAGAAATTTTTTGCTTCGAATGAGGAAAGGAGGTTGTTTTTTTTTTCTGTGCCACCTGTCTTCCCACATCCTGTCCTACCTGCATTCAGTTTGGCCAACTTGTTCCGAAGTCGTACCCATCTTGCATTCTTTTTGAGTGGGTGTGCACATTTATTGAGGTCATCTTCTCTCACCCCCATCTACTTTAATTTTTTCCCTCTCTCTCTCTCGATCTATCTATCATTTATCATGGAGTTGCAGTCATCTTCCCCTTCTCTCAATCTTTGATTTTTTTTCCCGAGTTTCTACCAATGACACAGTTACTCCTGAGTCTCTGCATTACTCTGTCAAATTCTCCTTTGCGCTGTGAAATATTGTCTCTCCTTTCAGGCATTGACCTGTATCCAATGTCAATGAAATTTTAGTACTTCAACTTGTTTTATGCTGCCTTCTCTCTCTCCCGACTCCCTTTTTGTCCCCTTGCTCTAAGTATTGATATCATTGGTATGGAACTGGGCCACTTGTAGGCAAAGCACAAGAAAAAAAAAAGAAAATTGAAGGGGTGATGAAGGATTTTATCTGTGGAACAAAAATATTTGAGTTATGTGCTGCTGTAATCTGCCAGTTGTTCCTGGAACTGTAACTAGACTCTTCGAAGCAGTCAGAAGAATAACATGTAAAGTAGTGATGGCTGGTATCTCAAAACTCAAAGTTTTGTTTTGTTTTTTTTGCTATCTATAATTTTTAGCTCATCTTTTTAATTCTTTTCAAATACTCTCAAAAGGTGCAGCGTGCAGCTGAATGAACAGATTTTCCATAGATTGTGAATTTCAACGTTAAAACATTCCAGTCATCTTGCAGCATACAAATTGCAAGTACATGACACCGGGGACAAATCTCAACTGTTAAGTGATGTTGACAAATAGTCTGCCCTGCTTGCTGATTATCTTAGGTTCCTTAGCTGAGAGTAGGAGGCAGAAAACATGCGACACAAATTGTGATTACTCTGCAGTGAACATACTCATCCCAAATCTAAAACAAACAAACAAAGAAACAAAAACAGACGTCACCCCCTTCTCTGCATTTTTTTTTGCGACGTTTTGTTTCTTTTAGCACAGTTTCTTTCACAATTTCACTGAAATGTGATTTTTCTGGTGTTCAGATGTTCACTCTAAGTGTGAGTTGCCATATTGTTTGGAAGATGGTTGAGGTAAATTTTAAACGTAGAGTAGCTGAAAATCAGTTAGTCTTTATACATTGTGGGGAAGGTTGGCTAATGTGAAACTTGACATTTGGTGGCTTCAAAAGCTGGCATTTTATAATGGATACTCGACAGTCCCTGCAAAAGACAGGCGAAGTTTATCTTTAACGCGCAGTGTTCAGACATTATTTTGATTGGTTTTGTCAGACAGAAATGTGGCCTTTGTAGCATTGTAATGAGTGATCGCATGGGGGACCATCAGAGCATTAAATCTGGTCATAATATATCTCTTACCTCAAAAAATGAAACCACATCCCTTTATTGTCGGGCAATTCGAGAAACTGTCAGACATTCAAAAGAAAACGATCAGAAATTTGGAGATTTTCTCATTTTTTTTTCAGGTTAATCACTACCAGGTGTATTGGCTTTTTTAGCTGAAATGACGTGCATTCACCAACAATCACAAAGTCTAAAGCAGGAGGGAGATAAGATGGCCATTTAACCCTTACAAGTGGCAAAATGCAAACTTGATAATGAATGTCTTTAGAAATATCCATTTGAGGCCAATTAAGGCACTTTAGTGTGTCTGAAAGCAAGCTCACATCACAGCTCTTCACTCGTGCTGTTCCAATTACATTCAGCCAAACCATTCCTGCTGAATTACAGCTTCACATTCATTCATTAATTCATTTTTTTTCTTTAAAATCTGAATGCTTTGATCTATAAAACATCTTCATGTGAGGCAAAGCTTTAATATGACCTCATTTTTAATTCTACTGACAAACCGAGCACTCTTTGAGTATATATGTGGTTGATGTATGTTTGATGGTATAACATTTATGAAAAATTGCTTGTTTAATTGGTTATGGTAGCTCATGGGGTCTTGATACAGCTATTGTGTAAAATGCCATTTGCTGGAGACTAATGTATCTATCTGAATGTTGGGTAATTCTAACCTGATTTAATACAATCTTATTTTTACAGTCTTGATTCTAAGCAAACTATACGTCTTATCTGAGTAATTAAAAACAAATGTTGTCACCTGCGCTGCAAGCTTGTGCTTGCAACTCACTGCTTCATGTGAGAAAATCGCCTTAAAGTTAGACCAAGTTAAAGTTGTATCACTAGTTATCATTATTTTTTTCAGAATTATGTGAAACCTTGTAATCACTTGCTTTGTAACTGATCCTTAAATTGGCAGCATGTCTTAGAATATTAAAGGTGTCTTTTTTTTCTTGTCCTGTCTCAAAGTGGCAGTATTTTGTATCACTAGTTATGTCCTTTTTTCCCAAATGTAATGAATATAACCAGCTCCATTTAACCTTTCTGCAATATAAGACATGGAATAAATTTCAGAGTTGCCAATTTGATGAGCAAAAGATAATAATTGCTGCTGTAAAAATTACTTCAGGACTTAACAGCTTAAGATTCAACAACAACTGTAGACACGTACTACATAAAGGTGAAAGTTTACTTCAGTCAGTCACAGTTGGAACGCACAGGTTCGTTCATTTATTGAAGACATCAATACCAGCTGGACTCGTGTACTTGTGACAAACACGAACTTGTGTTGAACCAAAACTTGTGGAACACACCAACTTGTGTACTTGTGTGCTTGCATACTGCTGTCGAACCCGAACTTGTGGTTCGCTATAAAAAGAGAAAAGAAATAATAAATGCTTAGTTATCACTACCTTGAACAGCTTATCAAGTGTAATTATTTCTGTGTCTTCCAAATATACTTAATACTTGTAATAAATCAACTAACATAAACAACAGTAACAACTTTACACTATTAACCCAAATGCATGCAACCATATGCAGTGCACTAAATATGCAAGTGTTCGGTGTTCAGTCCTAAACATTAACACATCAATGTCTTGTAAAGACATATTCTGACTCAATATCTGATGTATGGTACATGTACTGCATTTCTCAGTGTCCAATACACTGCACCATGAGATAATAATATTGTTCTAAATGACCTGACTCTATCACACTTGTTTACTTTGATCATTTCAAACAAAGCGTACATAATGAAGTGACCTTTATCTCTATCACTCACATAATTCAGTTCAAATGATGCAATTGCATCCCTACAACACTATCCAGAAATGCAGCCTGCCTTTCTTACAATAAAATAAATCCAAGATCATCTTTCCCTTTAAACCCTTGAATGTCTTTCCTTTTGACACCTCAACACCCATATGATACACCAAAAAAGAAACTAACCCTTCACAAACATTAAATAAGTTAGCCCTCTAACGGCAATTATGTATGGGATTGTATTGACCGTACGGTATACGTACATATACTTGTGTAAATCTAACAGTATACAGCTCTATGAAAGTGACAAAAGTTGAATCCCTTAATCTGATTCTCATTCCTATATGACCATGACACAATATTCTTCTGAATATGGAGTCTTATATTATTCCTAAATAAACATGCACAATATTGTAAGCTTCAATCATACACTCACACTTCCAACATTTCTCTTCCCTGCCTGCTAAGCAGGAATCATGTACAATAATCAATACCTACAGCGTACCGTACTGTTCTATGTGTAATCACTTTCTATACGAACACCGTTTCGAATCGTTATGTCAACCTAAATTCTGAACTCAATTACAAGCTAACAACACAACACATATCACTACATAAAGGATTAAACAAAGCTACAGCAATCAAATATTCGTCTGTTTTCCATCATAATTTCTCTTACCAAACTGTTTAGGTTCCTAAAGTAAATCAATCACAGATCCGAACTCATTCTTTTTTGATCGTGTCTTGCATCTTGGCCCATATCTTTTGCGTGGCTATCATGTAGTACGCATACAGCATACTAGTACGTAAAGCAAAATCAGTGCGCAAGCAACCGAAGGAATGCGCACTTGATGGTGTATCCAAGGTAACGATCTGCACCTTAAAGGGGGTGTAACAGTCTAAATTGTTCCAATCAAATATTTCTTGAATAAATCAATACTGCCGCTACATACCGGCCCCCAATGAGCAACCCACAGGATGGTCATTTAACCTCAATCTTTAGGCGGCAGAAATTCTTCCTATTCACATACAAACCGTTCAACAGCAAATGCATGTACTTAATGCAAATAACTACAGTTTAAAATAACTGTCAAATCGGCTTACTCGCGCTTACATCTCAAAGGCATTGCTTAACCTTCGAATAAGCAAACATCAAACATTCGATTCAACTCTTAAGCTAGAGTATCAAGTCTGATGACTGCAATTAAGTCATCCACTTATATCACTACGTTTCAGCGGCTTCGAGCAGACAGAGCTTTGCTATTGGCCTCTTGAAGAATCTTGTTCCAACCCTCACTTGAGCCTGTCGAACATGTCCATCCTTTCCCGGGTACACTTCAACCACTTTACCCAAAGGCCACTGTCCGCGAGGTTTGGTTTCATCCGCTACCAAGACCAAATCATTGACAGCTAGGTTCCGTCTTGGGGCATTCCACTTCTGCCTTTCTTGCAGCAGAAGTAAATATTCCCTCTGCCACCTCTTCCAAAAGACAGAAGCGAGATATTGCACTTGTCTCCATCTGCGTCTGCCATATGCGTCCTTCTGATCAAAGACACCTGGAGGGAGACTAGAGCCTTTTCGCATGATCAACAAGTGGTTTGGTGTCAAAGGTTCGTCATCGTTTGGGTCAAGATTCAACTGAGTGAGTGGCCGAGCATTCAAGATTGACTCTACTTCAGCCATGAGCGTGGACAGAACTTCATCATTGACAATTTGCTGTCCAAGTAAGCAGGTAAGTATCTTGCGAACAGACCTCACCATCCGTTCCCAGGCTCCGCCCATGTGACTAGCTGTGGGAGTATTGAAGTTCCAGTCAATGCCTTGCTCAGCGAGGAAGTTAGTCACACGCGTTTGGCTCAAACTTTCCAGGTTCTCACGAAGTTCTCGTTCCGCACCTCTAAAGTTGCTCCCATTGTCACTGATGATTTTAGATGGCTTACCTCGCCTGCTGATGAACCTTCTCAGTGCGTTTATGAAGGAGTCTGTGTCCAAAGTGTTTGCTACTTCTAGGTGGACCGCTCTGCAGTTCAGACAGGTAAACAAGCACCCGTAACGTTTGACCCGGCTACGACCTTGCTTCACCATGATTGGTCCAAAGTAATCAATTCCCACATAAGAGAAAGGTGGTTTGTCTGGGGTCACCCTACTACTCGGAAGATCTGCCATGAATTGTTCCATCTTCTTGGCATTTCTTCGCTTGCACGAGAAACACTTGCCTATCACCTTTCGCACGGTTGCCCCTCCTTTCAACACCCAATACTTCTCTCTGAGGGCTGTCCAGGTCATCCCGGCCCCCGAATGACCTACTAGGTGATGGTGATGAACGATCAAGAGCTTCGTCACATGGTGATCAGAGGGCAAAATGATAGGATGTTTCGTCTCATCATCCAGTGGTGCGTTCTCTAGTCTTCCGCCAACTCGAATGATGCCATCCACCAGAATTGGGTTCAGCTTGGACATGACTGTACCGCTCATCTGCTTTCCTTCGAGGATAGCGCTGAATTCATCGCGTTGCACCAGAGTCACGATTGCTTTCTCTGCTTGTTTCAATTCGTCGGCAGATAGAGTGGGCTTCTTCAGATCATCCGTGGATTCCCCCTTAGCCTTGACTTTGAGAAGCTTCTTGAAACGAAGAAGCCACGCTGTGGATTTCCTCAACTGATTCCACGAAGAGTACCTATGCAAGAGGTCGCTGACTTGAGCTCTGATTGCTGTCGCATATACTGGTACTGCTTTCTTCACTTCAGCGTCTCCTCTTAACTCCAAGACTTCTGGCTGAATGGGCCAGTCATCGTCTCTCCACAGAAAATCTGGTCCTTTGAGCCAACGCTGGTTCTGGAGTAGTTCCTGTGCCTTCAGGCCACGTGATCCGTCGTCACTTGGATTAGACTTTGAGTCTACGTATCTCCACTGAGACACCTCTGAGGCATCATGAATCCTTGCCACACGATTGGCTACAAACGTCATGAATCTCTTGCTTTCACTGCGGATATACTGAAGGACAGATGTTGAGTCAGTCCAAAAGACGCTGTCTTTGACTTGGATGTCAAGCGCTGACTTGATGAAATGATCCATGGACACGGCCAACACTGCTGCCATTAACTCCAATCTGGGGATGGATACTACTTTCACTGGAGCAAGTCGCGACTTCCCCATAACAAAGGCACAATGTATCCGTCCTGTTCTGTCAGTCAGGCGTAGGTATGCAACGGACGCATATCCAACTTCGGAGGCATCACAGAAGTGATGCACTTCAGCTGACACGACTTCGAAACCATTCGGTTTGAAACATCTCTCTATCTTCAAGTCAGTCAACATGGAAATGTCTTCCATCCATCTTCGCCATTCTCTCTCATCCTCGGCTCCAACAGGCTCATCCCAGCCTAATCCTACTCTACACAACCTTTGAAGGAGAATCTTGGCTGGCAGCACGAAGGGAGCAACGAACCCAAGGGGGTCATAGAGGGAACTGGCTATCGACAGAATTCCCCGTCGCGTTGCAGGCTTCTCACGGAGATGCACCTTGAAGCCAAAACAGTCTGTTTCAACGTCCCAAAGGATTCCTAGAGTGCGTTCTGCAGGAAGCTCGTCGATATCTAGGCTCGACACCGATGCTGCCCTATCTTCCTCAGGTATAGAACCTAAGACGTCGCGGTCATTGCTCAACCATTTCGTGAGCCGAAATCCACCACGACTGAGCAGGTCACGAATGTCTTCTACTTGAGTCACTGCTTCAGCTCGATCCTTAACAGACTTAAGACAATCGTCCACATAGAAGTTCCTTTTCACTGTGTTGATCACTTCTTCATTGAAGTGTCCGCGATTATCCTCAGCAGTCTTCCGTAGAGCAAAACTGGCACAACTAGGTGAAGACGTGGCGCCGAATAGGTGTACAGTCATGCAGTATTCGGCTGGTTCCTGAGCCAAGTCACCGTCCTTCCACCAAAGGAATCTCATGGCGTTTCTGTCCCTGGGCGGAACCTTCACTTGGTGGAACATAGACTGAATATCGGCGACTATGGCAACTTGTTCCTGACGAAACCTCGTAAGCACGCCAACTAGATTGTTGGTAAGGTCCGGCCCTTGGAGCAGTTGTTCATTGAGTGAAGTTCCTCCATATCTCGCCGCACAATCGAACACAACGCGGACTTTGTCTTTCTTACGAGGATGAACTACAGCGTGGTGTGGGAGATACCAAACTGGCTCATTTGAAGCTTCTTCTTGGGTGGCGCTCTCAGCTGATACATCCGACGGTATGCACTCGACTTCCTTTGCATACCCTTTGGCTATGTAGTCGCTGACTGTCTCTACGTACTTATCACGTAGGGCTTCGTTCCGTTCCAACCTCTTCTTCAAATACCCAAGTCTCGCCTCGGCCAAACGACGATTGTTTGGCAGGACAGGTGGAAAACTGCGCCACGGTAGAGCGACTTGATAGTGACCATCGACCATCACTGCAGATTCCTTCATCACCTTCAGTGCTCGAAGATCTTCAACCGAATCTCCAACATTGTCCTGATTGAGATACCCGCCAAAGTCCACCCTCCAGAACTGCTTCAACTGTTGTTCGAGGGAGTCGTCTTGAAGGCGAGTAAAATTCGCATGGAAACTTGTCGTGGATTGTCGCTTCCCGGACACGGGACCCATAAGCGTCCATCCTAGTGGAGTTCGAACTGCATAGGGTTCTTTCGGATTGCCGACTCTCTGTTCCAAATTCCAGAACGCTTCTGGGGTGTCTGCTCCCACTAGTAGCTCCACTTCTCCTTGGTCCATGGAAGGAAGGGTGATGTCATTTAGGTGTGACCATTCCTTTACATCTGCTGAGTTGGGGAAACATTCGTCGGCGACTGGAAGACTGTCTACAGTCCAAACATTGTCCAGTGTCAAGGTTTCCTGGCCCATAACTCCTTGGACTGACATGGAAACTTCAAGGCCACGTTTGCTTGCTCCTGTCTGGTCCACCGTAGACAGCTTGAAGCTTCTTTCCGTCCCAGTGAGACCTAGCTTGTCGACAAGACCCTTCGTGCACAGCGAAATGTCGCTGCCTTCATCTAACAAGGCCCAGGTTGTAGTTTGTCTCCCATTTCCTCCAACCTTTATGGGTACGACTCTCAGACAGATCTTGCCTCTTGAGGAATGAGCGGTGAATGACCGACCCAACCTTTCATCTCCTTGACTACCACTTGAAGAGCTTGGGTTATCTTGCTTTACCCCTTGTTGGTTTTCTTGCCTTGTACTGTCCTCTCGGTTCTCTTGCCGAGGAGAGTTCCGACTAGGATTGTATGTTGTGTGCAGAAGAGCATGATGCTTCTTACCACAGTCGGTTACTTCACAGCGAGCTGTGGAAAGACAGCCTACAGCCAAATGAAATGG
Source organism: Diadema antillarum (assembly GCF_040938485.1). NCBI lineage: Eukaryota > Metazoa > Echinodermata > Echinoidea > Diadematoida > Diadematidae > Diadema > Diadema antillarum. Next base: position 1,437,820 of record NW_027271783.1, on the reverse strand, counting down.
TCGTAGGCAATTGAAGCACAGTCTCGCTTTCCTAGCTACGTCTCGTCTGTCGTCTACCCCTTTCTTCTTGAAGGATTCACAGGACGTGAGATTGTGCCTTCCTTGACAGCAAGGACATTTCCTTTCAGGACGATCTCGACTGCCTTGGACGGGACGTGGTGTGTTTTCATCGACCCTCTGAGTTGCAAACGCTGTCCCTCTGGGTCGTGTTTCTTTCTTCATCGACTTGTCATTCTTTGGAATCACTTTCCCGATGTTTCGTCCAAAGATGTTGCTGGCCAACTGGGCGGATTCTTCTACAAACGTTGTCATCAAGTCGAAGTTGGGCACAACACATCTCACCATCATGGCATGGGCTCTCCTCGCCCATTCTGCTTGAAGGTGAACGGGTAACAGACGTTGAATCTTGAGTAGTGTCTCAGAGCCGTTTGCATCAGCGAGATATCCCATCTGGGCTAGAACCATCCCACAACGCTTCATATCTCGCGCAAGATCCCACAGTCCTGCATGGTCGTTCTGCTTGACTTGTGAACGTTTCAGGATCTTATCCAAGTGAGCATTCGCTACCACGTGCGGTTGTCCAAACTGCTCTCTCAAAATCCTCTTCGCTTCAGCATAACCCTCACGTGGTTCCATGAGAACACAGTTCTCGATGCTGTTGCGGGCCTTACCCGAGCAGTACTGGATGAGATAAGTGAGTCTGGTCCTGTCATCCAGCACCTTCTGTTCCACGGTAACCTCAAAGCTGTTAATGAAGCTGCGATACACAGTCGGATTGCCATCAAAGGTAACCAAATCTGGCTTTGGCAAGCTAAAAGCAACATTAATGGCATGAAATATTGGATTCATGTTAGAATTATACACATCACTGCTTCTCACACAATCATCTACAGCAACGTTAGGTGCATGAGACAAATCATGAGATGACATACGAACTTCACCATATTCAACTGGACTACTTGGCGTGGTACAATTACGTTCTACCGGGTCAGATGTGACACCATTACCCTTTGCTCCTGACCACACTCGAGCATCAGGATTTAACAATGAGGACTTCACTTCATCCTTCTTTTCATTAACTTCGTACTGTGGCTTACCAACAACATCATGAACTTCACATGCTAGTACACGTGTTTCAATTTCTGCATTTTCAATTTCATGTTCTAGCTCAAGATTTGCAAGTTTTTCATTCAATCTCAACTGTTCTCTTGTTAGTTCTTGTTTCCTTTTCAGTTGTTCCTTTCTTGCTTTCGCTAGCTCCAACTTGATTCTGGCCTCACGCAGTCGGGAAGCCGCTGCGGTCCTTCCGCTATCTCTAGATGATGTGGACCTGTTGCTTCGTCGTGATGCTGATGATAGCGTGGTTGACCTGTCGTCATCCGAATCGTCAGGGTTACGTCTTGGTACGCTCGGGATAGCTTGCTCCGGTAGAATACCACCAATCTGGGCGTTTCCCACCAATCCTGAGGTAGATCTATCCTGGGGAGGATCACTGACGGCCGGTTGTTCATCAGCAACGTCACTAGATGGGCTGGGACTATCATGCAGTGGACCTTCCATTTTGGATCCAGTTTGCGAACTGTATGTAGACACGTACTACATAAAGGTGAAAGTTTACTTCAGTCAGTCACAGTTGGAACGCACAGGTTCGTTCATTTATTGAAGACATCAATACCAGCTGGACTCGTGTACTTGTGACAAACACGAACTTGTGTTGAACCAAAACTTGTGGAACACACCAACTTGTGTACTTGTGTGCTTGCATACTGCTGTCGAACCCGAACTTGTGGTTCGCTATAAAAAGAGAAAAGAAATAATAAATGCTTAGTTATCACTACCTTGAACAGCTTATCAAGTGTAATTATTTCTGTGTCTTCCAAATATACTTAATACTTGTAATAAATCAACTAACATAAACAACAGTAACAACTTTACACTATTAACCCAAATGCATGCAACCATATGCAGTGCACTAAATATGCAAGTGTTCGGTGTTCAGTCCTAAACATTAACACATCAATGTCTTGTAAAGACATATTCTGACTCAATATCTGATGTATGGTACATGTACTGCATTTCTCAGTGTCCAATACACTGCACCATGAGATAATAATATTGTTCTAAATGACCTGACTCTATCACACTTGTTTACTTTGATCATTTCAAACAAAGCGTACATAATGAAGTGACCTTTATCTCTATCACTCACATAATTCAGTTCAAATGATGCAATTGCATCCCTACAACACTATCCAGAAATGCAGCCTGCCTTTCTTACAATAAAATAAATCCAAGATCATCTTTCCCTTTAAACCCTTGAATGTCTTTCCTTTTGACACCTCAACACCCATATGATACACCAAAAAAGAAACTAACCCTTCACAAACATTAAATAAGTTAGCCCTCTAACGGCAATTATGTATGGGATTGTATTGACCGTACGGTATACGTACATATACTTGTGTAAATCTAACAGTATACAGCTCTATGAAAGTGACAAAAGTTGAATCCCTTAATCTGATTCTCATTCCTATATGACCATGACACAATATTCTTCTGAATATGGAGTCTTATATTATTCCTAAATAAACATGCACAATATTGTAAGCTTCAATCATACACTCACACTTCCAACATTTCTCTTCCCTGCCTGCTAAGCAGGAATCATGTACAATAATCAATACCTACAGCGTACCGTACTGTTCTATGTGTAATCACTTTCTATACGAACACCGTTTCGAATCGTTATGTCAACCTAAATTCTGAACTCAATTACAAGCTAACAACACAACACATATCACTACATAAAGGATTAAACAAAGCTACAGCAATCAAATATTCGTCTGTTTTCCATCATAATTTCTCTTACCAAACTGTTTAGGTTCCTAAAGTAAATCAATCACAGATCCGAACTCATTCTTTTTTGATCGTGTCTTGCATCTTGGCCCATATCTTTTGCGTGGCTATCATGTAGTACGCATACAGCATACTAGTACGTAAAGCAAAATCAGTGCGCAAGCAACCGAAGGAATGCGCACTTGATGGTGTATCCAAGGTAACGATCTGCACCTTAAAGGGGGTGTAACAGTCTAAATTGTTCCAATCAAATATTTCTTGAATAAATCAATACTGCCGCTACAACAACAAAGAAAAAAAAAGCAGGAAAAAAAGAAAGAGTGTTGTAATGTGAGTAAGTTGCCAACTCAATAGGCACAAGGTAATACTGTATATGCCATATATTTTGCGAGTCTAAATTTTTGCGAATCGGGAATTCCCGACGATTTCATGAGTGGTTAAATTCGCGATCGTGGAGTCATGTACTGAATGGAGCAAAGTACACGCGTACGTCACATCCACATCGGGATCAGAGTCAATATATTAACGTGTCTTTAATTTCGCAAATAGCAACTGACACACGAAATTCGCGAAAATAAAAACCTCGCAAAATATTCGGCGTATACAGTAATTGCTACTGCAAAAATAACTTCAGGATTCAACAGGTTAAGATTCAACTGCAAGAAGAAAGAAAAAAGCGGGGAAAAAGGAAGAGTGTTGTAATGTGATTAGACAGGCTTGAAATGAGTTTTGATGGATGACTGTGTGTATTGATGTGGAGGCTTGTTTGTTTTGAGCCCACTTCATACACCTTGCCTGCTATCAATTTAGCAACCATTGTTAGCGGGCCACAATAGGCTAACTTGATGACTGACTGGGCCTGTAGTAAAAGGAATTGCTAGCCTGTGAAGGTTACTCTTCAAAACAACACATCTAATTTGGACTGAGCAAATACATTCAAGTGCTTTTGCGGTCATGACCTAAAAAAACAGGCACAAGAGGTCTATTTCTGTTGTTAGTTTGTTGTAAATGTAATCGATGATGTATCATTACATGGACTGCTACTGAATCTGGGGTTTCTAGAAAACGTTTGTTTTTCCGCTCACCTGGTACAGTGTATCACTGAAATATTGATATGCCTTTATGGTTTGCATGGGTTCAAATTACTTTATTCTATACTTCCCATATTTTGCTCTGTGTCCCTGACAGTGATTATGAAACAATCCTCCTTTGTTTGCTGATTTGATTGTGAATGTAGAAAAAAAAAATCACTCACTCAAATTTGTGTTACATTGCTGGGTGCGCCCATCGTTTTTGTTTTATTAGTCTTAAAAAATGAGTATTGAATTTGTATAAATGATATGCAAGAGCAATTTTATATTTCATATACCCCCTAAAAATTCTTTTTTGTGTGTGAATTAAATGTAATTGAAGGAGGAACAGATAAGTATTTGTTTTCTGTTTAGGTACGTGCAACGCGCATGATACAGTGTTCCTTCTGTGCAGGGTCAAGGGACAATGACCCCGTTAACTCCCAAACTTTCCACCTACGTGCGGCCCCGAAATAAACATTTTGCTGTTCAAAAAGAATCGCAATCGATGCATTCATTGTAGGTCAACAAATGTAGTGCGGCTTTGGGTGAAAGAGTTTCGCTCCGAGTCGGCGGCCTTTTCCTCTCGCTCTACTTCGCACGGGGAAGGGGGCTCTCTCCGACCTTTGGATCGGAACTAGACCAAGACTTACCCCTGGATATGGCTTACACAGGGGTGGCCTCTAGATAATCTTCACCCGTAGAGGGGATATAATTGTGATTTATGCACCATCATCAAAGAAATAATGTGTCAGGGAGGATTAGTTTGGACTTGCCTGAGTTAGTAAGCACAATTTCTCCCAATCTCTTTTATCATTCCAATGTTGCAATGAAATTTTCCCATCCCTTCGTACTTACCACTAATATTTCTGAGTAGAAAAATAGTTTTTGACTTATTATTCAGTGTTTGTGCACCTTTGGGGTCCATTTTTCATTTCATCTAGTTTTTTTTTTTCTATTTTTTTTCTTCCTTTCTCTTTTTTTTTATCTTTGTCAACTTAGTGTCAGTGGCATTAGGGTTGTTTGTGAGGATTGCTAATTTTTGGGGAAGCCCAGTCTACTTACATGTATCTATTTCAGGTTTGTACATTTATCTATCGCTCTTAACCCGTTCAGGACGGACTGATTTTGCCACAACACGCATTTCCCATACACACATGCCCGAGTATACTAGGGACTAGTCCTCAACGGGTTAAGTTATGGGGCACCTAATACACTGTATGTGACATTACTCAGGGCACTTTTATTCTTCACCAGGAATTGCAAAGTAGTAAATCATTGAGAAGTGAACTTCATCTATTGCAAAGAGATTGATGGACCAGAGGGACATCTGTGCAATTTTTTTTCATGATGTCATTTTTGAAAGGGTATCGGCCTCATTACCTCATTACAACATCCTTCTCACACAGAGCATCACCCGTTATTGTGCACACTCCTACACTTAGGTAAATTCAAGATCTCACTTCATAGGAGACATTCATGTTCACGTTCGCCTTTTAACCTTTAATCATTGCCATCATATTATAAACACACATTAGTGGACAGATGTTTGCGTTTATGTCACATGCAAATCATTGAAATTCCAAAATAATCCTATTTTTTACACGACTGTTGGCACTTTCTGTGCTCTGTTGTTTGAGTTGAGTCTACCCATTACTGTCAACTGTAATAGAATGAATTTGTTTTTTGGTCGTGCAGATGATCTAAGTCATGTTGTAACTGTGTAAGCACGCAGTTAATACTGGACAGACTGAGGGTGGAGCTGAGATGATTGACCCTTGACCCCTGACCACAATTTGACTCTAGGGTTTCAAGGGAGGTTGCTGGCCTTCCAGCGTGACCTTCGCCAGCCTGGGGTCATGTGGAATAGAGATAGAGAAATCAGAGTTAAGACAATATACTTGATCTTCATCCCTTAGTCTTGATACCAGCCTCTGTGAATACATTACCCTACCGTAACTGGATGGTGGAGATTGGATTGCGGACATATTTGATGGAAATAGTAATTAACACTGTGGATGCCCTTTTCTGCTCACAAATGAAGGATATTTTAGGTGAAGGATGCAAATGAGAAAGTTTGGTCTTCTCAGTCATGATGTGCCGAGTCTCATTCCTTGACTGCATGATGACAACTTTTAGCGTACTTCTGTTTGTCTTTTTTTTTTTGTGACGGTGAGGTACAGTAATATAGAAGCGTTGTTCTGGAATAATCTCGTGAAGGGCTGCAAAGCTTGTGTAAATCTTCAAACCTGGAATTGAGAAAGGTGCTGTAGCTCCATGTAGTCCACTTGGACCATGTCAGAGCCCAGAATTTATAATGTCTGCAGACATCAGACTAGTTCGAGAATCAAAATAGTGTCGCAATTCTCTTGTTTCTCCCCTCCCTCCCTCCACCCTCCCCCACTCCCCCCCCCCCAACCCATCCTAGAGATAGAAAACTATTTGTTAGGTCAAAGGTCAGGAAATATGAGTCTGTATCTGGAGCTTCGGATGGGAGCGCACTGTCACGCAATTCTCTCCTTTTCTTCACTTTTCCTTTCTTTTCTTTTCTTTTTTTTTTCATCCCTGAGAGAGAAAGAGAACTACAGGTATAAAGCCTGGCAGTGGAATGCGTTCAAAGCACCAACATGAATCAGATGGTGGAGACATGTGAATTACATATGATCTTCTGTATGGGCAAGTGTAGCACTAAATAGAAAGACATTGGCTGTACATTATTGCCTTATGAGGCAATCTACATTTTTGTGATAAAACCAATTAAAGCAAGAAACAAATTGAGACTTTACCCTGAAATGATTGCTGTGAATAAGTATCATAGTAAAATTCAACCAGGTTAATATGAGAGAAAGTGAGAGAATAATAAAAGATTTATTACTTTCTAACTGGTAGATATAATTCTCTGTTTCAACAGGCCTTAGTGAAGCTGTGCTTATCGTATCACTGACATCTCTGCGTATGATGTGCCATTGTTTATTAAAATGAATTTGAATGCTAAATGACAATCCCCCTGTGTTTTTTTTTATTTGCATGAATTAAAATTGTAATCTGCCTTTAATTTGGAGGAAGTTTCTAACGTGATACTCATAATATACTATATCCTGGGTGATGTAATTCAGAAAGTATTTACTGCTAAAAAGGAGGCATTCCATGTCCAGACACGTATACTCCATCATAATATCTTTACAGATAGGATAGTGACTTCAGGTGACTGGAGAATAAGCTCACATTTCCTTTTTTGCATGATTTCTCATGAATATCTATTCATATCTTGTCCCTTCTTTAGAATACAGCTTTCTCACCTATTAAACGTGCAGGTTAGACTATGTAAGCACTGTAATGCTAGAGTCACACATGGCTGGATTTAGAACCGGGTCCATAAGGAATTAAAACCGTATCGACCCGGCTCGAGCCGTAGAGACCCGCATTGACCCGCATCGTAACCTGTGTCAATTCCTGATGGATTCCGGCGACTATGATACGGCGGTGAAAAATTTTTGGTCATGTCCTAAATGTTCTCATGGATTTCAATTCCCTATTGATATCCGAAATGACCCAGTTCGATCCGCATTGACTCGCATCGACCCGCTGCAACCCGCAGCATAAAACCATATGGACCCTTGCCGTATACCGCATTGCCTTCATGCAATGGATGATGACATGGTTTACATCTGGGTCAGTACGGGTCGAAGCGGGTTGACAGTGGTCAATAGGGGTAAAAAAGGATTTAAAGCAGATTTTTATACGGTTCGATACGGGTCAATACGGGTCTCTACGGCTTGAACCTGGTCGATACGGTTTTAATTCTTTATGGACCTGGTTCGAAATCCGGCCGTGTGTGACTGCAGCATAAATTACCCTCCATTCCGGGACTAATCTGACTCATTTTCACTCGCATCAAATGCGTTTTGTGACCCGGCCCTGTGTGACTGTAGCATAAAAAAGATTAGAAGATTGTGAGGTATATTGATATTAGGCGTGGCTGAGTTCTTGACGTAGGTCTTGACAAAATAGTGCTTTTCAGTATGAGCCATGTTTATTATTTTTAATGTGAAGCCCTTCAACGGTAAGGCACTCAAAAATCTTATATCAAAAGAAATTCTTCTTTGTGTTGTGTTTGTGTTTGTATGTGTGTACAAATATACATAAGATGGCCATTGGAATGTGGTTACCTTCCATGAATATACTTTTTTTTTTCCATTCATGGCTGTATTCGCTGAACAATGCATATCACAATAACATTATTTTTTACGGGGAGCTATGAGGTCATTTCTTGACATTGTATAAGAGGAGGGGGCATAGTTGATGGGGATCGGGGGAAAACATCATGCATCAACCGCATTCTGGCTTGAATTGGCTCCGATACCAGATTGGTAACAGCTATCTAACAGAATAGAATTTTATTCAGAGATCCGTTCTTATATTGTCTGCCAGTAGATAAGAGATTCCTCAATTCATTTCCATCAAGATTGTGAAATATATTTGAATTCTTCTGTCTGGGTTGTTTTTTTCTACAACCAATTAGGCCACTACCACTTCCTCTGAGTCCTTTGTAGACTACACCTCATCATATTTTGTTATTTCTTTCCTATTGTGGAGTTGTCAGAGTAAATTATTGCTTCTTTGGTAGTTTGCTGTATAGATTTTGATTCAGAAAGAATGACTCTGATACAGTGTAAGATCGTATGGCTGTGATAAATTTTTGTTGCCAGGATGTGTTCTGGTTTGATTGAAGGAGAATCTTGATAGAGTTTTCTCAGGTCCTTGATCAAAGACTAGCTCTTAGATTCCATTTAAAGATATTAATGAAAGTGATAATGATACTTATTTACCCAGGGTAGCCTTGTCAATTCAAATGCTGCTCTTCCCAGAGGGCCTGCCATTATTATTACTGCAACGTTGCCAGGAACCAATCTGTACACCTGGGTGAAAGAAACATAAATTACGTTCACACAATGTTCCTAATATCAAAGATTAGCTTGACGTTCCAATCTTTGATGATTGGCTCGTAGTTTAGCCCCATGTAGATGCGCGAAAATTAGCAATCTTAAAGATTAGTCAGTGCATAGAACCTGAAGGTTTCTCAGCGTTTTACATGTTATAGGTGAGTCGCTGGTGGTCCCCACTTCTAATTTAGCATCATGTTGGCACAATAATCAAGGAACTTAAACTTTTCTGTGACATCTCTGTGAGGCCCATTCTCCCTTCTCTTCCGGCTTCTGAGCGAGGCTCTTCTTGAAAGTTTGATCTTAAAGATTTGGGGTCGTCTGGACACCTGCCAGAGTTTAAAACTACTAATGATCAAAGTTTAAAACTTTAAAGATTAAAACTTTGTGTGAACCTTACTATAGTAGACAAAACATCTTGTGTATTAAAGGATCAATGCACTAGGCAGAATATGAACCCCAGATTGTTCTGGATCAGAAACTTTCCTAGAGACACTTGCTTTTTATTTTGAGGGACAATCCTCCTAATTTACAATTGCATGTTTTTACTAATGTCTTATTTCTTGAACCAAATGCAGTGTAGATGTTGCATCTTTTTATGTGTGTTTGTGGAAATTTGTATGCCCTGAAATGCTTGTGGAAAATCTTTTTTTTTTTTAATTCAGCATCAGTCAATCTCATACCTGTTGTCACCATCACCATGGCGACAGTGAGAAGCATGTCTACCGCACTGCGTCACATGAGCACAATGGGGGTAGCTCGCGAGTTACTACAATGCGGAGCGTGAACAGTTTGTGCTGTGGAGTATCAGCAACTTATGGCGGGGAGCATCTGGGCGTGTCCCGGGCTAACTGTTGCCCTTGGCCCCAGGGATAACGGGGGAAGAGGGATGAGATTTAGGGAAAGTCCCTTCACTTTTATTTCTCACTTCATAGAAGAAAAAAAATGAGAATGGAAAACTACAGAAAGAGAAATGGCACATTTACACTACCTCATGGTTGGAGGTTACATTCTCGAAACCTGCGTGACTCAAGGTTTCCTTTGTCGTCACATTTGTTCGCGACATGTCGAGGTAATCCAGCGCCACATAATTAATACCCCCAGGAGTTTCTTTAGTGAATGCGGAGGTGACATTCAAGTACATTGAAAAGTTTGTGGTTTGTGTGTGAGATGCTTTTTTTTCTCCACGTAAAGCGGTTGCTTAACGGTGTGCCATTAATCACTACAGACAAATCACTGGTCTTTAGTGGTATCATAACTGGAAGAGAGCCAGATATTACCAGAACTTTTTGTGTGTGTGATGGTTTGTTTACATTTGTTTACATGCCATTATCAGCATTTTATTTTATCAGGCGGTACAAGTGTAGTCTCCATATATTGAAGTCAGAACGCACCATCATCCGTACAATATTTGACCTAGATATAAGATAGAAAAGAAAGAGAGAATAGATATGTACACACAGAGCATTGAGTTTCACTTTTAAAGTTAACTCATAGTCAGTTAACTTTGAAGACATTGGTACCCAAAGAGCATCTAACTTTTGGCTTGGGACAGGGTTCAACAGAACTTTTGCTTAACTTAAAGGACAAGTTCACCTTCATAGACATGTGGGTTGTGTGAATGCAGCAATATTAGTAGCACACATTAGTGAGAGTTTGAGCAAAATCGGACAATCCGTTAAAAAGTTATGAATTTTTGAAGTTTCTGCTCAGTCACGGCTGGATGAAAAGACTACTACAGCTTGTGATGTCACATGAGTACAACGATATTAAGAAAGAATAAAGAAAATTCAACATATTTCCATTTTTCTCGCATAACAAAAGAACACTCGACTTCTCTCTTTCAGAAGGCAGGGGGAATAATATTACCTTTAACATACATCAGTAGCAAGTCGAAGACATGTGCACTTTATTCAAAAAGTAAAGTTTTGTGAAATTCTCTTTTTATTTTCCTTATATAGTTGTACGCATGTGACATCATACACTGTAGTAGTCTTCTCTTCCAGCAGTGACTGTGCAGATACTTAAAATATTCGTAACTGTTGAACAGATTGTCCAATTTTCCTCAAACTTTCACTGATGTGTTCTACTAATATTGCTGCACTCTCTCAATCCTTATGTATATGAAGGTGGACTTGTCCTTTAAAGGAAGGGTTGCCCTCTCAACCACAAGAAATCCTGTAATTATCATGAATGCTGATTAGTAATAAGGCCCTCCTTTGGTTGGTATTACTGGTGGTAGTTACAAATGCATAGCAGTCAGTGATCCATCATCTCAACTTTGGCAGGAGCTACAGTAGATGTACTTTAATATTAATCTCTTTAAACTGGTGACACAACATTTGCTCCTGTGACAATTGCTCCGGTCGAAAATTTCTCCAAGGACTTAGGGTTAGGGTTGGGGTTGTCATAGGGTTTTAGGTTTAGTTTGATGTGAGGATTAGGGTTAGGGTTATGTTTGTGGATAGAATTTATGTTTGGCTTAGCGTGCAGATATTTCATGGGAGCAATTGTTGCGGGAGAAAATGTCTTGGAATCATTTAAATTGGGGGGGGGGGGCAAGTTTTTCCACATTTCACTGTTAGTCTCAAAGATGTATGCAAATTAGGAGAGGGGGTGATGTCATCACTTCCAAAATTCTCTTGTTGGTTTTGCACAAGAATATTATCATAATCATGTTTTTGCTCAAGAATCTTTCACAATAGCCCCATTCCACCCAAATGCCTCAATGCTACAAAAGTTGATACAAGACGACAGTGATTTGATGCAAAGTATATGACTCATTCCTACTGATTTCACATAAAAAATTGGAATTCTGGGAAGAGATATTATATTCTGGTCAGTGAGAATCTTGTGAGATAATATTTTTCATGTGGTTTTCACAGGATGTTGCGACTAATACCACAGTTTTGTGAAAAGCCTTTGAGACGATTGAAGTTTGTGATTTATTTCAAGTTTTGTTGATAAAGTCATAGCAGCCATTGTAGTTGTCTGATTTTCCTCTGTATAGTAAAGCCTATTCTAACATGGTGTTGGATTTCCTTTAACCCTTCGTGTGTTTTCAGTGCCACTTGGCACATTGTTAACGCACTGTTCAAAGTCCCTGGCACAGAAAGAGTTTAGAGGGAATGTATAGTTTTGGTGGAAATGAGGATTGGACTTTTAACTTTCTGCAAGATACCAGAAACCACTTACGAAATAGTACAGAGCATACCATTCTAAGAGGAATTCAAAGTTTATTTGATGAAAATCAGTTTTGGAATGGCTGAGACATCCAAAAACAAAGTAAAACAAAGCGATTGTAATCAGAGGCAAGTCCCACCTTTTATCATGATCACTCTGTTTTGGATATCTCAGCCATTTCAAAACCAGTTTTCATCAAATAAACATTGAGTTCCTCTTTGAATTACATCCTCTTTCACATTTCATAAGAGGTTTTTCATCATCTCACCAAAAAATTTTAGAAACGTGAAGTTAGGTCTCAACCAAAACTATACAATACCTTTAACTCCTACTGCCTTCAAATAGAACCCATAGATTTGTATCTAGGCATTATTCTCCACCTAATATTGTTATGCATGCTTGGTTAGACATGCAGGAAAAAAAAAAAACAGAAAGAGAGAATAATCTAACTCCTTCGCCAGAAATTTTCCCTACGTCCAAGACAGATATGGAACAACCGTGCCTCTGAAAGGTTCAGGATATATAGGGAATACAGAAAAATTCCCTAGATGAAAAAATCAAAGGAGAAATGTCACTGAAGTACGCCTATTGAAGTGTTGTAAATAAGAGCTATGTATGGCACGTTGTGGAAGGAACCCACTAGGATCATTTCAAGTAATTTGTCAAATAACCAGTCAACTAACTCTAGTGAAATTGATCTTACCAGCTAGTGCAGTATCATGGAAGAGATCTCATCAATCAAGAGCAGAATTTTTCAAAACAGTTTGTCGTCATTTTTTAACCGCTACCTTCAGCGCCAAAGCAGCTACGGGCTTAGGCCGTATTATGCATGCTTTCACCTATTTCCCGTGCAATCAATTTTAGCATGCGCTGTGAAACCTGACACAAAAGTGCCTCATTAATCGCGAGCAAGGAATAACAGACTGAGAAAAGCTAATCTTCATGGAATTCACCGAGATAAGAAGTTGATAGGTAACAAGAGTTTGTCAAATTGGCAACGCTTGATGAATTGTAAAGTTAACCAGTTTAGAAATCATCTCAGTTTCCAACTTTTATATTCTCTTCTTTCCTCTATTTCATTCCCAATAGTTCCAGCAAGAAGTAACAACCTAGGCCAACCACAAAACAAACCAAATAGAAAGCCAAACAAATTTACAATATTTGATTTTCTTAATACCTGCTTTAGTCCACCCCTGTGAGGCCCCGCATGAGGTATGTTAAGCTTCTCTCTGTCGTGATATTAATGGTGTGGATTATGTCCCCTTGTTGGTCCTTCCACAGACATTTCTCTTCGCTGGATGTCAATGTTGCCTGACAGTCGGCTCAAACATACTACTCTCAGAGGGATACTTCTGCAAAACCACCACACGTTTGAGATTTCTCTGGGAATATCCAGCCAATACCTGTTTAACTTGTGGGTTTTCTTTATAGTTTTCATTAAGGAGCATTTGGTTTTGGACCGTGCGCCATGCAGAATGGAGAGTTAACCCATTGTCCCCTTCTCACTTGGTCCGATGATGTTGACTGTTTTGATATCTGAGGACTGCGCTGGGGACACTAAATTGCATGCAGTGTTCTGTGTAAGCTGTCTCATGCATGTGCGGCAGTACCTAAAAACATTAGCTAGCTGCTTCATTCTGTTTGCAGACAGAATGCTACTTCCATGGAGAGCTGTCCTGAGAATTAACAGAGAGATGTTCGGTTTTGTGCATGCGCAGATTGATTTTACGTGCTACCTACCATCCTTTTTGCCTACTATTCTGAAATCAAAAGCTCACTATTGGCAAAACAGGAAGCAAAGTATGAAGATAAGGACTTGATTAAACTATCTTGACGACTAAAAAAAAAAAGAAATCTGGTGTCCCATTGTATCTGAATGGTCAGAAACATAACTGCCACGTTTCTCTGATTCTGAGAGTAGGGAGTTTAGATTTTCACCATGTGGACCTTCTGAGCAAAAACCTGTTCTGCGCATGTGCAAAAATCGCTTATCAAAATCAATCTCGCGTGGTCTGAGTTTTCACTACGTGTTCTGGGGCATTTTTACATCCACTTCATTCATGACACAGCGAGCTACAAGTACTTGATGCACTCATCATATGGGGTGCCATTTTACTTTTTACAGGTCGTGTCTTCACATAATCTAAAGCTACTTTGCAACACGACGCAGGGAGAGAAGAGAATGGCCAACGCAGTTGTCATCTAAATATCCGCGCCACAAATCTAAAGCTCCCCAGTGACTCCTTGAAGATATTGATATAAAGTTATTTCCTAACAAGAGAATGTAAAACCTTCCCAATTTTTGACTTGTTTTGCCATATAGAATGCATATAGCACACAAGCGCAATTATTTGTTGTGTGCATGGCAGATTGTCGGTACAGCGCTTCCCCGCACATGGCAGATTGTCATTAGAGTGTGGGAGTGTGCATAGGGTAAACAACATTCTGCCATACGCGCGACATTATATTATACATGATTGAGATGTATACGATGCTTGGGATCCAGCCAAGCAAACTTCGCACCAGGTTCGGGCAGTCAGAAAATGACAGTGGATAATTTATAGTTCCTTGCGAATTTTGCACAGACTATACAAATGCTCTTGTCCTACTAAGTGCGGGCAACCTAACAAGTAGTGTGCTTACATTGACGACAGACTCACTTTGAGAGAAGCTCGTAGATACAGTGTTCAGCTTGAAGGTACGGTTTACCTTTGGGAGCAGTGATTTAAAAAAAAAAATGTTTGAGTTATAACATTTGATGCATATATGTATAGTAGGTCAGTTGTATCACAAAACATCCTACCATACAAAAATTTTGCAATATAGCCTACAATTTAAGGAGATTTAACTTTTTTCTCAATAAGCCATAACTGTAGATGGTTTATTCTAGAAACGATTTTATCATAACTGTTGTTCACATTTTATATATTTAACAGTACTTAACATTGATTATACTGATTAGCATTTTTCCATACATTGGTTGTTTCTATCCCGAACTCACATTTTAGAACTATTTAGATGCACTACAGCTCGGTTTTTGTTTCATCAGCAAATGGTGAATAATGCCTTTAATGGTGGAACAGACGAATGTGAAGCATTCAGTGGCATTCAAACACATTTTGTAGTTGTGCACAAAGAAATGACTGAGCAGAGATAATGCATGTTTACATTGTAATGTAATCAGCGGATCATTCAATTGCCCACGTCTGATGCCACGAGATCAGTATCACCAACAAAGCCACTACACTAAAGGGCTTTTTACACTTGTAAATCTTTGCTTAGCCCCGGACTATCGGTGGGGCTAAGGGGGGGCCTTAGCCCCACCGTTGGTACCGGACTATCCTTAGCCCACTTTCTGTTTACACTCGTTTTTGCCAAAGTGGGCTAGCCCCACCGATAGTACGGTACTATCTGGCCCTGCAAAATAGCAGGGGTTAGCACCGCAATTGCGGTGCCAAGCAAGTGAGTGTAAACAGAACGAAAAAATAATCCTGGGCTAAGCGACGGAGACGAAGTCCGACCCTCACTGACCAATCAGAAACGAGGTAATCAAGTGCTGCCGGTGCGTGCGTGTACGTGTACAGTGCCCAGCGTAATTATGAATATTCATGTGGTTTGGAAAGTCCGGGGCTAAGAAATACGAGTGTAAAAAGGTCAGTTTTCTCCTTAGCCCCGGACAAGAGATAGTACGGGACTAATTGGCGAGTGTAAAAAGCTGAAAAAATTGGTACGGGACTAACGATAGTCCTGGGTCAGAGAAAGTCCGGGGTTAAGAAACACAAGTGTAAAAAGCCCTCAAGTGGTTTTGCTTCATGGCCTGGCTCAAAAGATACTGCAAGAGCAGGGATTTGCATGGTTACAAGTGCTAAGGACTGCTTTTGCTATCTTTGAATGGGTGATGGTCTCAAAGATAGCTAGCTCTTTAATTTTCATGAACTGGACTTGGAAAAGATTACTAAAAATAGTATATGCCAAGGGCCATTGAAATAAACTTTCTCTCTCTTTAGATATAATCTTTTATACCCCCCTCCATCCATCTCTCTCTCTCCCCCTCTGTCTGTCTGTCTGTCTGTCTGTCTGTCTCTCTCTGTCTCTCTCTCTCTTTCTCTCTCTCTCTTTCTCTCAATCTCTTTCACCTGTCTTCTTTACCTGACAGTGTTTTCCTCCATGCCACTGTACACAATCTGCCCCACAGAATACTGGTGTGGTCAGACATGTCAGTTGCCATGGCAACCTGTCAAGCAATAACAAACAACCATCTTGGTTACACACTGAGGACAAAGTGCAAATGAGGTTATTTTTCAGACTCTGTCTCCTATTCAGAACTCGTTTTTGTCCCTTTTTTTAGTAGTCCTACTAGCAGGTCTCACCTTTTCTATTCTGTACGTTTGTGTATGTTTGTGTGTGTGTTTATTTGTAGTTTCAGCTCAAGATTACAACTTTTATGTTGTTTACTTGAAAAAAAAAAGACAAGGTTTTGCTTTTCTGCCATTGGTTTAATTTTGCTGTTACACGCTTATGTGGATTATTTCTTCACATTTGATTTTCATCACACCCACACCCCCACCCCATCTCTTACCACTCCTACTGTTATCAGATACCTCTTCTATTATTGGATGACAAGCAGTAGGCCTACATATTCAATACTTGCTATGTGTACTATTATCTGTATTACTACTATGACAACGATGACTGCTACTACTACTACTACTACTACTACTACTACTACTACTACTACTACTACTACTACAACTATTACTACTTCTTCTGCTACAACTACTACTTACTACTACTGCTACTACTTACTACTACTAATAAAAAAAAATATGTAATAAACTAGACATTGAGCTACACTACTGCCCTGTACTTCTAAAGATGTTGAACACACGCATTATCCACATATGACCATTAGTGACCCAGTTTAGAATGCGAAGTCATCCGCCTTCACCTCTCTCTCTCTTTCTCTAACTATTGAAAATGCAGACAAAGCATGAAAACGAGCCCGTTAAATCCATCCCTCTGGCGAAAAGGAGAAGAAAAAAGAAAAGAAAAAAAAAAGGGGGCCGAACCAGAGAAGTTGGTAGAAATTGACTCAGCCTCTTAATACCACAACTTTTCATACCTCCACTCCATAATAGCATCGTTCTACCTTGCATTTGGGGTCTGCACGAAGCCTGGACGCATTGAGGGCAGACAAAAATATTTTGATATGCGGTTGATCTTCTATTAGGATTCCTGTCCTTTGAGTAATCACACTCACTCTAATTTCCTCTTCCCCTTAGTACCTTTTGTTGTTACAACATAACAGAAAAGCCATCCAGTATGGATGCAGGGATTATGTGACTAAAAATTGTCATGGAATTTCCTGCAACACATTTACATCATACAGCCAGTTACATCATACAGCCAGTAACAGGTAGTGTTTCACACTATTAGTGTGTTTGTTTTTCCATCTTCTCAACCACGAAAATGTGATATTTTTTTTGAATTTGATTTGGCATGCTTCATACGTAAAATTTCCCCATGTTTGGGCAAAAAAGGCTGGTTCCCTTCAGAACCTGTCTTAGTGCATATCAGTTTTTTTTTTGTTTTTTTTTGATCTGCAGAGCTTAGTAAGACTGACATTATATCAGATTGGAAAGTTTAGCATAGATAACATCTATTTGAGGATGCAGCTTACAGGGGGAAAAAAAAATCCCTTTTAATATGTACGAGCACTAAGAGATGATTTTTTTAAAAAATTTCCCCCTGATATTATCCTTCACACAAATTTTTTCGATATATATCCTTTCTTAGATTCAAATTATTGAAATACAACAGGCGTAGATTGTACCCATAGTAACAAAGATATTGTGTTCGTTTATTATTTTGTGTGTACCGTTAAATGTATATAAATATATACTGTATTATACAGGACCTATATGTAACTTTCATAGATGTATCAGCAAGTTTGTGTGATGTATGCTATCCACATCATTAGTTAGCTGCAGATGGTGTATGTTAGATATCACTGTTGGCCCAAATATCCTGCTCCTACCAGACACGTTTGCCCTTACCCTCCGCCCCCTGTCCTTACCCTCCGTCCAACCTGGCCACGAGATCGGCAGGGGGCGCAGTTTTGTACCCTTGGGTGACAAATGCTTTGGTGGGTTGGTTCACCAGGGGTTCCCAGCATATTTCCCAGTCTGCCTTCATAGCATACATGTACCAATTCACATTTTTGGCAGGATGTTAATTCTCAAGTGCATTTATGAATTTTTGTGAGGTTTTTTTTTTTCCAGATTTTGTTTGTATGTCCTCAGTCATGTTGAGCCTTTCCTCCCCTCCGTCCTCTCAAGATTAGAGAAGGGGGAGGGGGAGACAGAAGAAAAACAGGACTTGCCAATGTTACCTTGATTTCTCGGTGCTGTGTATTCATTTCTTTTTTTTTATGTTGACTGGACCAGTTCAGTTACCTTTGACCTTCGCAAAAGTACAGTTTCTTCCCCATCCCCTTCTAGTTGACTTTAAAGGTATTGTTTACCATTGGGAGCAGTAATTCGGAAAAAGAAATGTTCGAGTCATCACATTTGATGCATATGTGTAGGTCAGTTGTATTACAAAACATCCTACCATATTGAAATTTGGCAATATAGAAAGCCTGAAATATAAGGAGATACATCACTATTTTTCTCAGTAAACCGCATAACTGTAGACGATTTATTCTAGAAACAATTTTATTATACCTATTGTTCACATTTTGTATATTTAGCAATACTTAATATTGATTGAACTGATTAAAATATTTACATTGCTTGTTTCTCTCTCTAACTCACATTTTAGAACTATTTTGAAGCACTAAAGCAGGGTTTTTGTTTTATCGGCAAATGGTAAATAATGCCTTTAATGAATGGGGGAATATTACACGAACAGGCCTGCGCAAGTTTCAACAAAATGGACATAGAGTATTAAAGAATCTTAAAGTGTCACATGATTTCACTGTATGGCAATATTGGTTGTAGCCACTCGTGAAAATTAGAAGGGATTATGTTTTCATCACTCGGTGGCCCTCTACTTATACAAAGAAGTAGTATTAGAGCAGTTTTAGCGATTATCTACAGGATTAGCTTGTACATTTCGTACAGTCTTGCTTCCCATAGGAGTTACTATTGCTCTCTATTTTAAAAATTCTACAATGATTTCATGTGGAAGTCAGTACTTGTTTCTTTGCATTTTGCTTTAAAAAAGGAGATTTTGAGAAAATTTGATGTACAGGTAAGTGGGAGACTTGCGGAGCAGTGATATTATCTCCTGCAGTTTGCATGCATCAGGTTGTGGCTGATATCACTGATTGTTGAAATCATAGCAGAAATGACACTCAGAGAAGTTTTAGAACGTTTTTCTTATTTGTCCAATAGGATGATTGCTGCCACCATTTTGTTTATCTGATTTTTACTCAATTTATTACAGCGAAGTTGAATGTAGCATGGTATTACCATTGTACTTCAGTGACCTGGGGCCCGTTGCATAAAACTTACCGTTGAATTTCAATGATAGCTACCGTCAAAATTAGGCGTCACAGCCAATCAGCATCAAGGATTATAAAATTTACCGCTAATTTGAAGACTTACCGCTAGAAAGGAGCGGTAAGTCCAGCGGTAAGGGTTTTATGCAAAAGGGCCCAGGCCATGTTTAGTAAGTTTACTTCTTATGATGAGCTGAAATTCTCACCAAAAATGCGTAGCAGTGTGCACTGCAGAGACTCCAACCCCAAGCACCTCCTGAACTGGAGATTCTCCCGCCCGAAACCCCTAGCAAATGGGAGGCTCCAAGTTGATGTGTGCGAAACGCGAAGTTCCTAGGGTTCTAGATGTTCTCTGGTGCTATCTAAGGCTTATTTTTTCAACATACGATAGCAATAAGTAAGAAATCCTTTCCACCGGGAGACACAGAGCCAGGGCGGGAGAAATTAAATCTCAAACAGGAGAACGGGAGATTTTGCAAAAATGGGCTTTCGGCGGGAGATCTCCCGTCGAAAACAGGACAGTTGGAGTCTCTGGCACTGGCAGTGAGACTAAATGAATATGGGCACATGAGGGCAGCATTATCCAAATTTTCAGTCCTCAAAGAATTAGATAGATAATGGGTTTTTCTTGTCTGGAAGCACTGTGTAAATTCTCTTGCTGCAGGGAAATTTGCCTTATAGACAGACTTGTTCATTGTGATAAATAGAGAGAACAGATTCTGATAGGAGAATCTTAGAGTGAAAATTAAAATTTGAAGAGTTTGTTTGCAAAAACCGATAAGTCCATTTTTGAAGATTTTGAAGTACGGTCTCTGTCATAAAGTACAAAATAATACCTTTTAAATGATATATTGGTCACTACATATAAAGGTACATTTTTGAAGTTATGGTCAAAAGAAGCAAAAATTTTCTTATTATTCTCCGTATTTTTCATGACCTGTAATCGCAAATATCTCCATTTGACAAATATGGACTTATTGGTTTTTGCAAACAAACTCTTCATTTGTTTTTATACTTGCAGTCTGATTGATGAGTATTACAGTCATCTAACATGGCAGGCTTTAGGAACATCCAGAGTGTAGAACTCTGAATTAGTTAGATTCCCGAAAAAAAATACACACACACACACGCATCAAAAAATAAAAACAACAACAAACAAACAAAACAAGGCAAAACAACAACAACAACAACAACAAAACAGTGTTATGTTATAATTCCTGAATTTTTAGGAAGGGATTAGCTCCTACAGGTTTTATAGAACTTTATCATTGAGTAAACTAATATAAAAGATAAGTGTTTTGAGAAAATAAGCTCGGGTCCTTTTTATGCTTAGAACAATCAGGAAATGTATGGCAAACAACTTCAGCAATTTTTTTTTTTGTAAGGTTTTGCAAGTATTTATATGCCATATATTTCATGAGGTTTTTATTTTTGCAAATTTCGCAGGTCAGGTGCTATTTGTGAATTCAACAACATACAAAATTATTAATTCTGATCTCAATGTGAACACAACATGCACACATGCATTTCTCCGTTCATTGCTGAACTTCATGATCGTGAAATTGTCAAGTCCTGATTCGCGAATATTAGACTCGGTGAATATACAATTGTGTATGGCATATGCAGTAACTCTCATATGCCCTACTCACATTGTAATTGGCGTAACTGTCTTGTGGTATAATTTGCTCACTTCTTAACTCATCATCATGATTTAATGTAGATATATCCAAGGAATGAAGTCTCACTGAAGGCTGTTTTCAATCCATCAATCAGTCAGCCCCCTAGCAACAGATGAATTATGCAATCTAAATTAAGTGAGCGAAATGAAAAACAAGCTTTGGTGCATTTCTAGGGTTTCTCAAATGATGCAGGGGCTCAGATGAGAGACCAAGAAATTTATGTTATCAGCCAGAATATGGAGGACCCATACTCTTTTTCCATGATGTCTGTGTCTAATTTACAGTGAAAATATGTGTTTTTGCAGATACTTTCCTGCATTTATTTGATAATAAATGAAGGGTTTGTTTGCAAAAACCGATAGGTCCATTTTTGAAGATTTTGAAGTACGATCTCTGTCATAAAATACAAAATAATACCTTGTAAATGATATATTGGTCACTACATATAAAGGTAAATTTTTGAAGTTATGGTCA
This sequence comes from Diadema antillarum, assembly GCF_040938485.1. NCBI lineage: Eukaryota > Metazoa > Echinodermata > Echinoidea > Diadematoida > Diadematidae > Diadema > Diadema antillarum. Next base: position 1,416,111 of record NW_027271783.1, on the reverse strand, counting down.
AAAGAAGCAAAAATTTTCTTATTATTCTCTTTATTTTTCTTGACCTTTAATCGCAAATATCTCCATTTGGCAAATATGGACTTATCGGTTTTTGCAAGCAAACTCTTCAAATATTAACAACTACAGTAATATGATATAAATGACCGATTCTTAACCAGGCCATAAACAGACAAATATCATGCAGTTTACGTAGATACATTCGACATAAAAACCTTGTTTGGGAGATAATTACAATTTTGGTAATGCAGATGGCAAGACTATCTCAAGCAATTGTTTGAAGTGATGACAGCTCCAAAGTTACATCCATATGGGTGTGGAGGATTTAATGAAAAAATGTTGTCATTATTATGATTTGCCATTTATTATAATTTCAAGGGAAATTGCATATGTTTGTACTCTGTGCATTCGTACTGGTGCAGTGTGCATATTGCTGGGAATGTTGACTCTTCACAGTGATATTGCCATGATTGTTCAGAGGGGAATTTGTTTAGTTAAGGAGAGAATGTATGAAGTACAGTCATTACAGCTCAATCAGGACATTATGTTCTGTTTATATGCTGTTTTTTTTTTTTAGTCCTTCTTGAATGATATCGACTGTATTGACACTATTTTCTATATTATGCCTGTTCTGACTTTGCATTCTAGGCCAAGCTGCTTTGAGTCCCAAGCCACCACCGCTCTCCTCTAGTCTGGCAGGAATGGTACCAATGTCACCCACGTTGCCGCGGCAACCCCTCTTCCGGCAGCCCTACCCACCGGTCCTGGGCCAGCGCCCCAACAACCGTCCCCAGGCTGGTGTTACCCTGCAGACGCTGCAGCCACTCAATCAGAGGCACCTCAGTCTGACCACCGCTGTGGCCTCGGCCAACAACAACAATAACAACCACCACCCCAAGGGGTTGATGAGGGGCGTCGGCCTGGCCACCTTGGATGATGCCACCCTCTCGCCCTTTGAGAATCTGGAGCGGGCCCTGTCAGCACACTCCATCAATGAGAGAGGTAGGTGTAGGATTCAAGGCTTAGTATTCAGATGATGTACCTGTGCTGTTAGAAATTTTAATAGTTAGCTGTAGGTCTGCCACGTGCACGCTAAGACGACGCAATCTCCTGGGTTGGACAATGTAAACAGCTGTCTTGCGTGTGTGCAGAACACCATTTTGGTCTAATGAACATCGTTTTAGCATTAGCGTTACAAATTTAAAGCTCGCTATTTATCAGTCAGGTGTCAACATCATTGTCTCATCTAATTTGCATATTAACAGGCAACCAATATCACCATTTTATAAAAGATTTTAATTTCATAACTTCTGCATTTTACATCCAATTTAAACTATACAATTCTCATTCTCTGTATTTGATATATCACTCTATTCATCAAGGTCAATTGTTATAACATGGACTGATACTTTTATTTAACATCCCTATCTACCACATCTTGTATCTGATATTACTGAAACCTCTCCAGTTCTGCTTACTTTTTACTTTGAAGTCGCCTGAATTTCCCTTTAAAGGACAAGTTCACCTTCATATACATGTGGATTGAGTGAAGGCTACAATATTAGTAGAACACATCAGCGAAAGTTTGGGGAAAATCCGACAATCCATTCAAAAGTTATTAATTTTCAAAATATCTGTGCAATCACTGCTGGAGGAGAAGGCTACTACAGTGTATGATGTCACATGCGTACAACGATATAAGGAAAATAAAAAGAGAATTTCACAAAACTTGACTTTTTGAATAAAGTGCACATTTCTTCGACTTGTTACTGAATTATGTTAGGGGTAATATTATTCCCCCTGACTTCTGAAAGAGAGAAGTCGAGTGTTCTTTTATTATGTGAGAAAAGTGAGAATATCTTGAATTTTCTTTATACTTTCTTTATATAGTTGTACTCATATGACATCACAAGCTATATAGTCTTCTCATCCAGCCGTGACTGAGCAGAAACTTCAAAAATTCATAACTTTTGAACGGATTGTCCGATTTTCCTCTAACTCTCATTGATGTGCTCTACTGATATTGCTGCATTCCCTCAACCCACTTGTCTATGAAGGTGAACTTGTCCTTTAAACTTTTTGGCCTATGCTGTGCACATTGTACCATTCCGTGTGATATGTAATATGAATTCACTACCCCATATTGACTGAGAATATAGAGGAGACACTACAGACAATAAGACAGTAGAATGTTTTGTCAGGCGCTATGCAAATAAAGAATAGAAAATATGTCTGTCGTGATAACGATCACACTGCTATGTGATACCATATGTTTGTATAAACCTAAACATCTTCTGTGCGTCAGAAGTGAAGTGAATCATCAGATTAAAATCTATAAAGGTGAAGTCACCCTGTCTGAGGGTGTCATTTATAATCATTTCTTTTTCTCAGCAATTAAAGCTGCCATATTCTCTTGCATCAAAGAACTGAATAAGAACTGCAGTGGCCTTCGTTGTGTTATTTAAAGACTGATGTGTATACAGCTCAAAAACTGAAGCCCCAGGATGTGGCTGCGATATTATTTTTTTTTCTCTCTCTCTGTATCAGCAATTAATCAAAGTTGCAGAAGTCCTTGATTCAAACATTTCATTTTCAGCATCCCTGGTTGCAGGAAGACCTACAAAAGGGGGCTAGATTAAATGCCAACTTCGAAGCCCTTTCTTGATCGGGCACTTATGGCATCAAATAAGTGGATTTTTTTGAGACGATAACGCCATGATGAAGATATATATGTTTTCTTGGAAGGAGAGCAGCTTATCGAACCTTTGCATTAGTTCATGTGGGTCAACACTCTGAGACAAAAATGTCACCAAATACTGCAGTGACTGAGAAATATTTCAAGAAGATACTGATATTGAATGTGTGTCTGTCGGGTAGCATTTTATCAAACCACTTTAATTCAGACAGCTTGCTATATCAATTGCATAAGACTATCATGGAGTATTCAAATAGAAATGCATTGGTTATTGCAAAGGAATCTCAATGTCAGTTAGTGTTTCTAAAGAACTTTATGCTTCTGTCAAAAGGTTTTTTTTTTTCTGTAACATTCATTAAAGTGACCCAACTTGTTATCCTCTGTGCCATTTTGCCTAATGGCCAGTGAGATGCAGGAATCTCCCTGCTTCTTTAAAAAAAAATAAATCTCCCTTTAGTTTTCTTCCTCCCTGTGTATTCTCTGTCTGTTTATCTGTAACCCTCTTGGAGGAGTCTACACCTTTGAATGTTTGTTTAACCCTTTTTGCACCAATGAGTCAAATATGCACAAATTTGTCACACAAACCTATGAACAAGAAATTGATGTGGCACACAGAGAATTAAACAGATACTGTATACGCCGAATATTTCGCGAGGTTTTTATTTTTGCGAATTGTGCGAGTCAGGTACTATTCGTGAAATTAAAGACATGCGAAAATATTGACTCTGATCCCGATGTGAATGTGACATACGCGTGTGCACTTCTCCGTTCAGTACATGGCTCCACGGTCGCGAATTTAACCACTCGCGAAATCGTCGGGAATTCCTGATTCGTGAAAATTTAGACTCGTGGAATATATGGTGTATACAGTATATGGTGCCATACAGATGCTCCGAATCATCATCATCGTCATCATCATCATCATCATCATCATCATCTGTGTTTCTCTTTTTCTAATCTCCATCCAGGTATCAGTAATGTGGAGATAACCTCGACAGCAGCTGATTTCCACGGCTCCCTCCTGACCGCCGGCCACACCCCGGAGGACAGCCATCTTCTCCAGATGAACGCCGTGGACCGGTGTCCCAGCCAGCTCTCGGCCGTCTACGCCGACGGAGCATCGTGATCCATGGTCGGACGGAAAGAGCGTGGGACCCAAGCGAGTGAACGAACAAAAGCTGCCCCCTAAAACACAAATATCTGGTGCTCAAAAGATCATACTGTGCTTCTCATCCATATCGTATAATGTGCTCCCTGTCTCTCTGGCTGATTTTATTTCCCCTGTCCTTCATCTTGATGTCATCTTCTGCTCTGGAATCGGCAGAGAAATTGTACGAAATGTTTTTGCTTTCATCCAGAAAGACGAACACACATGGAGGAAATGTGGGTGAATGATGTTCGTGAAGACTGAGGTGCACAAAAAGCATTGAGACGCCTGGAAAAATGATTGTGGAGGCTACACTCACAGCAATTGGTGATTGTGGGGAAATTTTTGTTTTAATCAACTAAAAGGCTGTCAATGGAGACTACTTATCAGACTGTGACTGTCGTGGATCCATCTTCAGTATCGTCTCATTGGCCACAAATCTGAAGAATGTGTGATGCATTGTCTGTAAAACTTTGGTTTTATGTCGACAGGTCTACCTGAACTCCCCTCAGAATGTCTAATGCATGGCTATGTACCGGTATCAAAGAAAGAAAGACATGATCTAGCATTGAGGCTGTGTTATTGTTTGACTTCCACAGACACACGACGAACAAGTTTGATAATGGCGCCTTTCTTCACCAGAGGCCGTCTGATAAATTTGATTAAAGTGTCATCTTTGGTCATGATTATGCTTCATCCTAGTGGTGCCGATAGAAGATGAATTTGTTTCATGCTTTTCTTCCATATTCTGTGATTGTTTAACGTACCTCCCACTCAGGTTCAGAAGTATTGTCCTTCTAAAGTAGACAGGTTGTGTTCAGTGGCACCATAGTGTGCTGTGACACCAGTCTGATCTGTGACTGAAACTTAATGCAAGATATAGCACCCTTCTCTATGCGCCCCAGTCTGACGAGAGAGGGATGGGGTGGGGACGTAGGTCAATCGACAGCTTTCTTGGTCAATGTCCAGAATGATATGGACAGCAAACACAGTGGTCAGAGAGAATCCAGAAACTGAAATAATTGATGGAAAGAGATTGTTGAAAATCATGTTTACCTACAAGTATGTATCTCCAAATCTTGAAGAATGTGAAATAGGTTTTATTATATTTTTCTGCCACACTGGTGTGTGGGATAACAAGCTATTTTGTCATTTTATGCTGACATTCTATGCAAAAATCCATCCAGGAATGATTCACAAAGTGATCTTGATGCATTTATGACATCTGTGACACATAGTGTGATATTCAATCAGTGTGTTGATAGATTAAAAGCCCTTGTGTGTTAGAATGACGTCATTTTGTGTTGTAAGATGATCAGCAGACCGAAGGAAGAAAAAAGAAACACTGTTGCACAATTTGTGCATTTTGTGCCTGCTGTACGCAAGTAGCCAATTACCTCTGTACTCACTTGTCACAAATGGTCAGCCATACTGGGTATAGCGGCTTTGGTCAGTTTTGACCCTCTGTCTGACCGCTCTACAAACAATGTTGTCTACAAACTCTTCGTGATAAGCTGAATACGATCAATTCAAATGTGTGGTGTTATGTTCCTTCTGCTCCTAAATGACTATTAAATATAGACATATTCCTCCGTGAAAGACTATATTTTCAAAGAGAGGGATTCATGTTACATAGTAACCGATAGACTTGACATTAATATGATCTATCAACCTTTGTCATATCGGAATCTGACCTTTGTCAGTTATACCAATAAAATCAACTCTATTCTTCACAGGCCAAAATATGCTGCATAACACATTAATGTTTACAATCGTATAATCATGTATTCAAGCTGCCATGCTAGAGTCTTAGCTCAATGTGCATTTTGATATTAGTAAGGAGTAATATGAAATAATTGCACCTCGGTTGACAAGACCTCGTATTGCAAAAAAATCATGAAATTTCAGGAGCGTGAAAAAAAAAAACTTTCTCATAAGTTCAACATTTTTGCAAAATAACATCAATGTTGATGTCAAATAATGTGAAGACATTTGTTTTGGACTACATTAATAATCGTAATGTTGTAAAAGTCAGATCAGTATTTTTGATATTCAAACTCCGATCAGTATTTTTGATATTCAAATTTGAGTTGGGAGGTTTTTCAATGTATGCCAATCGAGCCTATCAGGGCAATTACCCCCCAGTTAAATACTGGTTAGTGATAAGGTTAGAGTATAGATTAGGGTTAGATTTAGGGTCTAGAGTTTGGGTTAGGATTAGGATTAGGGTGAGGGTCAGGAGAAGGATCCGGGGTAATTGCCCAGGGGGTAATTGCCCTAGACCCCAATTGAGATATGAGGTCTTGTCACCCAAGGGACAATATGCGATCATCGGTTGCAATTTCTTCTCAATAAATAGAAGTTACTACCGTGGGAATTTTTTTTTATTTTTTTTATTTTTTTGTATTTTCAATCAGTATCGAAGTTGAGGGGAGTTACGGACATTTCATTGAAGTCTCCAAAGTGCCTTGGACTCCTTACCTAAAGTACGATTGGCCCACTTTGTAACATCCGTCCATCCCTTTGTATGCCAAAAGTATGTATTCACAAATTTTGATATGGACAACTTGTGCCTTTCTTTCATTAACGTTATCACCTTGAATATTTTTTGTATGTGTCAAAAAACAAACAACAAATGCCACCTCTGCCCAGAGAATGGCAGCAAGATACCTTGATACATTTTTTTTTTTAATAGTCCATGCTTTTTTGATAATGGTGTAAAAACTGTATCAATCATTTTCATCTTATTTTTATGCATTTTTGATAAGTGTATCTGAATTTTGTGCCATTTTCCCCCAACATCATTTCATGGAAAGTGAAATCCTGGTGAATTGTGAAATGTTCCCTGTACATCATACGCCCGATTGTCATTTTGGACGTGTCTAAAAACAAGCTAGAAATATGTGTGGTGTTTTGTCAAAGATGACATATGTCTATGCTGTTCAGATATCAACTGCCTCGAGGGGCATGGTTGATGCTATTTGCCCAGAGGTGATTTCTCTACAGTGCTATGCCCCTCAACATCTGAGTCTCAGGGCATAGCACTGTTGAGAAATCACCAAAGGCGAATAGTTTTAACAGTGACCCGAAAAGAAGCAGTCGATATATGTTTTATGTACTGCATCCTACTAATTAATGCATTGAAATCAAATTGCTGTGATACCAGTCAGAGAAGTTACATGTAGTATAATTTTGCAATGTGCAAATATAGATACATGCACAAGATATACTTAGATGTATCTTCTCAGCTAGGCATGTTTATGCAAATGAACGCAACAAGTATTGTACACGAAGGTTAAACTAGCCTATATGCCTTGTCACTAGTTTTTACTTCACTTTAGATACTAGCAGTCAGCTAGTGGTTTCCATAATGGCACCTTTGACTACTCAGAGGCCTTGAAACTCCTAGAATCTTGGAGTTAGGTAATATAATAGCTGCAACATGTGTAGCAGGTACAGAAATGTTGGGCTTCATGGAAAGTTGAAGGTCGAAAGTTGGCCTGGTTTTACGTCTGATATTGAGATAAGAATTAGTGAAGTTCTTTCAGCCCTGTGGTGTGTAATCATGGACCAGCTAACCTGAAATACATTTCATAGAACTCTTGTATTCGTGCATTCATTAGGATGTACCATACTCTTAAACAACATTGTGAAAGCTGTCTTTTGAAGGAAAATGTAGGGTCATAATCACATTCTTCCTTATAAGGAGCTTTCTTTCTGATTGCAGTAAAAGTGAATGCAAATTGAAATAGCAGGAAGAGTAATTCTTGTTCGTTTTATGTGTACAGTGTTGCCCATGTCTTCCAGTGATTTGTGCTGACAAATTTTGTCCACGAGGTTTCCGTGAGGTCTCCGTGACTTTGCAGAGACCCATCAGCGACCTACCGCAGTGACATCTCCACGATGTCTGCTTGACTTTCAGGCAAATGTCACCTTGTTTGGAGGCATCTCGAAAGTAGCTCAGAGTCGCCTTTTCTTGGTTAGATCACAAGCCATTTCTTGGACTTAAGAGTCACCTGAGCCGTAGCTAAGTCTTGTCCAGGGAGATGGGCCCTTTACTTAATTGTAGTTTGAACAAATTCCTCTGTGGAGTAAATTCCCTCCCCACTGAGAGAAGTGGATTCCAAATGACCAGTACTTACAAAAATTACCAAAGGTATTTCATTCACTGTTACTTATCCGGATAGAGTATGTATATAGATGAGACTACGGTAGCTATAAAAAGAACATGATGTTTTTGTTTAACCATTGCTGAAATAGTTTCATTACTAGAAGCTTTTTTTGTTTGTACCTTAGGAAGAGAAATGATTGTGGATTTTACTGTAAAAATTTCCTGAAAAATGACACAAATCAACAAAACATTCCTTTTTCAATGAGATCTGAAATTTGAATTTATGATATAATGTTTAATCAAATGCAGTGGACACGTTTTGATTGGTATTCAAGACGTATTATGATTTTTACATCAGTATCATGTAGCAACTATTTAGACAATTTTGTAGAAATGCAGATGATTATAGAGGAGCAAGAGAGACAGGGGTGGGGGGGGGGGTGGGGGTGGGGGGGCAGAGAAGGGAGAATGATGGCAGAGGAATGGAAAAAAAAGATGGGAAAGTAACATGGCATGAAAATAAACCTTAAAGGGATCGTATAGTTGTGGTTGAGACTTAACTTCAGGTTTTTATCATTTTTTGGTGAGATAGTGAGAAACCTCTGATGAAATATGAAAGAGCATGTAATTCAATGACGATTTCAATGTTTATTTAATGAAAATTGATTTTGAAATGGCTGAGATATCAAAAACAGAGCGATCCTAATAAAGTGTGGGACCCATAATTTATTACGATTGTTTTGTTTTATTTTGTTTTTCGATGTTTCAGCTATTCCAAACCCGATTTTCATCAAATAAACTTTGAATTCTTCTTAAAATGGTATGCTCTGTACTATTTCATAAGTGTTTTCTCGGTATCTCGCAAAAAGTTAAAGCCCAATTTTCATCTCCACCAATACTGTACCATCCCTTTAATAGTCTTGGGAAATCCAGATTAGAGGCAGTGTATACTAATCCTATGATACATCATCTCAAAGAAAACATTATGCGTGGTGATACCATTCTTCATTTTCTTTTCCTTTATGAGGTTGTAGTCTGTGCATAAGATCGAAACTCTGAAAGCAGATTTTTATGATTGTGACAAAAAAAAAAAAGGACAAGCAGGCATTTTTTTCTTTCTGTGTTGTTGCCATGGTATGCTGTCACTGTACCAGAAGGCAATGAAATGTACTCTTTGTTCGTAAAATTGATGAAAAAAAAAATCCACCTCTTATGTAAGGCTCTAGACTACTCGACAAAGAAACATGAAGAAGAAGCCTTGGCTAGTAGCTGAAAGGAAAGGCAGCGAGGTATTAAAGAATTGATTTAAAAAAAAAAAAAAAGATTATCTGTTTGGAGCCCATGTTTGTCATTGCCAGGAGTGAATGCCATTTCTGAAACATGTATGAAGACTGCAGAACTTTGAACTATTCAAAGGCAGTTATTTAGAATCCATGAAATATCTGTATAGACGAGCCTCTTCTTTGTGAAGAGGAGTCAAAATGTGAGTGGTTTCCTCCCGATTCCACGAACTACCTTGCCTTTTTTGTCCACAATTTGAATGTTGTTACAGTACCCATTCAAAGTAAACTAAATTCATGGAATAATGGTATTCATATGAGTTGTTTAGTCTGATATGGTATGCTTTTTTGTTTCTTTTCATTCAAAAGACAGGAAAGATAGTTTGCAGAGGAGAATGTACATCATGTTTTGTATACCTCTCTTAGGTCAGTATCATTGAAAATATGATGAAAGGCTTAGTTTGATAGCCATAATCAGAAATGTGAAGACCTTCTTTTCCCCACCGATATACAGCGTGTCCCAGAAAAAACGAAACCGAGTTTCATTGCAATTCTTTGCGATCATAATCATATTTGCTTTATGAGATATGCATAAATGGACAGATATACATGTCTTCTTTCATTTGATGCACAACTCATAGTTTATAATTCATGCATGACTGAGTTAAAACAATAGACAGTAATGCTACTAAATTTTCATTGGCACGAGCAAATGGCAACTTTGAATCGGTTTTTCAGGCTTTTTCGGCAATCTTTTGCAAAAAATAAAATCATAGCCTTAATATCCATTCATTTTCCTTTCATATGACATCTCATGCATAAAAAAATGATCTATGCCTGCTCGAGAAAACTTAATTTGAAAATATGCTTCCATTTTACCCAGAAAGATGGATAGTAAATAAGGAGTCAGTTAGCTTTCCTGACGCCTGCCCGACGTGGCAGATAACAATGGCCTTCATTCTTCAATGAATTTACACAAACATAAAGGGAGGGGGTATTTGAAAAGGGAATGCTACAGACGGTTCAGAAAAGGGTCGTAAATTAGCACATGATCGTGAGCTTGCCTGACCATATGCAAACCACAAAGCAAAGTGTGTTCATCAGCAGACTGTTGAAGGGGGAGGGGGGTAACCAACCGAAAAAGCCTTCCAAGCCCCCCCCCCCCCAAAAAAAAAAAAAACAAAAAAAAACAAAAACAAAAACAAAACAAAACACCAAACAAACAAACAAACGAAACAAAACAGAAGACGACTTTCAGCTCTGCAATTGTACCTATGAAATGTTAGAAGCTTGAGTTCAGTGATTAAAAAAAAGTGATGTACCCCCTCTTCCTGCTTCACCTCCCCCTTCAAAAACTTCAAAACCCTGTCAGTGATGAAGGGTGAACCACGCGTGAGGAAAATGTAGTGAGGAAAATGTAGAGAGGAATGAAAACAGTGAGATAAGTTTGAGGTACAAAATCATCAAAATGTGTACAGTACCACTGTTATAACATTGATTTCCAATAGCCATTGGACTGCTTGCAGCCTGAGAATACACACCATATTAATCTTCAATTATTGGTTAAGTCTCATAACCTACTCTGAATAAATGACAACAAAGGGCTTTCCGTCTCACACAGCATTCTCTGTAAATACCCCCCCCCCCCCCCGAACAACATTCACTGTAGCACTGCCATTGTTTTGTGTGAATTCAATGGCACAGGTGAGCCCATTGGCTAATGCTAAGTCGGGAGAGCTGAATGCTTGTTTTTTTTACTATCCGTAGAATCGGTAGAAATGAAGTATGTTTTCATGCACATTTTTCTCAAGCATGCGTTATTCATATTTGACGCATAAGGTCTCATACGAAAGAAGAAAATATGGATATTTAGGTTATGAACCTTGTTTTTTGAAAACTTAACGATAAAAGTCTGAAAAATTTACTTGAAGTCATGATTTGCGCGTGCGAATGAAAATTTGATAGCACCACTGTTCATTGTTCTAACTCAGTCATGCATGAACGATGAACATTAAGTTGTACATCAAGTGAAAGAGGAAACGTTTATCTTTCTATTGATGTATATCTCAAAGAGAAAATTTATGAATTCGATAGTAAACAGTTGCAAGGAAACTCGGTTTCGTTTTTTCTGGGACATGCTGTATAGTGTAGAAATGTAGCCAGTCAGAAAATGTGGTCTGTACCTGGCATATGTACACAGTGATGTGAATAGTCACAATTACAAAGGAAAGGAACAAAGAAGACATCATATTGTTCATGTTTGAGTAGTCCCTGTTACTCAAATTGCTTTCACCTTCCCTCTCTGAATAGAACCGAAAAAATAATTGCCATTGCGTCTTGCCCTTGAAATCTCTAAGGGGTTTATGTCTTCTGATAGAATGTAAAATGTTGTCGTTTTTCTGAAAAGGAAAAATGGATGTGCCTTTCTTCCTGCGTTTAGAAATATTTGTCCATTATATACTGTCCTGATATAAGAGCTTGGTAAACCTTTGTATGTACTGTTGATAGAGCATAAAGTATGTATCATATTTTTGTACAAAAAATATTTGTATTTTGTTAAGAGATCTGTATAGTAGATTTTTTAAATAAGTATATACTTGTAAATATGAAATATATATATATTTACATATCTATATATATATTTCTAGAGATGTTGCAGGTTATTTCGCGTGTCTCATTTTGTAGGCATGAATTTTTGTTATTGAGTGGTCTGTATTTCATGTGTTGCATGGGGTTTTTTTTGAAAGATTTTGTTTTTCACAAGACAATTGTCGTGAGTGGAGAAATTCAAGCAAAGGTGACGAGGTTTAAATGTCTTGTTCCTCTCAAGAACTTCAATACGTGGTGAGCCCTACCTTCTGGCAAGACTTGTCAGCTTAATGTGTATATATGTTTGACGTCTCTGTAAGGTCTTTGTACGGAAGGTCAGATTTTCTCGGTCTGTCACGTCCGAATTACTATTTGCTCAGGCTGATGCTATTCTTTGCAACAAATGAACAAACAAACAGATATACGCTGTTGTCTGTGGTAGCAAGAAGGAAAAGTAGCGCTCATTTTGTTAGAATGCATGTAATCATGTTTCATTCGTCACAGCAATAGGATATGCAAAATGGATTATTCATGGATAGGGCAGCTATAGCAGTCTGTTGCAAAAGGCCGTGTGTACTGTGTACATTGTGTTTTAACCCTTATCAAAAGTTCTCTGTCCCAAATTTGTACATATGTGTTCTTGCTTTGTTTGTTTGCTCTAAGTTCTAGCCCGCACCTTGTTTTTTCTGTGTGTGTCTTATTTTGTTTTTGTCTCATAGAGTACGCCAAATTAGTCTCCACCCTCTTCTGCTGTATTCCACAGACCTTGACCTGTACCTTTAACAAGACATATGACCACTGTCAATCCAACTACAGGACAGTTAGAGTTGAGTGTGAACATGCATTCCTCCACTGAAAATTACTGCAGAGAACTACAGAAGTAATCAGTAGTTTTGATATGTAATAAAGCCCAACAACGTCCTTGAAGGGCACCTTTGTTTCCAACCAGTCAATGTTTGCTTGCAGTAAACTACACTTGTAGTACCTGACCGTTTGATAGAAACAATAGAGGCATTCACACCGACACGAATTAGCGGGATCCAAATCTTCAGATACTGTAAAACGGGGAATGTTCGCGTGCATTTTAATTTCGCAAATTTCGCAAGAGCCAAGATTCGCGAAATTGAAATACATGCAAAGGCTCTTGTCTACACTATATGCATTGAATGCCAGAGGCATTTCGCAAAATTTCATGCCGAGAAAAAGGCCGTCGGCTCCATTCACGAAAATTCCATGCCACTATTAAAAAAATGTCATGTTTTACAGTATTCATTGCAATCTATATCTTCAGATTTTGGCTAGTGTGGACATGAAAGTCTTACCGAATAGTGCGATAATCATCACAATCCAAATCACAGAAAATCATGCAATTATTTGGGAATTATTGCAGTTATTTGAGAAATTTCATGATGGTTATTTTGCACTGTGGCGAGTGTCTGAATGCTGGAGTAAATCTTGAATTGTTTAATCCCATCACTCAAAACACACATCATAACAGTACACAAACAGCAGCTTAGGGTACCATTGCCCCTTCACCCCCACCCTTACAAAAACATTCTGCAGCCCTCGTGCTACATTGACGTTTTGAATCAACTTACTGTGTTTAAATGTGTAATTTCCTGCCAGCTACATAAGTATACCACCTCAAATTTCAAAGTCGATTTCCTGAAAAAGATGCTGTATACGCTGTTATTTTCACGTACAGATTTTTTTTCGCGAATGAGGAGGTCACGGACATTTTCGTGAGATGTTGTTTTTGCGAATTGACACAGCGGCCTACGTAAGCGTACTACTACCATAGTGTATGGTGACATTTTTGCATGTTGTGAAATTCGCGGTCCAACTGAGATTCGTGAAATTCGCGAAAATTAAACCCTTGCGAAAACAGCTTATACGGTAATCAGTTTTATTTTTTTGGTGGTTTTTTTTTGGTAGTGGCCAGCAATCTTACTGTGTTTCTGGGAGGCTTGGAATTTGGGCAATGTTGTTTTATGGCTTTAGAAAGCTTGGGGAAGTTTGAAGAGTTTGGAAAATTGGAAAGTGCTATTTAAAAATCAATGCTTGGTTTAATACTCCATTGGGATTTCATGATGATTGGGTCACTGGTGTGCTTTCTTCTAATCTACCATATGATTGAAAATGAGACTCTTCATCTGATGGGATGGGGACAGATTCTCTAGTTTGGGAAGTTGTTTTGACTCTGTGAAGTGTGCTGGTAATATTTTCAGTCTGACCTCTTACTAAGTCTGCACTTTTGTATCCATGGAAACAGACTTTCTCCTCAAATATTTGTGACCCGACAAATGTATCCGAAAATCGCTGATGGCTGAGCCGAGAAAATCGAGTATGATGTCATATCATCAAAATCGGTCTAAACTGTTGAATTTCTGTGTTTGGTAGAATGTTGTTGTCTAATGTTTCGTCTGTCATCTACTAAAATTTCGAAGGGAAATGATCAAAGGAAAGGGAAGAAATTAGCATTTTTCTGGGCCATGATTTTCCGACTTTCAACGGAACAGAAATGTGTCCGAAGATTTGGATTTAGTGCTGCAGATAGACTCCCCTCCCCCCCCCCCCCCCCCCCCCCAGCAACGAGGGAGTAATCTTATTGGTCAGTGCGCGGCATCCTGGTTACTGATTGGTTGTGTGTAGACTGCTGGCGCTAAGCTTGAATTATCATCACGGAGGTTGCTATGAGCGTACCTTCTATTGTCAAGAGGCGAAAACTGCCTTACCTCCCCTTGATCGCTATCGCGCGCAAAAAAAAAAAAGGAAGATGGTTTTCTCGAAACACTGATTTCCTAGACCACTCAACATGGTCTCATAAAATCATCAATATCTCCATAACCTAGTACTTTAATGAGTCGTGTTATATATGAAATTAAAGCAGAAGAGTAAGGGAATAATGTCAGGTCATTTACAGGAAATTAAATTCCCTCGACTTTTGGATCCTTTTGTTGTAGCGGGTCACATTTGTCTTCCCATCCCCTTGTGTGTTACATTGTCTTCCTCAGTCATATTTCTGTATATCAGTCGTCTCTGTCAGGTGTGTTAGTGTACATGCAAGTCTCGACCTATCAGAGATGACGATATGTTTCTATGGTGGCAAAGAAATGCCTTCTTGGACTATTCCTTACCCTGGCTGTGTAGTGTCGATTCTTTTACAAGCTGCATCCTTTTTGTATTGAACATGAAATTCTTGCCGTGCTCTTTGTGTGTCCGCTGTTTATGCCATGACCGTCTATCTATTTCTGTGATTTTTTTCTTTTTTACTTTATTCCTTTTTCTTGCAAAGCAGTGTTTGAACTTGCTTTCAGAAGGAGCAATGGTGTGGAGATTTTCTTTACATGTGGTTGAAGAAATATTGATGAAATCATGCAACGACTATGATGGCTTGTGTATACTAATTGTACAAAGAGGTGTATAGTGATAATTTCTTTTCTCTTGCGTGCATCCTAAGTTAAATTTGATACGTCATTCTCACTTTCTTTCATTCATTCTCTCTCAAAGTTCTCCCTCCCTCTCTTTCTGTCATAGACGTCAAGTGATTTGTGAACAACTCATTCAAAAATATTGTGTGGATATAATGGGTTTTATCTTCACTTTATTGTAGATTCTTCACCTCATGATTAGATTCTTTATGTTCTGAACAGGAGTGAATGTTTTCCATACTGTTTGTTTTTGTGTAATATCTTAAACGGACATATTAAATGAAGTGTGAACTAAAAGGAACAACTACAGCAGTGTCTGAATGTTTTATTGGGTCAAAGTTTTGCGATGTACAAAGGGGATTGCCATTCAACATCACATATCAGTGGAAAATGGGTTCTTAGGACCTGTTCGTAGCCATGGGTGATGGAATATATATATATATATATATATATATATATATATATATATATATATATATATATAGATATATATATACATATATATATATATATATATATATATATATATATATATATATATATAGATATAGTTGAAAGAAATTGAACTGAGGCGGGACGTTGCTCTCGATCTTAGTCTCCCTTTTATTTGTCAAGCTTTCGGCCCGTCATTGGGCCTTCGTCAGGACCTACCAACAGAACGATTATTATATGAATAACCTGATGTGTCATATAATATATAATGCAATTTCACATATTACCAATCTTTTAAATCATTTCCTTTATATACACAAATCAATCATCCAATTCAATACAAATATCCAATCTAACCTCAAATCATCATCAGAATAACATCATATGTCCAAAAATATATATAAATAAATTCTTATATCATAATGCTGCCATATAATAATCATATTGTCATAGCATGATAATCACAAACAGCGTACGTTCGGGACCGCGTACGTTCGGGACCCAGGGAACTATTTCTCACATTATATATATAGATATATATATATAGATATATATATATATATATATATATATATATATATATATATATATATATATATATATATATATATAAATATACAGATGGAAGTAATGAAACAAGTTCACGCGGTTGACTGCAGGTTCATCCGTATTTATTGCAACTCTGAGTTTCATCCAACCTCCACGAGGTGCAATCATCAGGCATCATCATCATATCATTTCCTGATGATTGCACCTCATGGAGGTTGCATGAAACTCAGAGTTGCAATAAATACGGATGAACCTGCAGTCAACTGCGTGAACTTGTTTCATTACTACTGTCTAAAGCTCTTCCTTTGAGGATATCGAGCATTCTTCATAGTAGGATAGAATCACCAAGTGTAAATAAATAAATAAATGGATATATATGGGCCGTGACGCGAGAAAAGGGCCCTTAGCGGTGCTGCGCGCAAACGCCAGAAAACGGCGCGGAAGTTTGACAAAGCAATAAGCGTAAAAAAGATCAACTAGCTAAATGCACGCACATGCATATAGACGCATAAAAAATTGACAGGATTTGGACAAAACATGCTTTTTTGATTGTCGTCATGGGGTCATTTAGGATTGGAATTTCAGAAAAAGGTTTGCATATCTAAATACGTCAGAGTTCCTTCTACAATGTGGAGGTGAAAACTCATTTTCGGTATTCAATGCCCTAAGGGCCCATATATATATATATATATATATATATATATATATATACATATATATATATTATACATGTATATATATATATATATATATATATATATATATATATATATATATATATATATATATATATGGTATTATTATCCACGTGTTGGAATAAGAGCATGAAGACGATGAAGACAAACAAGTTGACATAATGCATTAGAATCCAACTTCATTTATTTGTAAACCAAATTTTCGACCCTGTTACCCTGAGGAAGATCCGTGCAAGGGTCGAAAATTTGGTTTACAAATAAACGAAGTTGGATTCTAATGCATTATGTCAACTTGTTTGTCTTCATCATCTATATATATATATATATATATATATATATATATATATATATATACATATATATATATTATATGTTTTCTATGTACATATATACTCTATGTAGGAAGAGTTTGAATGCATAAAGAGATAGAGTTAATTTCAGACTTTTTAACGTAAAGGCCATCATCAAATAGAGAAAAATAAAATCTTTTCAATGATACTGCACTCATTGCATATCTAATATTTTTGAAATATCAAAATTATCACACATACAAATTGTAGGTTTTATTTTCTTCTTTTTTGGCAGCTTTAATATTAAATATCTCGAATTGATAAAAATGAGGATACATGTATCTGCTTTTGCATTTAAACTCTTCATAGGAAGGTATGTTCCCATCAAAAAGATTGCATGGTATGTGGCAGATACACTGTATCGTGATTCAAGCTACCGGTACTTTCTTATCGGACTGCAGAGAATGACCTTGTATTGCTTGATTTATCAAATTTTCAAGAAAACGTTATAGCTTAAAGATGAAAATTTTGATAAACAAAATTCAATGTACCCAATTTATTCCACATAATTTAATACCATGGAAACTTTGATACAATTAATATGCTACTAAAGACATTCTGGTCCAACAGGCACATTTTGAGTCATTCTTAATATCAGTTAACTATAATTGGCTGAAAAGCACAAAAAGTATGGACCATTGATGCATTTCCATCATGATGGTGGTAGTGATGGCGATGGCGATGGCGATGGTGATGGTGATGATGACGATGATGATGGTAATGGTGATAGTGATGATGATGGTGGTGGTAGTGATGGTGGTGGTGATGCTTGTGGTGATGATGGTGGTGATGAGGATGATGATGATGGTAATGATGATGATGATGGTAATGATGATGATGATGGTGATGATGGTGATGATGATGGTGATGATGATGATGGTGATGATGGTGATGATGATGGTGATGATGATGATGATGGTAAAGAAGATGAAGATTGTCATTACTGGTATTGTGATTGATGTTATTTTATGTGCCTGTCATTGTACACAAACGGCAATTGCTTGCTGCAGTTATTATGGTGAATGGTTATGCACAAATAAGAAATATTTCATTTGCCAAAGTTTTCATAAAAAAACTTCCGCCACCAAGTCAAAGCAGCTATGGTACATACAAGTAGCTTCTGCTACTACTTAATAAGTGCCCAGGTGTACTAAAGTAGCAACAAGCTGGTCAGATATCTTTATTCATTTAAGCCTTGCAGTGGATATGAAATGTCCATGGAGTGACAGCACACTAAAAGGACCATTGTTTTCTCTTAATACTCATGAGAATGATTACTTATATTTGCCTAATTAACATACAGATGCCCACACATACAAACACGCTTTCACACACTCATTTCCACTATACAGTAGTTCATCCTAGAGTAGCCAATTAGTGAGTCTTGTCCAAAATTAAAGGCACCTTGCATTTTTTTTCTTTGCTCAGATTTAAGGTGTTTTTTTTTTTTAATTTATAATGCAGTGTTGTAAAGATAAAGTGTTAATATTGAGTACCCAGGTAGTTTTTTTCTGTTGTTGTATATGTATGGTTTTTTTTTTTTTTTTTGATTTAGATTGATATATTGTATGTATGATTTTATGTATAGTTTCTGAATATGTTTATTGTAAACACCTTATTATTTGTGAAGCACTGTGATTTTATCTATATTTTGTAAACTGAATGTACTTCAGCCTCTGGGCTGCCAATTTCAGTAATAACAAACCTCAACCTCACCTCACCTCAAACCTCAACCTCATCTACCCACACTTTCAACTCGGGAGAGCAAATGGTAAAGCCATTTGCCAGACAAAAGTCACAAGAGGGCGCTGTTCAGACTTTATCACTGTGTTTCGGTATAAAATTGATCGTCATGTTTATATTATCTCTATCTTCTGGTCTGTACATGATCTACACAGCATAAATAAGAAATGACCTCTGTAAGCCCTTCCAACCTCACCCCCTCCTAAAAAAAAAAGAACAATGAAAAAGAGAGTTATATCAGATTATGGATCATTTCTTGTTTGAAAAGAATGTGACCACATTGGGGTCTTCAAGTATAGTATCAGTTCAAGTACCTGAAAAAGGAGTATGTGCAGTGTAAATAAAATTGTTTCATTACATTATATTCTCCTGTCGCTGCATGTGGATATTAGATTTTCAAATAATTTACTGTATTTTCGTGAAGGTTTAATTTTTGCAAATTTCGCGAATCACTGTTGGACCACGAATATAACCCAAAAAAATGTTTTACATGCACTAGGGTAATACATGTAGTGCACTTAGGATGGCCTTGGTGTCAATACGTGAAAACAACATCTCACAAAAATGTCTGTGAACTCCTCATTCACGAAAATACCTGTACGTGAAAATAACAGCTTTATAAAGTACAGTGCACTCCCGTTATAACGAAATGCTTGGGACCGGCAGTTTTCTTTCGCTATAACGAAATTTCGTTATAACCGAACAAATACAATATAAAACGTAAACAAGGAAACCACGGATATATATCATATTCTTTTTGCTGAATACTCATCATACACTGGAAAGCTATGTGATATGGGATGGGATTATTGTATTACAATATTAAACGCAAGTTCCCCTCAGAAACTGTGCGTGACACAAGGGGCGAACGCACAGTGACGTGAAGCATTCGCCCATGCAGAGACGCTATAAATGCTTGTTCCGCTACGTATTTTCGAAAGCAATTCGCATTTCGTTATAACGGAGCACATTTCTTTTGTTTTTCTTTGTCAGTGGTGCTCAGAAAAGACTTCGTTATAACGAAAATTTTGCTATAACCGTGTTCGTTATAAGCGAATTTTGTACCATAGACTTATAATGGCGTTAAGTTCGGGACCAGAAGTTTTACTTCGTTATAACGAAATTTCGTTATAACCGTGTTCGTTGTAACGGGAGTGCACTGTAATCAGTAAATGAGAAAATCATGCAATAATGGAGAATTCAGTTTGTCAGGGCATTTTTTTTTTACCTCAATTATCAACCACAGTATCATCTTTCTTTGGGATTACAAATTTCCCACATATTCTACCAAAAATGTGCACACTGAATTCCCATTCTAAAAATGAAAAAAACAAAACAAAAGAGAATCGCGTGGCTCATTGTGACTTTGTTATGAATTGTACAAAATACCACAAATTCTTTTACCAAATTGTTTTTGGCTACTTAAGTACCAAACATTTGATACAGTACAATGAAGAAAATTTTCTGGTTCCAAAGACCATTCTGAAACAAATTTCCACAGTAGGCCTATTATTAGGACTTTTGTTTCTTCACACACACACCACATCACATGATAATGACAGAAATCAACAGGCTTTTTACATAAGTATTTGGTTTACATTACAAATTTTAATTGTAGATAAATCTCTTTCATTGTCTTTCCCAAAATGCAAATCAAAATCAAAGTTCTACAAATTTCTTCTTTCTCAAACATGACACAAAATCTATGCCCTGCAAGCGCAATTTACACACTCAGTCACAAATGTGATTAGATACAAAATACAGTTGTACAATTCATCAGTACAGAAGGCAGATAAACATTTTTGGCATTTGAAAAATGCATGAATACAATTGTAGCACATGGCAATAAGGACTCAAGAGTGACAAATGACAAGATACAACAGTGGGGGGGGGGGGGGGGATTTAGATGATTCACACTTTTAAAGAGAATGTTGCAAAGGAAATCACACAACTTGTATTACATTCACCTTGGAAATCACACACCACTAGACATAGTAACAGATTTAGATTTAACCACATTTCATTACAAAGTTTTTTCTTCATTCCTCCAACAACAAACAACGAATCTCAGTTGAGGCCATTCTGTAAAAGTGGAATTTTTAAAGTTTTTTTTACACTTTGCCAGAAAACGGTCAGTTTGAATGGCAGTTTCAACACAGGTCCTCCAGCATTCCCCTGAAAATGTGATCCCAAACTGACCGACTTCAACAGGCAGAGAAAACACATGGGGCATGGCAGAAAAAGGGCAGACTTTCATGCGCTACTGGGAAAGATCGTCACACTAGCAGATTATAAAAACCTTACACTTATCCTACCGTCAGACCAATGTGTGGGCTAAAACCAATTGTAGGGACTGATACCACTAGTCTTTTTAAAAATTAACACACATCCCTCACAGCTAAAGCATTGTGACAGAGTGTAAGATACTGTGTGTCAGACTAGATAGAAAAATACAGGCATGACTAGCATTCCTTTCTGAGAAAACATTTGGCATTGTGGAAGCATTGACAAGAATTCCTTGACAATCTTATTACATGTGATTGTTTAAATAAGCCAGTTAGCAGTGGTCTGCAATGACCTCTACACCACAGACTTCTTAACCATGGATTGATGTTTTGATTAGAAGTTCAGTTGAAAACAGCCAAGCAGAAAGTGGTAATCTGCATGTAAATGCAACATCAATACATGTACATTTTGTTACTTTGGTTGAAAAAAAACACACAATCATTCGTACATCCCAACATGCACATACTTCATAGACCATGAATATTTATGACATATTTTTCATGACAACCTATAGATCCACTTTTTAAACATACACGTTGTATATCAGTTCCAAGCCAATTTCAAGAGAAGGTCTGCAATAACCTATATCTTCACATGACCGGGTTCTGAGTATGAACTGTCTTTTACATCAGTTAACATGACTGCCTTAAAATCTACATTTGATTACATTCTGCAGAAAACAGTCTGACTGAATACACACTCTTGTTTTAAAAACCACTCAGAATTTTTTTTTTAAATGACATTGACAAATGGTTTGAATGAAATGCATTCTTGTATAAAATGCATGTATCGAGGCATCACAATAATCAGTTCCTTGCAGGATAGTACAAGTACTTGCTTTTGGGTGTGAATTGATAAAAAACCTAAAATCTGGCACTAAAGTGATATCAGTGAGTGATACTTGATGGGTCAATATTAGGCAGTTATTCTACAAAGAGGGCACAAGCAAGTCTAAAAGTGCCCAATTAAGTCCCTATTTTACATTCCATAATCAAAATCCTCTTATACATCACCACAGCTGCTAGCCACTGAAGGATTAAAAAAAAGAAAAATTACCAAGTACATTTTATAACCTGATGATAATCAAATCATAAAGTACAGTACTGCTCCAAAGACCAATTGATGCTGTTTTTCAGTGGATATTGTATCACTTTACAACAATTACGAGTGTACATACATTTCAGTCAACATGGCATAGAAAGCAAGGTTTCTTATAGAATTATCCATGCTACATTGTACATGTCATAGGAATACTGCAGTATTTTAGTACAGTTTAGCGAAAATTCTGCTTTACTCAGAACCATCGTATAGACATTATTACAGATGATAACATACATATAAATATATTACAGAAGACAGGAATACAATATTCACTTCTTTACATAAGAATACATCAGCCACAATACACCATAGACTCAAATAAAACATTAACATGACAATTACAGGAGAAAATGGATTATCATACATTAAAACATCCATCACATCATATTTCTGTATACAGAGACTATGTGCTGATTGAAAAATTTGTTTCTGAGTCTCTTTTGATTGACTATTTTCAAGTAAGACACTGGTTAAAAATTAGAAAATGTATTTCTGTTACATTTTGTACTGTCATTGACCGACAAACTTGTGTTTACCTTTCTGATACACAAAACAACCAAACTACATGTAGTACTGCTTAGTTAGCATTAGGGAGCAGTCTTCATATACAACACTACCATGAAAGGCTCTACACTGTTTAAAATGCACAGCTAAAGGTTAATTTATCATTCATGATTAATACCATGGCAAGATAATCGTAGGGATGTGATTTCAAACACAGGGTATTCACAGTTTTGTTATGCTTTCATGTTAAAATACCATATGAATAAATTTGTTTTAAAAAAAATGTCTTTGTATTTGATCAAGAAACATTAATACATCCAGCCATTTGCACCACACTTGTGCATTGATGCAATGGTTAAGGCTTTTTTCCTGAATGGTAGACTTAATCATCCTCAGCACCGTCATGCTGTCATAAAGCTGCATAATCTTGAAACATAAACATAAATACAAGTACATCAAATGCTGAGTGAGAGCTCATTTTCCAGTACTTTCATTCTTGATCGCCCATCTGATATCAAAATATTGACTTAATTCCTGAATGTCTAGCATGGTGTCAGTACGGACTACATGAGGTGTCAGATAAAGTTTGTAAAACCACAAGGGGAGAAATCACAATAGTTTTGTAATTCCATGATTCTGAGGAAAAAATACAATAACTACAAATGTATTTGGGACAAAAGACAACAACAACTGCATTAAGAACTACATTCTGGACTCCTACATCTTTCTACTTTGCTACACCCATGGTCCTCTATGAACTGCTTTCATTATTTTATACAAGAGAAAAGATAATAGTTTACATAACAGGCCATCGCCAGGGCATATTTGCAAAATGCTATGCACATAAGCTTATCAAAATTATACACAAGTTTTTTTGTTTTTTTTTTTCGAAAAATATTATGCCTCAATCCAGCATTTTTTTTCTTGTTGATTTCACAAGCTGCATCACAGCACACTAAGATGAATCACCAGTGAAGATCATTAAGCATAACAGGACTCGACACTAACTTTTTTTCTCATGTGGCCCATTCGGGCCACTAACATCTTCAAATACAGTATGAAATTTTGATGGCCCGAAAAAGATATGTAATGGCCAGAAATAAAAAGAAATATGAAATCTCTTTTTGAATTTTAGATGCCCGGTCGGGCCACCAAGAAGAAAATCTGGTGGCCCGACATCAACTTTTTAGTGGCCCTGGGCCACTGGGCCATTGGGCCACCGCTAATGTTGAGCCCTGCATAACATTATTTACCACCTGAAGCATGATCAGAAATAGGATATGAAACACTCCAAAAGTCATGCCATTCCAGACTTGACAATAAACGGAAGACATTTCAGATTCACACCAAATTCTCCAAAGCTACGCCATAAATATTAATAAAGCTATATAATAACACCTCTCCAAAAGTACTGTACTAGCACTAATTTCTATACAGTCTACACATAAATATTCAAATGTAGGTATAGTACAAAGCATAACAGTCCTTGATCTACACATGTTAGAGTAATTGCCACTACCTCAAGGCATTCCAAAGTCTCTAAAATGAGATATACATGAGACTGGTTTGGTTGGTAAGAAGCATAAAAAGACATAAAAATCCTCAATAACAATCTATAACGACAACAATGATGATGACAATGATGATGATAATAATAAGAACAATGATAATAACAATACTGATAATAACAATGATAATAATAATAATAATAATAATAATAATAATAATAACAATAACAATAATAATAACAACAACAATAACAACTGCAATAATGAAACTGATAACAGAAATAATATCAACATGTAAATAATGATACTGATATTAGAAAGTCACAAGCAATAGTAAACCATTTTTATATAATGCACATTACAAATTCATTCTGTCGATAGTACTGGCCTACATTCCAACTAAGGCTGACGTGATCTTCAAACTCTTTGAAGCTTAAATTCATCTGAGATAGTGCATGCATGTGAAGCATAGCGATGGTTTTCGCCTACTTTCACAAGCTCATTTATTTAATCATTTATCATTATCTCTCATTTTTTTAGATTTGTTGAGTAGGAAAGATTTTGCATGTTTTGTATTTTTCTGTCGGCCACGTCATAAACAGCAATTATGTGCTCACTAGGTCCAAATGTAGTAAACATTTTTGCATGTTGCATTGTTGGTGTTGCACACTGCAAGCTGCAAGGACGTTCTCATGTCATGACACTAGTGCCACGGCTACAGAACACCAACTGAAATGCCTTTTTGAATTCCAAAAAGAGGACATTTTTCCAATATTTCTCTCCTGTTCTCCCTGAATGCAGCACAGGTGCAAAGTGCAAAGTGCAAAGTACTGCCCAGTTGGGTTTTTGTTGTAGCTGCTTAAAGCAACACGAGGGTTTGTACTGATCACACAGCGATGGTCAGTTCTGCTCTGCAGTGGAATCTTTGACCGAAGATTTTCCCCCTATTGACGTCTTGCAAAGGTGCACAACTCTTGCAAGCAATTTGGTGCATTAAAGTAAAATGCAACTCACATACATATGACAGTCCAAGACATTCTTTGCTATACTGAATAGGATCAAGCAACTTTGCGCTAGCTAAACCCATTTTTCTTTTCTTTCCACCTCACACGTTATGAACAAAGAGTACAAAAAAAAACTACTCTCACCCAATAAGAATATTCCAACTGATCACTATTCAAACTAAGTCTGCATTACTGTTAAAAGAAAGAGGCAATAGTACCACAGCACACTGAATATCTCAATAAAAATGTGCTAAAAGCCATGGTGAAATTTTTCTCAATACAATTTTGCAGGATTAGCACGGCGTGTGACAAATTTTCCAACAATCCATAGCATGTTGGTGTACAAGCATGATGGTGGTGAATATGAGTGCACACTTGGAACCTTAGAATTAACAAGTGAGTGGCAATTTTGCCAGCAGACAACAGCAAAAGCAAGCGTCACTTGCTGTGATGGAGCAAGTACAGCAAAATGAAGAGTGACAAGTACATAAAACTCACAACATGATTGCAGATGCACAGTCGACCTTACTTCATCAGAAAATCTCTTTGGCTCTATGTACAGTAATCTGTAGAAATACACTGTTACTAAAGTGTCTCGCAATCACTAGAAATGCACTGTTATTAAAGAGTCGCAATCACTCTTTAAACACCTTTTGACTACAGCCCCTATATCAGCTCATTCCCTGATCTCACTAGGCTACACACAATTCTTGGCAAAAGATATAAATTGACTCAGAACAAGCAGCATAGAAATGTGCAACAAATCTACCTACCACAAGTCAATGCTTCACTGCAAAATATTGACAGCTCAATGATCCATTTTACATCGCCATAAACAGGGAAGAATATCCCGACTACCAGTGATCATACGAGAAAATTCTCTCAACATGGAAGCACTTAAAGCACACTGGTGCTTCATCTGCAAACATTATTTTACACAGATTATCATCTGCCACTGAATTAATTCATCTTTTTTTTTTTTCCAAAATCAGCCAAAGGCTGGCACATGATCAAGAAGTGGCAGCCGGCTAAAATTCTTCTAAAACATGTGCACACTAGTGGCACTGATAGGCACCAACAGAACTATACAAACACTCTCGCGATCTCCTCTATGATAACAAGCTATGCTTAGTAACGCCACAGGTATGTCCGACCATTCGACGGGGAGCGAGAATAAAAAGAGGGGGAGTAGGATGGGGCTACTAGCTGGTCATTAGTCCTTGCCTAGTCACCTTCATCTTCAGCATCGTGTATTTCTCCTTGGTCAGGATCTTGACGGCATGACGATGCGTTGCCATGGTGAGGTCATAGCCATTGACCTACAAAATGGAAGGGGGGAATACACATGTAGCTATACCGTCTCATAATAAATAACACTAACATAGCCCTTACTACTGACGTTTCCAAGCACATTAATATGGAAAAATATCAAACTAAAATACAGCATTATGTACATCATATAACAACAACAACAACAGCAATTAAGATTGAGTAAACAGATAAGTTTTAAGCAATGATTTAAACTTATCTACATTTCCAGCATTGTGCCAAGTACAATCGAACATCACTCTCTGGTGCTAGTATGGCAGAGCAGTGTGCCAGTGATAAACACAGCGCACACTGTTTCAGGTTAAGCAGAATATCAGTTTGGTAAAAAGCCCACTTCATTTCAGGTCCTGAACATTTATAATTCCCGATATCATTTATCATAATAAGAAGTTGCTCTCTTACACTGCTGACCACATACAATCAAAATTTGTCATCTTCAGACAAATATTCAAATGAAATGATAATGGCTGTACTTTGCATCGAATATCTTTAACACAGCATGGTACTCAAAGCTCTTCACAACATATCATTGGATAGGTCCTTTGCAAATTCAGACAAAAATATACAAAAAAAAAGGAGATTAGCAGTTCAAATATAGTTCAAATTTTTAATTAGATTTACTTATTATATGCTCACTGAATAGCAATAAAAAGAGAAAGTACAATAATATTATAGTACTACAATGTTGAATCTCAGCCATACAATTTTTTAGTGGAGCATTGGATGCACAATCAGTAGAAGTAGCTTGTCAGAGAGACATTACACAGCTCCCTTATTGCTTCGCATACCAAGATCAATGTGGGTAAAACAATATGCTCTCCACTTAATGTCATGACAACTTGTTTAATTTGGTGTGCCTTGTCAAGGGTGACTTGACTGGGGGTTTATTGAAAATTGATCTACAGTCAAGAAGTATTTATGGAGACTTCATATCATTGGCACATGACACTGCTTTTAAAGGGGAAATCCAGTCCAAAAATAAGTTAGTCTGATAAAAAAGAATAAAATGTTATGAGTTCAACGGTAAAAATTTAACTGAAATCGGATGAAAAATTAGGAAGTTATGACATTTTGAAGTTTTGCTAATCTTGCAAAACAGTTCTTGTACAGTGGATATGAATATGCAAATGAGTGAGCTGAACAAATCATAACCTCACAATTTTTCATTGATCGTGTACAAAAAAATGACAAAAATTCAATGTTTCTGTCATTGAAGTCTGACATATGATGTTATTCCTGGTTGAATAACTTCAGAATAGTGATCAGTTAGACAGGATTTGAGCCTCGGGCATAATTGCGTTTAAATGAAAGAAAGGAAATTTCAAAATTTTATGTACAAACTATACGGCAAGTTGTGAGGGGATGACATGCTCACTTTGCCATTTGCATTATTCATATTGACCGTTCAAGAACTGTTTCCTAAAAAGTTAGCGAAACTTCAAAATGTCATGACTTCCTTATTTTTCATTGATTTCGATCAAAATTTTACCATTGAACTCGTAATATTTTACTCTTTCTTATCGGACCAACTTATATTTGGACTGGATTTCACCTTTAAAGATGAAGTATTTCATGACTGGAATTATGCAAGACGGCCAGCTCACCTCAAGGATCTTATCGGCAACTTGTAGACCTGCACTGGCAGCTGGACCTTCAGGAGCTATTTTGGAAACAAAGATGCCCTGTTGGTGGTGAGGGAAAAGGTAAGAAAGATGGTAAAGTGCCGGCACTCACTTGAAGCAGGTTGGCTCGTAAGATATCATATCTATGCATTATTAATGCCTGTATTTATACAACATGAAAGCCATGTATAGAGTAAAACAAAAGTGCACTATATCACTGTCCTGCTTCTCCTACTGTGACATCACAAACTGTTGTATTCTTCTCATCCAGCGATGGCAGCACTGAAACTTTAAAACTTCACGTCTGAACGGATTGTCCAATTTTCCTCAAACTTCACTAATGTGTTCTACTACTATATCTGCATTCACTCAAACCACATATATGATTGTATATATGTTTTCATTCCCCTTTAAGGTATAATGCGGATGTTAGGCATATTGTATGACTGGAACAGACCTCCAAACCTTTCTCAATATTCACACTCTTGTAAAGGGCACAAATAAAAGAAAATATCCTATCAACCTCATTAGCTTTCTCTACTGAGGTTCGACCACATCATCAGGCTAAGACTTAGCACAATTTCACTAAAAATCTGGTCTTCAAATTATTTTATCAAGTTCAAATGTCTATCCTCACTTGTTGTTTGAAAAAGTTAATTTAGACAGGTACAGTGCACTCCCGTTATAACGAACATGGTTATGACAAAATTCCGGTTACAACGAAGTAAAAATTCAGGCTGCAACATTATCAGCTCTATGTATTTTCATTGTGTATTTGTTCGGTTATCAACAAAATGTTACAAAATGTTGATATAACGAAAGAAAACTATCGGTCCCGAGGACTTCATCATAACGGGAGTCCACTGCATCAGCATCTCATGTTCTTCATCCATGTCCATACACCTACGTGTATGTCACTTTATGAAATAATGCATGTGAAATTAAGAGCTTAAATGCGGCCGTGCATCACAAAACCAACAAAACGTCGCACACACTGATTTTGTGTGAGGACTCAAATTAGGTAAAACGGGTCAACCTAGTCAATCTTAAATTTTCAAACTTTCTGAAAGAGAAATTCCTCTTCTTTATTATTCTACAGTTTGGGATCATAAGATACAGGGGGAATATGATTTTTAGCAGATTTTCTAGAACACTTTTTTGTGGAATAGTGTGATAAGGTGTGTCTTAATAATAGAGTCCACTTTCATTGTTTAAAAACCCTTTCCACACTCTTCACTTTCAAATCTAATAACTTTTGAAAGGATGATGCTACTGCTTTGGAAGTGGGTGTTAGCCATGGATACAACGCGTCCATAGAGCATGATCAATTTCAGCTTAAACTGATAAACCCTTCATAGCTGTCAATGGGGTGAGTTACATCCTGTTTTTTGTCTCATTCATTGCACAGCTAGCATGGCTTTGTAAGATTTAGTGCTTGAATAGACCCTGGTACTTCAGAGCCTCTTTTCTAAGTACACACTTTTCTAGAATGTGAGCTTCTTTCTACAATTTAGATATTCCAAGTTAGGAGAGTCCATTTGAACCAAGTTCACATATATAATTTTAAACCTTGAAACCTGCTCTTCCAATATCTGCCCCTAACTAAAAATCAATGTCTAGTGACTTTCTATTCGCATTGTGATGCAGGGTCACATATGACTCCTGAATTGTGGATGGATGATTCAATTTGTAACCACCTTGGAAGACAAGGTCAATATCTAAAGAGCAGTCAATGAGACAAGGCTGGGATAGTATTGGAAACTTAATATGAAGAGATCTGATATAACAAAATACCTGATATGACAAACTAATTTTTCTGATCCCAATAAATTTATTTCCTTTGTTTTGTACTGATTATTGACTACTGATATAACAAAATATCTGATATAAAGAACAAATTGTCTTGGTCCCAAGGATCTTGTTATACTGAGTTTCCACTGTATCAACTATTCATTTTAAAACCATTCTAGCAATTGCTTGGTTGTTGTGTCACAGCCAGGCTATTCTCCCCTTAAAGGGCTAATCCAGAAACATACAGGAAACTGAGTGGTTTAGTGGAAGCTCACCTGGTCATTCTTGACAAAGGGATTCTTGGCACTGTCCTGGTCGATCCCGCCTGCTACACTGAAGCCCAGTCTGGTGCCATCCTTGTATACATTCACTTCAATCTAAATGAGAGTGTAGACAACAGATAAATTCAAGCATTTCCACACAAGCTTTCAAAATGCCCTTCCTAACATGGGGCCAATACTAAGTTATACAAGCAAACTTACACCACAGGTGAAGTTTATCTGTTTCTCATACTAACACCTTGTAATTGTATCCAGTTTGTCTGTTACCAACCTAATCAAATGTGTTCAGGTAAAGCATTGATGCAATGCAAATAGCACTTTGTACAGTTTAAGGGGTAGGATTTTAGGTACCGGTATACTGCGTATAGTCGAACATGCAAGCACGCATACAACTTAAGCATATCATTTTCTTCACTGCAGTTCTACAATGGCAGAGCATATTGCACAAGAATGCCACTGTATAATCTATCGATGATAATTTAACATAAGGTAGGGTCTATTTGAATGTCAAATTTTGCTTTGACTAGGCAGATCACAGAGACTCCAACCCCAAGCACCTTCTGATCTGGAGATTCTCCCACCTGAAACCCCTAGAAAACGGGAGACTCCAACTTGATGTGCGCGAAGCGCACATCACGAGAGGGAAGCGCGAAGTTCTTTGCGGCGGGGTCCTGGATGGAAGCTAGGGTTCTAGTTGACCGAAAGATCGGTCTGTATCTGTCCGTCGGGGAATGTTCCGCGGAGACTGCGTCTGGCTTCATGGATCCCCTCCGTATACAGACCGAAGTCAATGATTGCGGCTCCTGTGTGGAGCAGTAGCGCACAGATCAAACGTTACGATAAACCAAATTTTAGACAGCTTTTTTACATTCAAACAAGTTTGACATGACATGACACATTATGCAGCAATATTTGGGATAAATTTCTCAATTGTGCAATCGAAATACTCACATAAACTCGGTTATAACGCAGACATTTTACCGATATCGCAACATCGCCGTTCGCAAGCTGTAAGTCGCCATTTTGAATCTGTAAGCCAATCACATGCGAGGTAGTGTTTTAGTAAAACAAACACGTAGAAACTACCTCGCATGTGATTGGCTTATAGATTCATGGTGTATGTTTCTGCAGTTTGAACGTGACGACGCGACAGGCTGTCTTTTATGTTGAAAATTCTACTAAAATTTTGGATTATTCATTAATCTGGTGAGTTTAATGTATTCTTAAAAAGCTAATTTCACTATACAAGCTTAAATTTGCCGACCTAGGGCCGTGAATTAGACGCAATCGAGAAGGGTGAGGTACCTCACCCAATTTTCCATAGAGACAGTGGTTAAGAACATCCACACAGCTATGGGTACTACAACCTTCCGTCTGTCTACGGAGGACAGCGTTAATGGCAAAATACAAAAGAGTCCTCCGGACAGACGGATCTTTCTGTCTAGGGTTCTAGATGCTCTCTCGTGCTATCTAAGGCTCATTTTTCAATATACGATGGCAATAAGTAAGAAATCATTTCAAGCGGGAGACACAGAGCCAGGGCGGAAGAATGGGAGATTTTGCAAAAACGGACTTTCGGCGGTAGCTCTCCTGTCGAAAGCGGGAGAGTTGGAGTTTCTGAGATCATCGGCACCCACACCATGCCAAGTCCAAGGTAAGGTTTGACCTCCCGTGCCAAGGTTCGACCATGCACAAAAGCACACAGCACAGGTTTCCACATGTACATGTAGAAGGCAGTCGCATTTTGGACAGCATTGTGGTCGAATTACGGGTGGCTTGCGTCACTTTGATTACTTCTGTTGTGTTGCTAACAGTAACAGTTGTATTTGATAAACTAGGAAAGACTTCCATAAACTGAAAGTGAAAACATGATGAAAGATGATTTAATTTTATAAAATTATGAGTAAAATTTATGACATAGTAATTTAAAATTAAAAAAACAGTTGTAAGTTTAGAACTAAACACTTGTAAGTTAGTTTAGTTACAGCACAAACCATTATTGCTGATAGCCAGGAGGGTACTCTTCCTGCAATACTAGTAGGATAAAACCTCCCACCGCTGGTGACTGTCATTTTAATTCAAGACTTGCAAGAGCATGCATCTTTTAGCTTTTTCACTTGCACATGCATCATCACATTTCAAGTAGCAACATCAATAACAGGCAATGGGACTGTACAAAAGGGCGTGTCGACTCTTCAACTGGGTCTCGGCTTGCACCAGGTCTAAATGATGTTGCGACCAACTGTTAAAATACAAACATTATTACAAAACCAGAATTTAATGCGACGAGATACATTGAGAAGTGGAACTTACAAATGGGACTCCAGTGGCTGGGTCTAGCATGGAAGTCATTTTGTTGTGATTTCTTCTGTCTTTCCGATGCTTTCTCGGGTAACCAGCTCAGAATTTTGTAGCGTCGCGTAGTCGCGTCGTGATCGCGTCGCTCGACTGGCGCATGGCTACTACGAGTATACGGCGCGCGCGGATATCGCGCGCTGTATGGGGCGTCGCGTCGCACGCAAGATCTACACGGCTAGCTCCCTCTATTGACAACGACCACCTTGAAGGCCACGCTTCATCCACATCCACGGGGCCATCATCTTGCTGCTTCCTCCGACCCCGACTGTGCCCGATGAGAACGAGCCTAGCTGCTAGCTGCTCTCTCACTCACTGCGCTGTGGGGCTACGGCTGCCCAGCCTAGCCTGCGCTCTGTGTGCTGCCGTTCGCCGCGTCCGTGCGCGAACTTTTGAAACCGGGTAGACAGACCCAGCTCGTGCTTTCGACATTGCCGACGAAGTGTGTACATGTTCGAGGAGTTTACCCCCATGCAAAGTACTAAAATTACTGCAAACATTTGAAGTTCAGACTGTTTGTTCCCAGACTGTATTCTGAGGATGAATGTCCGATATAATTGGTATATGAGAGATGTAAGTATCATAATAATAGTGGCTGAGTTTTATCGTTGTAAATTTATGCATTCATTTTTGTCCTCCGCTCCGGACCGCGCGCTGTAACACTAACTAGTAACAGTTACTGTCATTATACAGCTATTAAACTGTTATAATTTTACTCACTGTATGTAGAGAGTGGGTCTAAAGTTAGACTTTAGTTTAACCTAAATTCTAAAGTCTACACTTTTACAGTCAAAGTTTCGATTGGACTGTGTATTTCTTTACAGATTCCATCTCAGTTCGGGAAACCCACTCACAAGGGGGGTCCCTCCTTATAAGTAACCCGTCCCCCTTATAAGTAACCCCGTCCCCCTTATAAGTAACCCCCGGGGCACCCCTTATAAGGAGTCTCCACGCTTTTTTGCAATGCAACGCGAAAATGAAAGGACTGCGGCAATTCGCTTGATTATGTCCATAAAGCTTCACAAGTTTCCTAGTTACTCACGAAATTTGAGCAAAATCGGTTTGAGGCATCATATCTAAAATCATGGATTTAAATGCGATGTCAAACGACCCATGCGAATGCTGAAATGCGAGCGATTACTGGCGTGAGTGTCGCCAGGCGCGGCGGCGCGGCAATGCTTGAGTGCAGACGTGGCGACTGAGTGGCAGACTCAGTCACCACGTCTGCACTCAAGCATTAGGGGGACGGGTTACTTATAAGGAGGGGCCCCCCTTGTGAGTGGGTTTCCCGAACTGATCTAGGTTACCTAACGTTAGTAACGATTCTAGTAGACAGAAAGATCCGTCTGTCCGGAGGACTCTTTTATATTTTGCCATTAACGCTGTCCTCCGTAGACAGAGATGATCCGTGAAGCCAGACGTAGTCTCCGTGGAACATTCCCCGACAGACAGATACAGACCGATCTTTCGGTCAACGATTCTAGATATTCTACCCCTACCCGACAGGCCCTTCCTAACGTTAGATTCTCCTAGTAGAATTTAGAAAGATTAACAGGCATTGTATGTAACCCACGAGACAGCTCACTGCTGGTATTGCTGGCCATCTCATCAATCATTTGCCATTGCATTGCATTGGGTCATGTTTGTAATTGAACCTTGAACCTTGAAGTAGTAATCCCTTTCAGGAGCTCCTTGGAACTATCCCGGGATGGTAGAAGTGTTGTGCATCAGTGAGAGGTGACATAGACTAGTGTCTTAGTGAGCAGGATGATTTTAAATGTCACTATAAATTTCTATGTCTATAAATGTACAATAAAAGTGACTGTGCAAGTAAAAAACATGCCTCTTTGCTTAGACTTAGAGCATGTGTGACCCAACAGGAGGATGCATCACTCGGATTATGGAAGAGCAGCCTCTCTCAGTCTCTGAATGTTAATGCAGGGCTCCACACTAACTTTTTTCATATTTTTGGTGGCCTGAGAGAAAAATTTGGTGGCCCCGAAAAAAAAACACCAATAAAAAACATTAAAAGTCCTGTTTTTTCAATGAGTCAAATATCTAAGTTTTATCACAGTAAGAATTGGAAGTTGGACATATCTAGAACCTACTCATAAATAAACCTCAACAAACTCGCAACACTCACTCTCAGGCACTCATTCAGTCCTTTTCATCCATCCTTTAAACAAATTTAACTGCTAATTTCCGGCGAAAAAAGTTACGAATTAATTGACACACTTTTCCAAAAATTTTGGTGGCCCGAGGCGGGGCACCAAATTTGCCCTTTTTAAAAATTTGGTGGCCCAACTTTCATTTTTGGTGGCCCCGGGCCACCGGGCCACCGTTAGTGTTGAGCCCTGGTTAATGGGTTGGTAATCGCGACCACAGGTCCTGGCAGATGGTTCCAGGTTCTAACACTATTAAAACAGCTCGGGGAAAAAAGGAAAATTTGAACACATCTATGGTCACGGTTGGGATTACGTACTTGAGCTTATGTAATTATGTAATTGAGTTAATAATAGGTGCCTAGTTTCAATTTCTTGTTTGTAGTTGTATTTAGGGTAGTCCAATGCCATAGAAACAAAGATCCTAGATGGCATGGGCCAAGTATTTGCAATAATGCCAACATGAACAATGACCATGGGCATGATGACAGATTCAACTTTACTTGAAAGAAAAGTCGCATTCATTAGATGAAACTTCGCCAGACTATACAGCGTAGTCTTCAATTTCAGATTGTGCAGGCGCAGGCAGCGTATGCTGGGATTGCGAGTGAAGAAGGAGTTGTTTTGAGCGACGTATTAACGACAAGAAATTTTCAACTTTGACAATTAACAAATCTGTGTTTTTTAATTTTGTTCACTCTCAACACTTTGTATCTGTAGCATGAATTCACATGAACAATAGTGTACAAAATATTTCCAAATTTTTATTTTTGTGCCGGTATGTGATTCAAGAAATTTCACAATGAGCAATATTCCACGATTGCAATATTAGGCTTGAAGATTGAATATCAGTACACAGTTTCTTTGGTTTCTTTCTTGGTCAGGTGTTTCGATGGAGGACTGGGGCCAGTGTTGCCTGGTCACTGCTGCTCTTGCCACCAGCGGTCAGTCTTTATGTCCTTCTGACTCACCTTGATCTCTTGCACCCTTTTCGTTGGATTCTTGGTGAGTTTTTCAACCTTCACTGTTCAAAAGTAATCAATTGCTAATCCCAGTCAACCTCTGTATTATACAAGATTTAGATTTAAATATGATGGATTGTTTTGATTAGCTATTGTACGCTCACAAGTTCTTTTATAAAATAGATGTGTGAGAATTGACTTTAAATTGGATGAATGGCTTTAGGACTTCAAAATCTTACCACTTACACAAACAATAGCTTTTCAGTGGGCTTGTTTCTCATAAATGTGCCATAATTGTAGTGAAGAGTGCTCCAAATTTAAATGGAATGAAATAGTACTTAAACTTGCATCTGATGCCCAGTCTAAAACTGATCGGTTGGCCATTACATTTATCAAGCCACATAAGAATTACAAGCTTCTGGTTATGGTTTCTTCCATAGGAGTTTCTATGTTTTCATCAAAAATATACTTCCACGTAACTAACTAGCTCAAAATATCGATGGCAATATGTCATTACACATTGTCTCAAACAAGGGAATATGATTCCTTCTTAAAATTCTAGAAATATGCTATTTCATCACTTTATCTGCAATATATTCCAGTTTCAAAGGAAGTAATATATTGTATGATTTTGTTGTATTTTATTTTCTGAATATACAGGATGTCTTCTCTCTTGCTTTTCTCTGTCTGGTATTGCCTACATCACCTTCATCGTTTTCTGTGCTGCGATTGTGTCCATTCTGAATGCTTTCTCATACTCGTGTGAGTAAAGAATACCGACTGAAATAATGCAGTTTATGAGATCCCTTTTGACACTTGAGTTTTTGCGAGTGTATGTATTTGTTACATGCACACTGTGCAAAATGTACTAGCTCATGATATGTAAAAGCATTTGCTGTTATGTGATTACAGAAAGAAAAACAGAGTACATTTAGAGTTTGTAGAGTAGTTTTAGAACAGATCAGTGATGAAGGAATATTGTGTCCAGAATTTCAACCCCCTCATAATTTTGGAGACTTTAGCATAATCTTCTTGTGCAAACTATTCATAATTATACATAACCATGAATGGTTTGAAAACCCAGTAGCATGTGGATTCATGGAATGAGAAGGGTGGCCTGGCTCCTTATATTTGAGAAGGAAAGGAATTGTGTACAGCTGTATCACTGATTGCTATATGTACGGCCAAAGAATCTTGACCAAAGTTGGCTGTTACTGATGAGTTTATGTTTCTGTGTGCAAATTCACTGACAGGCGCTATTTATGGTTTTCAATTGTACCCTGGTGGGCAGTAAATTAAGATGAATCGCCCATGTTTTTGCACCCTAGCTGGTCTTTAAAGTGTGTAATACTTTGTTTTACCCCTTTCCATCTCCCTCGTAGAATACTATTGAAAACATAAAGAGACTACTGACAGCATCACTTCTCCTTATGAGGTGATTTGAGGGTGCTAGCCACATATTGTTTGAAAAAAAATTGTGATTGTTTCTTCGCAGTGATCCCACAAATCCACAGGAACCGGCTGTCAATCATCCTGAGTGTCACGCGACCAGGCCGACTCCTCCATGCGATAGGCCACACCCTCCTGGGCGGGCTGATAGGATGGGCGTGCTGCAAGCTGATTGGTGGACGCTATGCGGCCCTCTCTATCGAGTGCAAGAACCAGGCAGGAGCACTGTGCTTGAATGACCATCACCTGTTCCTGGTTCTCTTTGCTGCCTATTTGGTGAGTTAATTGGAATATCTAATATTGCATTGGTCTGTAGCACTTTTGTAAGAAAAATATCAGAAACATTCATAAATTTTGTTAATAATGGTTTCACTTTGGAGTATTTTGGAAAAAAACATATTATGTGTGTTTGTTATTCAAGCCTTTATCGTATAAACTACAATAGTTTGCTAATTAAAATGTTCCACCTTGTTTGTATGTATCAAATGGAGTGGTATATGATGACATTTCAATGTCTTTTAGGTGGAAGCAGCATTTCTCATGCTGTATCATGCCTTATTCATATCTGTTGTAAAAGTAATGCAAAATTGATTTTCACCCTTTACCATGATGTTGCCCATAATTGTTTCCTCCTTGAAAGCCTGTGCCATTTTATCATCATGTTTGTCATGGAGGTGATACCAAATAGACTTTCAAGCCAGGCAAAATTGAATTACCACAGGTGCTGCTTATAGTCTATTACATAGGCAAATTTAAAATGTCTCTTTTTTTTTTCTTTTTCCACAGGGAGTGGTCTATAGTGTGTCTCATTTTCTTCATCGTTCAAATCTGCTGACATTCAGTATCATACAGGTAAGTGAGAACTTTTGATGAAACTCTGGTTTACTACAAACATTTTCATGTATTTTGCTATTCTTTATTATGAAAGCACTTTCTTGTTAGAGCAAATGGCTTCGGGATATGTGAAATAAAAGTTCTTCATTGTATGTCTATGATATGAAGTGTCTGCTTTTTTGCTGAATGCGTGATTTTATTGTGACTTTCTTTTCCCTATCCATGTAGCAAATGAAGTTCTTCCAAGTCAAGTCCAACCTGCTGCCGTCCCTTGCCAGCAATGCGCTGGGATCCCTGAGACTGTGTGCCTACTTCTACTTAACGTTCTACTTCCTTGGTGAGTGTTTGACCCTGAAGAAATAACTTCCCTTCTGACATGATGTGATGTTTGAATGTCTGTTGAACCTTTAGTAAATTCAATCTATTTTTAGCTCACCTGAGCCAAAGGCTCAAGTGAGCTATTGCGATCGCCCTTCGTCCGGCGTCCGTCGTCCGTCGTCCGTCGTCCGTCGTCCGTCGTCCGTCGTCCGTCGTGCGTCGTGCGTAAACTTTTTACATTTTCATCTTCTTCTTGAAAACCCCATGACCGATTTTCATCAAACTTGGCAGGTAGCATCCCTAGGGGGTTAGGAACTCAATTTGTTAAAATGGGCACCATGCCCCACCCAGGGGGCCCCCAGGGGGGCCCAAACCCCCCAAAATTAAGGAATCTGTAAAAATCTTCTTCTCTAGAACCAGAAGTGATAGAGCTAAGTTAATACTATGACTTAGTACATTGATAACTGTAGTTTCAAGTTTGTTCATGGCAGAATCAGGGGTGCCCCCCTTGGGACCCAGGGGAGGGGGGTGGGGGAGGGTTCTAATGGGGCCTAAATTGTACATTTTCATCTTCTTCTTGAGAACTCCACGACCGATTTTCACCAAACTTGGCAGGTAGCATCCCTAGGGGGTTAGGAACTCCATTTGTTAAAATGGGCACCATGACCCACCCAGGGGGCCCCCAGGGGGCCCAAACCCCCCAAAATTAAGGAATCCGCAAAAATCGTCTTCTCTAGAACCAGAAGTGATAGAGCTAGGTTAATACTATGAGTTAGCACATTGATGACTGTAGTTTCAAGTTTGTTCATGGCAGAATCAGGGGAGCCCCCCCTTGGGACCCGGGGGGGGGGGGGGGGGGGGGGGGGGGGGGGGGGGGTGAGGAGGGGTCCTAATGGGGCCTAAATTGTACATTTTTATCTTCTTCTTGAGAACCCCATGACCCATTTTCACCAAACTTGGCAGGTAGCATCCCTAGGGGGTTAGGATCTCAATTTGTTAAAATAGGCACCATGCCCCGCCCA
Organism: Diadema antillarum; assembly: GCF_040938485.1. Taxonomy (NCBI): domain Eukaryota; kingdom Metazoa; phylum Echinodermata; class Echinoidea; order Diadematoida; family Diadematidae; genus Diadema; species Diadema antillarum. Next base: position 1,376,564 of record NW_027271783.1, on the reverse strand, counting down.
GGGGGCCCCCAGGGGGCACAACCCCCCCAAATGAAGGAGTCTTTAAAAATCTTCTCTAGAATCAGAAGTTATAGAGCTGAGATAATACTATGAGTGAGTACATTAATGACTGTAGTTTCAAGTTTGTTCATAGGAGATCCAGGGGTGCCCCTCTTGGGGGTAGGGGGGGGGGGGGGGTGGTTGGAAGGGTCCAAATGGGGGCCTGAATTGTACATTTTCATCTTCTTCCTGAAAACCTCATGATGGATTTTTGTCAAACTTGGCAGGTAGCATCCCTAGGTGGTCAGGATCTCAATTTATCAAACTGGGCACCATGCCCCACCCAGAGGGCCCCAGGGGGCCCCAATTCCCCCAAATTAAGGAATCTTGAAAAAATTGGGCCCTTATTGTACATTTTCATCTTCCACTTGAGAATGCCTCGTCAAATTTTGGTAGAGCTGTGAATAATTTAGATTAGTGACTGCGTGAAAGGTGAACTGGCGATACTCAGGTGAGCGCTAGACCCGCGGGTCTCTTGTTTTTTTTCATCAAAGTGTTTTTGGTTTGGCTTGCATTTATTGTCCTGTGCAGAGGACAGAGTGTTAGTCTCAGAATAGATAAAATAGTGTGCTAATAATATGTGACGTTTTTATCAGTTGTGTCTCGGACAAATATGCATCTTACCCAATTAGCTTACTGGCATTAGCCCAAGTGATAGATGCTGCAGTCCCAAGTAGGCATATGTATGTGTGTTTGTTTGTAACTATTTAGTATGCTCCCATGAAAAAAGTTACTCATTTTTTAATTTCATTCTACCAGGTTAAGTATTGCTCTTTATTGTTTGATCTTGCTTCATTTGGCCAGTTTGTGTGTGTAGATTTCCTTTTTCACTACTAGTGTGTATGTGCATTTTTCTCTCTCTCTTTGCATTCCTTCTCTTCTCTTTTAGTTTCATCTTTATTTTCTTTAACTCAATATCTTTCTTGACTTGTGAAGCTGCTGTACCAGTCGTGCCTCCAACATTCTTTTCACTCGTGTCTCCCATTCTGCCTCCTACAGGCTGCCTCTTGAAGTCCTGGCTGCTGACCAACCTCAGGCTTTATGAGTTGCCCACCCCCGTGGACTCCATCCGAGGCCTGCTGGACATCAGGCTCTTCTGGCAGGCCTGGCTACTTGGGACCCTCCTGACCCACTCATGGAAGTCTGCCCTTTACCTCTTCAAGGTCTTCAATACTGAGGTTAGCCTCTCCATCCCCCCCCCCCCCACACACACACACATTTTTGCTATTTTATGATAAATATGTGGCGGGGCAGTGGGGTAAAGGGGTATCATGTGGAAAGAAGCGGAAAGTGCAGTCCAGAATCATGTCCAGTGGAGGATTGTTGTTAATAGCCTATGCTCCGTTATGGAGGAAAGGGGCATAACGAATGTAATGGGCACAAGCCTTATACCCCGTTTAGAGTCTCCCAAAACGTAGCACAACCTGTAGAGGTTGTGCTGTGTGCTGTTTTCACGCCATACAATTGGGACTCGGAATGGTCACATGAAAATCTTATGAAAAGGACACAATTTGCAAGCGATAGCTTGTCCGTAGTGTAGCTTGATGACTTCAACGTATAATTGTAAAATTTGTAGGAGAACACTCCCGTTTGCAGCTTGTATAAAGCAATAATTCAATTACATATTAACATTAGCATTTTTGGGAATCTATATCTGAGATACTTTTTCTTCCCTACCTGTTTTCACCAGGTCTTCGAGTTCCCCATAGAGGCGGCATTCAACATGAACCAAGAGATGACACTGCACAGAGCCCTGGGCCAGCGGGGGATTCCCCTGGTCCAGCACCTCGCCTACCAGGATCTCAGCCTTCTGGCAGAGCACTCTCCTGCAAGGAGGAAGCAGATCTTCTCTCTCAGCCAGCCAGGTGAGACTAGACTCAAGTGTGCTCAGTTACTAGAGAGATCAGAGGTATTGATATTCGCCACTAGTCTCTTATCCAAGCTGCAGGGCAGGGGATGCAAAAGTTTTGTGTGCTTTGGGCTAGAGGAGACAGTAAGACTATAATGCTTTGTAGCTAAGGGGACAGTGGTATTCTTTTGACTGGGTGCTAGTCTATCATCCAGGCTCTTAATGTGGGCGAGCTAGGGTCAAGTTATCCGGACTGCAAGCCCTTGTCCCTGTTGAGCCGTCCAAGCATCTTTCATTTTGCATCCATAGATGTTATAGGATATCATTCTAATATGCAAAGCTACACTCTGGCATTGGTCTGACGGTCCCTGACCAGTCAAAATCACTGTCGGACCAGTAACCTTTTCAGGAATTGACCTGTAAAAAATCCAAACACTGGGTACCTACTGGTCCGACAGACAGGTTGGACCAGTAGAGAAAATGAGTTAGTGTGCAGCCCTATATTGCAAATATGTTCAAACTTTTTTTGTTCAAACACTGAATGCATTCTGCAGTTAGTAGTCAGAATGTTCCTCAAAAATTTCTATGATAATTTCTGTGAATGCTCAAGACATTCATGGTCAGTGAAAGAAAACAAGAGTTGATATTTATGGAAAGTATTACAAATGGCCATTAAGTGAGTATCGTTATGGTTTACTTGTGGTGTTGTTGGCACTTGGGTTGGCTTTCATGCCATGTTTAGATGTCTTTGCGGACGTATTGGGAGGTGGCACCACCAACCATGCCAATGGACATTCCATTGTGTGACTTTAGTACAAGAAATCGTATTTCCCCAAGACTGCTGCCTTTGATGTACATTGAGACCTGGGCATTTTGTCACAGATAAGTTCAGTGACCTGTAGATGGCTAGTACATGTAATGCCATATACTGGGAATTGACCACAGGTGGCCATCCTCACAACTGGAACAGGATCAGCACGGAGTGTCTGGACCTGCTTGCCTCCCTCACTGACCGTCTGCTCATTCACCAGGAGAGGGCAGCGAACGGACTCGCCAAGGAGAAGCGAATGTTGGCTGAAGAGAAGAGGAAGCGTAGTGGTAGCATGAAGCAGAGGGGTGAGAGGGACAAATCACTATTCTGTGATATTTGAAGAGAAATATGCTTGTATTCTTCCGACGATTTCAGTTAACTTTCTCAGGTTTTAGGCATTTGATTTGAAATTTGGCATATGTGCCGGCTATGATATGTGGTTGTGCAAATTTCATTTTTGGTTCATGTTGAACATTGAGTTGTTATGGTAACAGTATACAAATTAATTGTTCGTTGAGTTTGCTCTCTCAGTGTTGGATGGGGTGTTAGTCACATTGAGTGATAGTTTTAGTTTTGATTTGTACGCATGTGTTTCATTTTTATGCTGACGACGATGCTGATTATGGTTTAAGAGGTTAAAGGTTTAGGGTTGGGGGTCGGGTGGAAATCCAGGAATCTACCAGATTTATGTTGAAGTTGTATTTTTTTTTTCAGTTTTTTAAATTTGTTAATGAAGCTAATGGTTGGATGATTATATTGGAATTTTATTTTGTTTTTCATGTTTTGAAGTTTGATGTGGGCCACGGCGTTAAGGGGTGGGGATCAGGGGATGAGTGATATTTTTTTCTAAGTTTTGAATGATTGTTAAATGTTTCTTAGGGGCAACATGTGTGGGTTCACATGCCTACGGGCAATAGTGAATGACTTTACTTTTGGGTGCCCTGACCCTCATGTAGTCTCCATTCACTCAATTTTCATTTTGTGTAACGTACACAGTACAGTGTATCCTTTGTAAATGTTCATTCTGGTTTTTGTTTCATGTTTGTAATGTTTATGATATGTATCCTATATTCTTTACTTGGTCGAATAAGTAATAATAATAATAATGATACATCATTCACTTTGCATTACTTTTAATGAGCTCCAATATATTTCTGCAATGGTGATACATTGAATGTAAGTTTGTCATCACAAGAATAGAAGTTGTTTCAGTAGCATGACCCACTGTACTTCTAGTGGAGAACAATTTAATCCTTCTTTTAATACCTCACCTAGCTGATGAACCTGAAGATCTTTTAGCACAACTTATTCAGGTGCCTTTTTTTAACAGGGTCCTTGGATTGAGGCGGGTAAATGCAAATGAATGTGTTTGTGTATTGAAAGAATACACTTTTTAATACACTTTTGAATATACTCAGTGTGAATGTGTTATTTTATCATTTCATAGAGACCCTCTGTTATATGTTTCACTCAATATCTGTGCTGCTGTAGGTTCCAGTAGTTCATACTTCACAGCCACCACCCCACACGAGCCCCGCCAGAGAATTGCCACCCTCTCCACCACCAGCATGACCACACCTGTCCAGGGGGGCTACTCACAAGGGTGTGGTACCCCCTACTCACCAGCAACCCCTAGCTGGAGCCAAGCCCCAGCTACACCAGGCCAGGACAGCGTGCTGGTGGACCCTCCTGCGAATCACAGCTACACTCCTCTCGTCTCACCAAGAAAGCCGATACGAGACACCCAAAGAGGTAGGGACAACAGAGGTTCAAGCCTGGACGCCTCTGCACTCTGTAGTGTGCTTTGATTAACCCATCTGGGGGATCACTGACTTTAAATTTCATTGACATCGAATGGAGTGTAGTTACCAGTTGTACTGATAGAGATTATATGCAAGTTTGACACACTATAAGGAGATTTTTGTGAAGTTTTTTGGAAAATTAGGAGCTTTTTGTGGAAATTGAGGACAACGGACATGCATTGGTTGTATGTCCATTACAGTGGCATTTGAACGTGCGTGCACTGCATCCTTTGTTGGGATTTTTATGCATGTTGTACATGTTCAAAGTTTCCAAAACTATTCTATCAAATTTTGATCACTGTTGACCTGTTTGCAACTGACTCCCAGTCCCTCATAATCATTGTGATTTTGTAACAGCTGATCCAGTGAACAGTGCCCCCTACCCGCCCCGCCACCGCCTCCTGCTCCTGCCCCGGCCGACAGCCCTACGACAGCTGGTCCTATTCCGCTACTTCATGGATCCTTTCCCAGAGGCAGAAAGCCGTGCTCTCTTTACTGATGCTCAGCTGCACATCTGGGCTTTGGAGGGTATGTGGTGGACAAATGCATTGCAAGTGCACAGTCACTATTCAAACTCATCAGCACATGTTTGCGAAGGAGATTTAATCTTAACAATGGATTGAAATGTAATTTTGAATTGCTTAAACAACTTTAATAAGTCTGACAAATTACTAATGTGTGCTTCTTTCATGAGTTGACAAAGACTTTTTCTTTAATTTCTTGTACCTACTTACACCACATGAAGAAAGGTCTATTTCATGTTCGTTATTTGAGCAGTATTTTTATTTGATTTAAGTTTTGAATTACATGTCATATTGTAAGCATACAGTATTGAAGTTAACTTGTATTTTATTCAGTTTGTTTGTATTCATTTTTCCCTGTACTGGTTAAAGTCTATGAATGTTTCAGCGATGATACATCACTTTAGATCAGTAATCTTTGAAAAGTGTTGAATGACACTATGTACATGAGTAAGATAAAATACAAACGAGCATGATTTGCATGTGAATCCTATGTGCAGTGCTGAAATTGGGCATGACTGGTGACTGATTATCGTTTTCCTTCTTTCATCCCTGTCAATCACAGCATTGTCTTCTCTAGTGGCTGCCTCCTATCTGGAGGATTCCTTTGGAGTAGTCCAGTCATCTCTACCAGATATTCTTGCTGAAATGCTTGCTTTGCACAATGTAAGTCTCTATAATTATATTGCAAGATAACCCTCTGGCTCATGCACAGAAGTGTAATAATAGTGAGCATTATCTGTGACACAAAAGCCAAGATGACGCAGACTCCGTGGGTTGAACAACAGAAACAGCTGTCTCGCACATGTGCAGAACATCAGTTTTGGCCAAATTAGCATAGTCTCAGCATTCGCGTCGCAAATCTAAAGCTTGCTATTGTGTAAACAGCAGAGGAAAGAAGTCAAGGTGTCTGTCTGAAGCTGGAGAATCTATTGACCGATTCAGGTTCGTTGAGGGCAGCAGACAATTTGTGGCACTGGGCGCAGCCATAAGCTCAAATTGCGGTGTTGCAGCCGACCCCCCCTCCTCTCCCCCACCCCACTGGCAACATGTTTATCGCGCACTTGTAACAAAGGTTCGTGCACTAAGCAAGCATTCGCGCACTCAGTACGAGACGCCCATTGGCTAAAGCAACCATGCATCAGTTTTTCATTCCGTGCACGTGCTAATGTAGGAAGAGGGGTGGGGGAGTGGGAGGGGGGGTCGGCCGGGACACCGCAGTAATGGCGCTGCCCATGCCGATAATACACAAACCGCCTCACAGAATCAGTCAATACTGTCATATTTATGAGAAGCAACTTCATTGCTGTAGAATAACTCCTGGGAGCCCTCCAACCATTGAGCCCAAGGCATTATCACTGGCTAGATTGTGATTTTGTGTGATTATGATGAGAGCCATGACATTCTCGCATCTCATTAACATGAAGGCATGTGCCAGTGTGCATTGTGAGCATGCTCAGCTTTCACACACATTGAAAACTGAGTACCCTGACAGGAGTGTGTACCGAAAATTATCTTAATGTAACATATGGTAATAGGAGCCCAAGTTAGTCATTGGTAAGTATTCATCTTTTGTTGCCTCGTTGTCTTGTAAACCTGCACTGACTTTCAGAGTTGAACCATTTTCAGATTTTCAACTTGTTTTTGCCTAAATGCTACTCAGCTCTCCGTTTATCGTGCAGAAACTCAAAAGATATCTTATTCACACATTTCCTGTGAATTCAAATTTTGAATAAATTCATACATCATTGATACACTGCCATACATGTCCTGACTGTAAAACTGGGTTGTACAGTGAAACCCCGTTATAACGAGTTCGGTTATAATGAGGAACCGCTTATAACGAGGTGATCGTGTCGGTCCCGTTTTCCTTTGCGTGTAAACCTATGGCAAAACGAATCGGTTATAACGAGTTCGGTTATAGCGAGATTCCGGTTATAACGAGGACATTTTTGGCGCATCATGATAAAGAAAAACATAAGAAATTTGGTCGGATATAACGAGGTACCATTTTTTGACTTGCCGCTTTTCAAACACGTGACAAACGAAACATTGAAAATCGAATTCACGCTATCCATGTCTTTTTCCCGTTTTGCAGAGAACAGTTCCTTCCATGTTTTCTTCCAAACCACGCAATAAGACACACTAATACCATCAGATGTTCTACTAAATTATTAAACATAATCATTCGATTTTCTTTTTCGCGAGATCACACGCGTGCGTAATGTTGTAGGTCAGACCACAGCGCAACAAGGGAAAAAAGATAACGCACTCAAAAACTTTTCATTTAACGACACTCATGGCAAATATGGAAATTGGAATGCATGTGCAACTCAACAATTAATTATCCTTTCCATTTGTAGTCCTGACTTCCAGTTCTTTCGCTGGTGCTGGTTAGCAAATATGAGTGTATGATTATAGCCGAAATAATTAATGACTTCACGATCTCGCCGGGTGACAGTAGCGTAAAAATAAAACGCGAAGGGATTTTCGGAAGAAGATAAAGAACGCATCTTTAATCTCTTCGGGCGCAACGATAATACATTGTATGAGATTACAGCCGAAATGATTCATGAAATCATCGCATTCCCGCTGGGCACCAACAGCGTAAAATAACCTCGCAAGTTCAGGTAAACGACACATGTATGTTACTCTGAAATCATCGCGATCTTGCCGGATATGACAGTAGCGTAAAGATAGTTGAATAACGCATGTTAAGCTACTTTAATCAGTGTTCAGAAGAAGAAACAAACGCATTTAAAAATTTGAATAGATCTGGGTTTGTTCATTATCACAATTTTAACAACGCATTTCACAATGAAGATTCGACCTTCTAACTTCAATCCTGTCGCATATTTTTCAAGAACGGACGTACAAAACGCGAAGAAGAAAATGAACAACGCATCTTCAATCCCTTCGGGGGCAACGAACATACATTGTATAAGATTACAGCCGAAATGATTCATGAAATTATCGCATTCTCGCTGGGCACGAACAGCGTAAAAATACCCCGCAAGTTACGGTAAACTACGCATGTATGTTATTCTGAAATCATCGCGATCACACCGGTTGACAGTAGCGTAAAAATAGTTAAATAGCGCATTAATCGGTGTTCAAAAAAAGAAACAAACGCATTTAACAATTTGAATAAATCTGGGTTTGTTTATTATCACAATTTTAACAACGCATTTCACAATAAAGATTTTCTTTCTTTCAGAATGGTCTATGAGGAACAGATCTGCGTAAAAAGGATCACAACCTTCTAACTTCAATCCTGTCGCATATTTTTCAAGAACGGATGTACAAAACGCGAAGAGATTTTCGGAAGAAAAACAACAACGCATTTTAATCCTTTCGGGCGCAACGATCATGCATTGTATAAGATTACAGCCGAAATGATTCCTGAAATTATCGCATTCCTCCTTGACACCAACAGCGTAAAAATATCTCGCAAACGGTAAACAACGCATTTATGTTACTTTATTTGCGCTGGCGTTTAGAAAAATTTAACAAACGCATTTTATACAATCTGATTTTAATATAATATAGAAATAAAAATGATATAGATATAGGCCTAGAATAATTTCCCTTTATTCTCTCGATAATAATGAGCCATAATTGTGTAATAAAACGCAAAGGATGTTCTTAACTTTCGTTAATGGGTATATTATAACGTCGTCCTTATGTTTTTCTTTGTTTTTGATGCGTACGGTTATAACGAGGTAATATCGCCGGTCCCACGGACCTCGTTATAACGGGGTTTCACTGTAGTTAAAAGGAACTCTTCTTTCTTTCCAACCTTTCAGGCGTTGGAAAAACTCTTCAAATTGCCAACTCCCTTGACGTCACGGGACCCACGCGAGTTGAAGGTCACCAGAATTGGCCCAGCCCACCCTGATGACCAGCTGCGCAACGACCTGCGGACGACGGTCAAGACTTCTCTGCATAGGATCACTTCAACGTTCGGCCATCACATCAAGTGCGTAGCTTTGCCCTGACACACTTGAACATTCCTACTAGCCTGCTGGACAATGCAACTCTGGGATAGCTCGACCCTGGACAATATGCCCTGGCCGAGTTGTGCAGGGCTCAGGTTGTATTGTCCAGGAATGGGCTATCCGGAGGTAGTGTTTGTCCAGTATTGGTAAAAAAAAAAAAAAAAAAAGACTGGTCGTTCAAGGCTGTCATGTTTGAAAGTGTACCAGGAGGAAATGATTGTTTGTGCTTTGTATGTTTTTGCACATCGCATAAGGCATGATGTCTATCGGTCTATCAATGCATTATGACCTCCAACCTCTTAGCCCTTACTGTGCTTTATGTTGACTGGCATGTCCACTGGAGTGCTCTCTTTGCTGATTGCCACAGATTTGTGAAAAGTAGCTGCCAGTGAATAGAGATTACCTAATCCCCTTAGATCCCATTTGTCACCATGGCCTTTCTGTTGGACTGAGGCAAATTGATATGCCTGAGTGGGCTTGCTAAATCACAATTAAGTTTGAAGGAATTACTGGCATGCAGCTGATAAAAAACATGGCATGCTGCAGCTAAGTGTTAGCATGGTTCTAGGACAACTACCCCCTTAACAATTCCCCCAGACATGTCCCCTGACCCTAACCCCTAATCCTAATCCTGAACCTGATCCTGATCCTAACCCTAACCCAAATTCTAACCCTAAACCTAACCCTAACCCTAATCATTACTCTAACCCTATCACTAACCTGTATTTGACTGGGGTAATTGTCCGGAGGGAGGCCTGGGGTAATTATCCTGATGTGCTCATCACATAGAGGGTTAACAATGAGATTTCCCTTCATTCCTCTTCCACCTCCCAGGAGTGTACCTCTTGCCCCAGAGTACCGGAAGCAACTCACAGAGCTGATGGAGTACAAATTATGATACCAGAGGACATCACCCTAACCTGCCAGGCAAGGAGGACGTGTTTGACATGACAGTAAACCTTAAGAATTTTGCACATCACTTCTATCGTTGAATGTTTTTGTTGGTGCTGAGATTTTGTTTGTGGAGGCATGCTCTCACTTTCAGTGTGTCCGACTGCATTTGACAATGTGAAAGTGCTCTTGGTAGATCCACCCCAGTAATATGTGCAGTCTTACGAGAATGTGCGGACACATTTTAAATCAGCTGAAGACTTCTCTCGACCTACTTGTACAGGTGGTCTTTCAGCACAGTGTGCTTCCAAGACAGCTCTCATACACAGTTCTAAGACTCACACTGTTCTAAAATGGGTCTTAACTGCAGAGATCAATGTTGCTGCCCAAGGTATAATTTTGCATGGGCTTGCTAGACTGTTCTTGTTGGGCGAGGTAACAGTGCACCAAGTGTCAATAAACAAGGAGACATTTTGTGCAGTCTTTGTGATCACCACTGATAGCATGCACTCTTATATTTCAAGTGTGAATGGGTCTCAGATGGACAGACTTGACTGGTCAGCTCCACTGCAGATGAAATGCAGACCGTCTGAGAAGCAGACTACCATTTTCATTTGTAGATAACCTAAGCCAGTGAGATCGTGCGAGTGCACGTTTATTATTTTTGAGACAAAGAGACATATGTAGGAGTTCAGTGTCCTTTTTGAGAATTGAATCATGTTTTGTATCATGTTGACAGATTCATTGCAGAAAGTGTGAAATATGTGATATTTCAAGCAGAAGACTTGAGACTTGAGAGGAGCTTTTGAAAAGCAAGCGGATTATGGCCTGTTGTCAAGACAGTAATTGTCACTGTAGGTTATTTACTAATATTCACGTTGTTACAGTTTTCTTGCATATGTTAGTTGTCTTTTGCTGAAAGGTTAACCATTCTATTTTCTTTTTCTTTTTTTGGTTTAATGTTTCATGCCTCCCCTTAAAAACATTCCTTGAGGGGTAAGTTCACAACTAAAAACTAAGTCATAAGCCTCAAATCACAAGTATTTAGAGATGACCTGTAGCCTACATGTCAAGTTTTTAACATGTATTGGAAAGAATATGTATCTTACCCCCATCCGAGATGGGAAGTCACCAACTTAGATACAGATATTTTACTTCTTTCAGAATCACCCTTGCGGTTCTCTATTGTAAAATTAAAAATATTGCGCTCTCAAAATATTGCAGTGTGTACTGTAATTTTGCATTTTCTCAGAGACCACAACCCCAAGCACCTTCTAATCTGGAGATTCTCCCACCTGAACCCCTAGCAAACTGAAGACTCCAACTTGATGTGTGCAAAGTCCCTTGGGTCAATAGGGTTCTTATGCTATCTTAATGCTATCTTAGTGCTATCTCAAGCTTATTTTTCAACATACGATGGCACTATGTAGTGATTCAATGATTCAAATCATATATTTTGGCTTAATAAAACTTCATTTCATATATCATATGCAGATACTATTCATGCATGCATATGAAATTAATTTACATCTACAAAACCATACAAGCGGGAGAAATCTAATCTCAAGCGGGAGAAAGGGAGATTTTTCGGTGGGAGATCTCCCGTTGAAAGCAGGTGAGTTGGAGTCTCTGTTTTCTTTACAGAACAACTGATTGATGCCACAGTGATAATGTTATTGCGTGTAATGCGAGCAGAAGCCACTGTATATTGTAATTTAGTCAGACATCACTAGATTATAGTAAGGTAATTCTTCAAACAGTCAGTGCCTGGGATTTTTTCTTAATCTTCATCATCATAGTATAAATTGTTTTCAGATGTATTACTGCTTTGCTGTTGCTATCATGTTCATTGTGGTTTACAAAGTGAGCCAATGTTTTGTATGTGTTACATTTACCAGTATGTGAATTATAAAGTTAGAATAAGATGTACAATGTAGGTATAACTTCAATAAAGACAAGCCTGTTGAGAGATCACAAGGCCACGATGGCACCATTAAACATGAGACCATCAAGATCAAAGATGGATTTATTCACAGGCCTCATGTTGATATGCATTTATTTTATCTGTTCACTTCATATCGCTCAAACCTTACAGCATACTGGTAAATTGTCATGTGTTCAAGGAAGAAAAAAAAGGTTCAACATTGACCGCAGATGTTGCTGCTCTTTGTGTAATAAAACTTCGATAAAAAAAACCTAAATACTGTACTTGCAAACATAATTTTTGTTTGTTTCTCTTTTTTGTTTGGATGTTTTTGTTGCTGTTTTGTGTGTGTGTGCATTTAAAGAAATCATGACATCACACCTGTTGAGAAATGTGTTTTATATGCTGCCATTACTGTCTGTCTCTTTGGCATGGCTAAAAGAAAGTGAATATTCACTTTACATACATACATACATGCATACACATACACACACACATACGTACATATACATACATGTTGTACATACAAACATACATTCAGTATACACATGCACACTCACACACCTATATACAACTATGCATCTACTTGCATAGGTGCCAGAATGGGATCGCCTTCTTTAAGTGATGCATTTGAAGAGAAAAATAAAACAAATCACATAGATACATTACCCTGTGCAATATTACTACTTCATCAGATCTTTGACTGTTGTGAGCCGTTACTGATGTGGCCTGTAATGAAAATGAGATGCATGACAACAGATGCCCCTTAACAAATGTAGTTTGTATTCATGAATGCTTTTTGTTCATTTTGTGTATTGATTCTTTCTTTTTTTTCACAATTAGATCCATGTATTGTCAATGTGTAACTCCTTATCTCTTGTCATCAAAAATCACCATCCTTCCCTTTGTCCATCTCCTCCAACTACCCTCCAAATCGTGAGAATGGTCTTGGCAACCCTCAGATCATAACAAAAGAAACCTGATATTGATTATTCGAGTACTATGTGTCAAAAAAGATTATGCAGGGCACTCACCCAAATACGCAATGCACTTACAGCTCTATCACTAAATCCTGTGACAATAAGCTTTGATACCGTGATTCTTGACTATGTGGCTCTTTAAGACACATGTATGGGAGGCTAGAGTTGGAGTTTGGAGTAAACTTACCCTCATCAAACAAATTTAGATCCGTAAAGCCAGTACAGTGTGAGAAGCAGTCATTAAAAGTGGATGATGAAGGCTTGTCCAGAGAAAGGTAAATTTATTTCTATGTACTAGCGAAGGAGATGAGAGGAGAAAAGAGCAAGTGAATGAGACGGCAGAATTTGTGTTGTGTGTATGTTTTGCTGAATAGCTCAGATGATATCTACATGTAAATATGTGTGTGTGTTTGTGTGTGTAATTGATGCAGACACACACATACATGTACATCTTATATTTTTAATGTATGACTCACTTCATGATAGACACATATATAGCAAATATAAAATATTTCCCTTAGGGGTAAGTTTTGTCTTTCTACAGTGGTAATCTTGTTGCTGTTGATTTTGTTGTTTCTTCTTTTTCCTCTTATCCCACTTATCCTGAAATACCCAGTGAGTTGCTACGCATGTTTTATCTTGTTCCTAATTTCCCTCCATTTCTTTCATTCCATGGGTGTACAATACATGTATTGTATTATAGGACACATTTTTGTCCAGCTGCAGTGATAAGCAATGGATCATAACATTTTGGATGGACATACACATCTAAATCATTCCTAAATATATTTTTTTTTTACTGCTTACTATCTTGGTTTCTCTCCGTTTTGCTCTGTTTCATCATGTAAAGTTATCAAGTGCTTTGAAATGACATAGCAACTCCAGATCCACGACATCTAAGCATCCTGTACACAACTGAAAAAGAAATTTAAAGGGGAAGGCTAGTAACTGATCAGTGGGAATCAGTGGAAATGCTGGGAGATGATTGTTCCAATCCTTATGGGATTCATGCAAGCGTTCATTGTATATCTATTGTTGTGTGAAAATGATTTGCTTCAGAACGGTCTATATTCAAGTAATGTGCAGATTAATGCTCCGTCACTGACCAGGGACGCTAACCTGGAAGCATTAAACTGCACATTACTTGAATATGAGACCATTCTGAAGCAAATCATTTTCACACAACAATAGATATACAATGAACTCTTGAATGAATCCCATAAGGATTGGAATAATCATCTCCCAGCATTTCCACTGATTCCCACTGATCAGTTACTAGCCTTCCCCTTTAATGCATTATGAGAAATGATCATAAAATGATGTACCAGTATGTATCAATTTGTATTCATAACAAACTTCACACTTAGTTCAGTACAAATATCAAAGGCAGTGATAACAGCATATAACTGGATTTACGGATTTCAAAACAGTTGCTCCTTTCCCAAATGCGACCCCTACCATAAATAACAAATTTATTTTCACTCTAAATTCTGCATCTACTTATGCTGCATATGAAGAGGTGGATATCCAAGAATGTGTCAACCCAACCTCGTCATGCATTTGTATTAATTTTACTATAATTACCCTGCACACGAATGAACAGACTGCGACTCTCCATCACGTAAGCATAGCAAAACAGACAAAAATTACATTTCAGAGCACCACAAAGAAATTTCAGAAAATTGGTTTCAGATATCATATGGCAAGAAAGTAAATACATTTCAGTACCGCTTCATATGAATAATATGCAGTTGAATGGTTGTGCTGCAGTAATCAAATTATTGCTGTTGGGTGACGTGGCCTGACTGGTTTTTGTATTTCTAGTGCATCATCAAAAGTCACTTATGATGTAACATTAGATTCAAAGTAAGAGCTGTAACTGTCAGAAAATTTTAGTAACAAGGATCTCACTGAATTATTGAAGTCTTCTTTAACCTCCACAGAGTTTGCTGACAGTTTTAGTTCTTCTTTGTTGTTGCTGTTGTTGTTATTGTTGTTAAAATCTCTGTTGGCATTTGTGCTTGCTGAGTGAATGGTCAAAGCAAAATTTTGAAAAAACATGGCTGGACTACCAGACCATACCAGGGCAATTTGAATGTTAGCACACAATAAAGTCATTCTCAGGAAATTTGGGGGAGTTCATTTCCATTTCCAAAAATGTATTGGGCTGTCTGGTGCCACATCCTTAACTAAAACACAAAGAGAGAGTGAGTAAAAAAAGAGAGGAAATGTACATGTAGAATGCTGTTTCAATCAACAGTTGTCTGTGGGGTCTTCTTATTTGAATGTTCCCTATAATATAGAACAAATATTAGGATGGTTATATGGGATACTAATTCACTCTTGGTCAGAATCTAACATCTAATTGACGTGTTGAAGTTACTAATCTTGACACAATTGAATATAAAATATATAGAGACATTTGTTTTTGTTCTTGTTTGGTGTGCACCAAATACAAATGATCATCAAATGCAGAAAAAAAATACATATTTTTAATATCAAGCTTCACTTTGTTTTCATGCATTGTACCTTTAACTTTTGGCCAGAATAGACCACTCTTCCAGATATCTTCAAAGTGCTTTATGTTCATGAACATTCATGGATCCCTGCTACTTTTGGTCCATCCAGATAATTGAATTTCATTTTGTATGCTTGAATTATTGCTACATCACTTAAGGTATGTAAGCACCAAAACACTATTTATTCTGTTGTGAAATACATAATGTATTATATACAGAACCGACAATGGAGTACATTGTATGTTATCAAGAAATATTAGTTTGGCAAGAGGCTAGCAATTGCTACATTGATTTGAAATATACAGGTAAAGATCAACATTTCAGAAAACACAGTAAAATGCACTTTCATATGAAGATTCTGTAATATTCGTGAATTCACAATGTTTTTACGTATGTCTTCTCATATTTGTCCAGATTCACAACGCAGCAATGCACTAGAATGGGTAACAATAATCTGCTTCTTCTAACACATTTGCAAAACAAATTCCTTGGGATAGAGCTAGAATATTGTACAAATGTTTGCATTTGAGGTACAAATGTTTGCATTTGAGTTACAAAGAGTACTGTCTAGAGTGGTAGCATACATTTCAGTCACATGAATCATACAATAATAGCTGTACAATATTAGTACATTTGTATGTATGAGGAAGAATGCAGGAGGCAGAATATCTTGTGGTAAGTAAATCTACTTTTCAAAGAAATAAATTCTCTGTAGTTACGGTGGAGGGATTTGGATGAAGTAAAGTGCCTGCCCGCATGCTAGTGCCAGTCTTTCACGAGAAAGACAGGTCAGGTAACAAAAGCTACTTTTAAGCGAAAGTCCTTCTCCAGCAAACTGTGCAGTTTCCTTCAGATCCAATCCATCCAGTCGGTAACGAGAGAGTTTGTATCTGCATTCAGCTATTCGAGGAATCCAAAGGATCGTGAGGATGTAAACCCTGTCTTCCTCATCCACGGCAATAAACAACTCTTCACCAAGACTCCCTGAAATGCTGTTCCCCCTCTGACCATCACGGTCAAAGACGGTCACTATACTCGGCCAGTAGGAAGCTGTGACAATCACTCCGGACTTGGTTGGAAACGCCAGCTCCGGTCTTCTTTCTGCTGTCGCCACAGTCTGTGCTAATTTCCCAGATGTCGGTTCATAGATGTAGACTGCTCCGTTCCATTAGCCACAAGGATTTCATCTGAAGAGGTTATGCCAAACTTTAGGCAATTATTTTTGGTGGGGCATGTGATGGTAAACACTTCAAATCCGTTAGGACTATAGGCGCGGATGTCGGTGAGATTCGAGCACGACAACAGCGCTGTTCCATTTGACAGGAAAGCAATATCTGGGTAGCACTGTTGAGGAATATACTGCAAAGGCAGTATACTACCACTGGAATCGATCAAATCTATTCCCTCGGTGTTCATGCTCATGTATCCAAGTGCTACACTATCTTCTGACAGTGCTGCCATTGCCGAGGAATCTCCTCTCAGTGAAACTTCCTTCAAGACATGAAATGCAAAGATGGGAATGTTGACCAGCGCAAAGACATTTTGACCAATAGGAGCGACTTGCTTGCGACAAGCCCTCTCCTTAACTTCCGCTGCTGGACCATCATCAATTTCTTCCTCCAGAAGCATGTCGAGCTCAGAGCACAGCGACTCGTGAGCAGCCAAGTTCTCTCCCTGTAAACTTTTTAACTCATCTGTATCCACATCTTTCAGTAATCTGTTGATTTTCTTTATCTTTTGCTGATCTCGTTGCTTAAGTCTATCGAGCTCCCTATTGTATCCTGAATGTAGGGTCTCGATGTCATACAACAATGCACATTCCAGATCTCTGAGCTGCCGAGGACCACAGGCTTGTCTAACATCTACTTTCAGTTTCTCCATGGCCAAGGCAATTTCTTGCTGCTTCTTTTCCACAATTTGGATATTGCTGTCGACACATAGCACCTTGTACTTACTTTCCTCGACCAGGGCATACACCTTGCCCTCTAGCTCCTCTTCATAGGCCATGCGATCAGTTGTCTCGTGCTCGACATGACTCGTGGGAACAGAACAACACTGCTCTGTCTCCTCAGCACTGGTCTTAGAATCCATTTTTTCTCTAGAGCTGGTTTCTCTGCATGAGGCAGAAATGTGTCAATTCTATGCGATGTTTCTAAAATTAGTGGGCTAGAGAATACTCCAGTGTGCATGCACCACTGAACACCAAAGCCATTCACGACAAAGCATGCATATCGCTGATCATCTGCACCCTGTGCCTGCAAAATAAAAATACAATGCCAGAGTCATTGCAAATAGGGCCTCCTTAAAAAAAAAATGGGCAATTTGTTCCTAAAATCTGCTAAATCATGAAATCAATTTTGATACATCAAATCATATGTAGGACCCCATAAGCCGGGCCATCGTGGGAGGTGTTATGTTGCATGTGCATTTGCAATACATTCTTTTTTGCACTTCCTTCCAGCGTCAAATATTTTAAGAACTTTAACTAGACAGACATGGGAACTGTGGAACATATCACCAGGTACTTCAATAGACAAACAAACAAAAAAATTCTGACGCTGACAATGAATTGCATGTAGCAACATGATTTACATACCAAGGAATGGCGTGGGCGACCGAGTGTCGGTGCCAGGCCGCACGCACTGCACTGCTCTGTTCAGCTCAGGACATTCACTCAGCTCGAAGTAGCTCTTCGACTTCGTTTATGGGAGTGATGTCACAGCCTATTTTGTTTCGTTTGGAGCTGTCATTTCACTCTAAGTCTTTTTCCCCGCAAAAGTTACATGTCAAGTGTCTTGCACATAAGGGGAAAGTGGAAGTTGGTTTCAGATGGTGTGAAGAAAGCGGGTTGGCAAGAATGACCAGATACCATGTACGGTTGGGTTGGTTGGGCTGCAGATCTATATGCAGGCTGGGCTGTTGATGTTTACACTACGATCTCGGTCACGTAATGCATACGGTTCCGGGTTTCCCCTCACACGCTCACTGAAGAGAGTAGTCTAGATTCTGGACTTTTTTTTTCACTTTCCGTCATGACAAGCACTAACAGGCGGATATGTACGTGGGCACACTCACACACCCCATTTATACAAGGTCACAATACTTGAAGACTACTAGTACATCATGTTGCGTTTTGCTTGTTGCACCATACCGACAGAAAAAAAAATTAATAGTCAGGAATCTTAGACTAAAAGCTACGAAGAGGGAGACACACGCCTCTAAATTAAAACAATTTGCAACAACAACGGAGGCACACAGTTTTGTTTTGGTTTTTCTTTTTTAATGATAGGGATCTGCATTGTAGGCCTATGTAAATATTATTTGATATTTATTATATGGCATAGGAAAACTTGCATGATTAATATGGAATGATCGAATATGAACACAGTATAGGCCTACAATACAGCAATATTGATGAGTAGGTGGGGAAAAAAAATATATACTGGTATGTATAAAAATATACAGTATATAGAGTAACAAACTGGT
Organism: Diadema antillarum; assembly: GCF_040938485.1. Taxonomy (NCBI): domain Eukaryota; kingdom Metazoa; phylum Echinodermata; class Echinoidea; order Diadematoida; family Diadematidae; genus Diadema; species Diadema antillarum. The sequence continues at coordinate 1,357,744 of NW_027271783.1, read as the reverse complement.
ACTGGTAATGCATTTTTGGCCAATAAAGCACAAGTTTATTCGAAAATTTTTGGCGTCTAATTATGCTTTCGTCAGGAGTCTTGTCAGGCTCCTGAATCTGCGTAGGACGCTGAAAATTTGAGTCGAATAAATTCATGCTTTATTGGTCAAAAATGCACTACCAGTTTGTTCCTTCATTTCTTCTTCATGGAGTCAATACGTGATAGCTCAACATGTTCAGTATATAGAGAGATATAGATAGAGCTGGCCTACCCATCCTAAGTCTATGTACCATACCAGTATGATACTGCAGCTAGTGTAATTGCTGTTAGTAAGAGAGTGGACCCGTTCTTTTGTGGTTTTATTTCCTGTAAATTGTGAGGAAATCAACATCCATGCTACAAACCATATTATAGGCCCTAAACAGGACAGCTGGTATGGTCAATAATTATTCTTCTTCAAACTATTCAGTGTTCATAATCTTTTCAACTTATTCATCCACCCCATGCCTATAATCACCCATAACCATAACGTGTGTGTGTGTGTGCACATATGTAAATGTTGTGTGTGTGTGTGTGTGTGTGTGTGGGTGCACAGTATCTCGGTCATAAAACAATTTGTTGAAACATCTATATGTTTCTGTACATGCTAAAAAAAAACCACCAAACAGCAAAGAAAGAATAAGAAAACACCTTCCAAGTTTATGATACATCAGGGCACTGCATATTGATTTGTAATTTTAAAGTATTGTAAATGTGAGTAGGTAAATTTACTCAGGAGTAATGGAATGTTGAACAAGTAAATGTTGTACTACAGTCAGTCAATAACATGTTTGCCAAGTTTGCCATAACACTCCTGCAGTAAGTATAAACACACATGTTACAAAACCTAAAGCAAACAAATGTGCACATGCAGCGCTGTGCTCATTGCAAATAGAACCCTACATGTGTATGTGGTGAACACTTTTTGTCCTATTACTGAAATATTTATTTACTGGTACAATGTCAATAGAACTTAAATATATATTAGGTTTGCCAGGGTTAACGTACAAGTTGTACCAATTTCTCTTCATGAATTTGGGTGTTTCTTTGTCAAAGATTATAGAATCAGAGATTAGTTCTTTTTTTTCACAGAAAAAAAAATATTAGAATACCACATTGAGAATAATACACTTGAAAAAAGTGTTATAAGCTCTAACACTTTCACACACAGAAGGGGGGGGGGTCACATATGCTGCACACATACACTAAACACATCACACAACATGTATACAAACACACAAACACATGTATACATTCACAATCACACACACAAATACACATGTAAATATGAACACTAATTCAACCACCTCCAAAATAAGACAAAATGATTCCCATTTCATGTTTTCAAAGAATATAACTTAATTGCATATAAGTACAAACACGACACTCCATCTACATATGAATATACACAAACAGTATGGAGGTACACATTGTATGTCAATCCAATTTTACTACAGCACCAGTAAAAAAAAAAAAGTACAATAAGACAATATAAACATGGGCTACGTCTAAAGAAAGCTGAAGATTTGTTTGAAACCTAGGGTACTATAAGAAGTTACATATTACATTATTATATTCATTTACGCTATAGGATATATGCAAACAGCTTCAAAATAGTTTGTATGACACAAAAATGGCAAAATGGCAAATAAAAGCAAAACACAATCTTGATTTCAGACCAGGGCTGCCCAACCTGGTGCAAACATAACTCTCCATTTTGTCTTTTGATATTGAATACCAAGGTATTGTAATATTGATATTTGTGACTGAAAGCCAAATAAATAGCAGTATAATATTAATAATAATAATTGTATAGCTAGGTTATATCAAACAGATAAAAAGGATACATACAAGTACTTATGTCTGTGCAGACTCCACATTCATAGTGCTCTTTATGTCTTGTATTTCAGATAATTCACAAAGTGGCAAAGAAAGGCAAAACAATAATATTGACTTATCATAGATCTTTGAAGAGGTTCATCTGATTGGTGAATCTCTAATAAAGGCAAATTTCATTAGTTCACAATAAAAATCTTTTACCTTGTAGGAGCTTTCGCCTACTAATATAGACTGTACATAGCATCGATATCGACCTGTTGAGGATGGGCTGATTTATGCACAACACACATTTCCCATAGACATTTGCCCAAGTATACTCAAGATGCAACCTCAATGGGTTAAATAGGTGAAATGAGAAATGTACAAGTACAGTTATAGAAAGTGAGGCCTGTTGTGCAGATTTATCATTTGCAGAGTTGGCTTACCAACTCACCAATATTTTGGGCAGCCTTCAGCAAGTATTCTGTATATTATTTTTCTTTTATCCTTATCCCATCTCCCTTTAAACCCTACCAACATTTCATTACAGCACAGAATGATACCAAAATATCCAAACAAAATCTTGAGGTAGATCATTTGTATGCTACTCCTTTGTGGTAGATTTTATTTGCCCTTTCATTGCTTGTGGACAATTTTTCCAGAATCATCTTAAGACTAGATAGTTTTAAACCTACATTTCCAATTGGCGTTCTGTAATAAATGATCCATAACTGGAACTATAATCATATTGAGCCATTCAGAATTTGTGTTTGAGACTACTCTTCCACTTTAATTGAGTTTGTAAAGATGTATTGCTACCTTGGAAATCAAGCTTTCTACTTTAACAAGTTTTGAATGGACAAAATATCAAAATAATTGGATATTTTGCTCATAACTGGTCATTTTAAGGCTCTGGGGAAATACCGGTATCCTACAATCCCATTTCATTTCAAATTCAAAATGACAGTACAACTCAAAACTGTGCATTTAGCTACTATGGGAACAATTTTTTCATCATACCTTTGCACTGCTATTTATTACATTTTAATGCCCACAAGTATACAATTGTACAATCACTGATAATTCCAAAAGCAGAGCAGAACTTATTTAGTTCAAACATGGATGCCAAAGAGATGAGCAGCATATTATATGTTTATGCATTATGAAATATGACTGAGGAAATAAAGACAGATATCTATTCATGAAAATCCCTATGGCTTGCCCATCTCATTGGTGAGGTATGCTGCATACACTAAATATTTGGTGATGTTTTTATTTTTGCAAATTTTGTGGGCCGGGTGCTATTCATGAATTTAATTAACACATAAATTCATCAACTCTGATCTCGACATCAATTGTGATGCACACGCATGCATTTCTCTGTTCAATACTGTACACCATGATTGCAAATTTAACCACTTGCGAAATTGTTGAGAATTCTCCATGTGCAAAAACTCACAAAATATATATGGCATATATGCAGTACATGTTTAGATTAAAGTCCTGTTACTGGAAAGGGAGGGGGAGGAGGGGGCTTAAAGAAGAAAAGTTGGTATAGTAGAGTAAAGTATACATACATTAACAAAATTGAAATCAAAATGTTTCAATAACCGAATCACTGCCTTCAACATTGTTAATCCCTCTTCTGTACTGATATTACTTCATACTTACTGGAAAATAATAGCTGGTTCCATTTTTCCATTGCACTTAAAGATGCTAATCTGATAAACCACAAATGTAAACAGCATACAACTGTTCGTATACATTCTAGACAGAAATTGATTTGCTCAGAATGGGGACATTCCAAAAGAACCTGCAAAGTGGCTGTCAAGAGGATGAGCACTTTGTATTCACGTCCAGAACTGTATTCAGTCTCTTCAACAATGATAAATTAGTAAAGTGCATGTAATCATAAATATTACTGTATACTCTCCCTTAAGTAAGCATTATCACATTGAAACAATTACAATAAACATTAAATCCTAATAACTGAATGCTAGTAACAATATTTCTGCATTGTTGTTTTTCCCCATCAGCAGTGTGTACTTGCCTGCCTAGAGTAGGCCATAATTGTAGACTGCTGTTGAAGGACATTGTTCATAAACAAGAACCCTGTCTCCTGCATGGCTTAATGAGCTGTAGTCAAACTGGTCACTCAGCATTTGGAAGAAAAAGTGTACACTTAAACACTAATAATACAGGTGTCTTCCATTATAACAAAGTCTTCAGGATTTACATTTTTCTTTCATTGTATCAAAAATTTCACAATAGCTGAATGAAAAGAGATAATATATTATAATGACGATAATTTTGGGACCTGAATTTTTACTTTGTTGGAACAAAATTTTACTATAGCTGTGTTCAGAGCACTCTGTACATAATAAGCATACATCGCAATCCCCTATTTTAAAATAGGTGTCTGTTCACTGTTGCTATGCATTCAAACTGGTGGAACTTGGATAAAGTAGAGAGTGCAAGCACTCACTAAAGCTAACATATTGTCTTGGAGACAAACTAGATAACAGAAGCTGCTCTTTAAGGTCAGCTTTTCTCCTGCAAATTGTGCAGTCTCTTTCAGATTTAGCCCGTCAAGCCGGTAGCAAGAGAGCTTGTAACTGCACTCAGCTTTACGGGGAATCCACCTAACAGTGAGAATGTAAATCCTGTCCTCCTCATCCACATCAACAAAGAAGTGTTCCCCAAGGCTCCCCAGAATGCTGTTCCCTCTTTGACCATCACTGTCAAAGGCCGTCACGATGCCCGGGTACGAGGAAGTTGCCACAATTGGCCCAGCCCTTACAAAAAAGAACCATGGTTTTACCATGGTAATACCATGGTATGGTAATGAACCATGGAAACCTGGTAATTTTGCCCTGGTAAAACCATGGTACATTACCATGGCATTACCATGGCAAAATACCATGGTATTACTGCTCTTACCATGTACCATGGTATATTACCATGGTATTACTGTGCTTACCAAATACCATGGTACCGGTACCATGGTACAATACCATGGTATTTCTGAGGTGATTTTACCATGGTATTACCATGGTATTACCCTGGTATTACCATGGTATTTACAATTTGAAAAGAAAAATAACATTAATGGTCGTGTATTTTCAGCATGCAGTACTAGTATGTTACCTACATAATTCCTACATACACCTGTTTCTACACTATTGTACAAGACCTACATCCTAATCTATACAGGTCTACCTATCTGTATACCTAGAGTATACATCCTATTCCTAGATACATTGCTAGTGTATCAGTTCTTTATATATGGGCTGATATCTGAAAAGGTTTAAGGCATGGTTACTAACTACATGTCATGCATAATATTAGTCCTATCAAAATATGAATATGCATTGTTATAACACAAGTTAAAATAGTTGGTAACAAAAGAGAAATTTCCCAACATACTTCAAAGTTTAAACCCAGAATATATACTTTGGGTTTTTATGTCTTTTATCTATTTTCTCACCTTTTGCATGTTAGATGCTCTCTCATGAATATTCATGAGCGATACAGAAACCAAGTCAAAACATGGTTCGTGCAACTTGAATCAACTTGTGTTACATTTTCCAGTTGGGTTAATGAGGTTTAAACTGCATGGGAAGAAGTCAGTTCTTGGTACCATGGATATATTAGTACTAACCGGGTGTTTGCACTCACCCACACCCCCCACACACACACACAAGCACACACATACACACATACACACACTACACACATTCACACATATACTAAATACAGGCTGTAGTACATTTATTACATGAACATACCGGTATAATATTTTGGGTCGTACTTGGAATTTGTATGAGATAACACACAATGTGAATTAGTTCCAAAACTTTGCTTATCTTTAACGGGCCAGGCTTATTTGGCTATAAATGCTAAAAATTGCATTTTGGGAGGGAATTTCGCCTCCCCCCCCCCCCCCCCTCCACAAGATCTCGACCATTAGTATTACGATCGTAGCGAAATTTGGCCCAAGTTACAACCACATTGTAATCCACAAAATTATGTGTTATATATCTTATAATATTTTTTTAATTGTCAATTTCTAATTTTAATTCATCAATTAATTATTTGTGCAAATTAGGCCCATCATCTTATTTTAGCCTAATTAAGAGCATTAAGAGTCTATTTCTTAATCATTTGTAAGTCTGTTTTTACATGTTTAAAGACCATGCATCAGACATTAAAGGACTTCCAAAAGCCAATTTATTATGTATATGATTTTTTTTTTAGTTTCAAATGTATTTCTTTGTTTTTTATTGTTTCCTTTGTTTTCTTATGAGATTCTCATTGACCACTTTTATACCATAATTAGCATAAGATCAATCAATCGCAGTGATTAATGTTACAGCAGTGATAGCACCAGGGGGCCCCTTCTTTAATTTTTGATAAGATAAAAATAAATAAATAAAAAGAAAACAAAATGAAAATGGGCGTGTCTGCCCCCTTTAATTGCGGAAGTGGCACCATGACAGATCCCTCCCCCATCCCCACCCCCACCCCATTTACGGAATTCCTGGATCTGCTCCGATAAAGAATAGTCAGATTTTTAAAGAGTTTCTTTGTTGCTGTTTTCAATCAATCTTTGCGTCGATTTTTTTTTCAATCGGAGAAGGGACCGTACTTCACAAGCTTTGTCTTTTTAGTGGGTCCCTGCTTTTTTCACACAATGCATATTTCATTTATTTCACTTTTGTTACCTCAGCAACCACTGCATTGTACCCCTACTTCAATTCAATTACTCAATTTTCAATTATTGCTTTCTCTGTACAAATTACATGCATTCTACTTTCATTGAAGAAAGCGAGATTTATGTTCACCAAATAGATTATTTTGCTGTGGAAAAAACAACAATGAATTTGAAGTTGAACTTGAAAAAAAGTCAGGAAAATGTCTCATGACAGGGTTTCTTCCATCGCAGACTCGAAACATCGAGGGTGGATTCCGCCCTTCCCTCTCCTGCCACGTCCCTTAGAGTTTAAGGGGTTTACCTTTAGAATCGGTTGATATATATTTTGATTTTTCCCATTCGTTGCAAGTATACTCATAATGGTCCAATAGTTTTGACTGTAATGTATTGGTACGTTTATAATCGTTTAAAAAGTGGAATCAATTGGTAAAACTGCTAGATTTGATGAACTGGTATGAACTTCCCCAGTCATGCCAGTTTGATACATTACCCGGCTGGGTTCTACTAACTGTTACAGCCTAAACTTTATCAAAGTGCATGTAGGTTAAATCTGCATTGCTTTGAAGTTGAATAAATCTATCAGTTGTGTCAAGTCATTTGCAACAGATATACAAGAGCCTGGTTCAAAAAAGTTGAATCTGCTGGAATCATGGAGTTGATGTTTTAGTATGCCAGTTCTTACTGGTAAATCTGCCAGTTGTGTCCAGTCGATTCAACCTGCACCAAATTGGTCCAATTTTTTCGGGGTCATCCCACAAGTCATACGGCCCACAAGCTCGACATTGCATCATGGGGCTTATTGTAAAAGTGTCGTGGGCCTTATTTACCTAGTGTCGCCGTCATGTGGGCCTTGTTCGCTAGGTGTCAAATTCATGGGTTGTTTGATTTGTTGGCTGTATGATTTGTGGGTGTCGAACTCGAATGTGCACTCATTGTTTGTACTGTAATCAACTGGTTGTTGTATGCCATTTCACACAATTTCTTTCAAGTGGATCATCAACTGAAAAATCTGCTTGTTGTGTCCAGTTGATCCCACTTTGTCTAAGGGCATACTTTGGTCTATTTCTTCCTACTGGAATCAACCAATAGGCTTTAATGTTCCAGTTTACACAATAGATCTAATTTTTTTAATCTGTCATTTTCATTAGAATAGTTCAACTGTTAGTGGTATGGCAGGGCCCTGTGGTATAGAGCAGCGACAACACTGGAGAGGCTCTCCTGGATAAGACCTTATTATTATTATTATTATTATTATTATTATTATTATTATTATAATTATTATTATTATCATCATCATCATTATTATCACCAGTACCACTATGCTACTACTATTAGGTATGTTGTTATTACACACATGTAACTCACTCATCACAGTTTGATCCATTTGTTCAAACTGGAGTCATCTATGTTTTCTCAGTGTACCAGTCCATTCCATCGCTTTCAAGTGGAATCGACTGGTAAATCTGCCAGTTGTGTCTAGTCAAGTTCAATACAATTATTGTATCTATACAGGAATCGGGTAGTTGATATTTCAGTATGACACTTTATTCCGTTTCTTGCAATTGGAATCCAGTGGTGAATCTGTAGGTTATGTCAATGAATTCTAATTGGTAGACAATTGCCTAGTTTATTTCATTTGTTTCAGTCTGTCAGTTGGAATGAAATGTTAGTTTGGAGTCAACTTGTCTAAGTGGAGTCAACTAGTGAGTCTGCTAGTTGAACGACATGTTTTCCAGTTGGTACAAATAAAACTTCATAATCAATGATTTAGAGCCAGGCCATAATATTCAGCTGGAATTGATTGGGGGTTTTTTTCAGCGTGTGCCAGCTCATTCAATTTAGTGTCAGCTGGAATGGCGTGAGTTGGTATTAATTTTCATCTTTAATTGTATGGTAATTCACACCATGGTAATGTGAACGAGTATCGGCCTACTTCCAGTTTGCAACTATTTGAACAAGTTGGGTCAAACGGATAGCTATAATGGGACCATTTTTTCCTTGTGATACCAGTAGAGAATGTACCTTTTTTCGTCATTATTTGACATTTAAAAGGAGTATACAGTACTGGATGAGATGAGGATTCAGCTTGTAACATTTTGCGAGATATTTAGAAACCACTCTTTGAAATGATAAAGAGCAGAAGAGGACTCAAACGTTTATTTAATGAAAACAGGCTGAGAAATGACTGAGATATCTAAAAACAAATTAAAACAAAGAGCTCCTTATGAAAGATGGGGCCTGTCAATTTCATTTTGATTTTTTTTTTTTGGGGGGGGGGGGGTTGGTAATCTCAGCCATTTCAAGACGAATTTTCTTCAAAACGTTGAATCCTTCTTGAAATTACAGCTGTATATGCTCTTTCATACACTTTATTTCATGAGAGGTTTATCATCTAACAGAAAAAAATAAGTTGTAAATCTGAATCCTCATCTCAACCAGTACCTACTGTACAGTCCCTTTCAGCTATAAGAATATCATAATTGATATGTTGTTGTTGAACCATGGTATCACCATGGCTATTTTTGTGTACCCTTAGAAATACAGAAGATGACAAAAAGACTATGGTTATATATGCTGCGGTACGATTAAAGACCCTGTGGTTGTAGTACATGGTATGATGGTTATCATAATATATGGTATCTCCGTGGTTATTCTATGGTACAAGTAGGCCTAGTAGTGCCAGAACCGTGCCATGGTATGATGGTTATTACATGGTATATCCATGGTTAATTAGTGCAGCGATACTGGGGAAATTCCTTATATACCATGGTTATTTTATGGTACAAGTGGTAATACCGTGGTGATGCCATGGTATGATGGCCATAACCCGGCATCACCATAGTTATTTTATTGTACCTGTATAGTTATACCAGGCAAATACAGTAGATGGCATGGTTTTTCCATGGTACTGGTAGTAATACCATGGTAGTGCTATGGTATAAAAATTATAACATACTATTACCATGGTTATTTTGTGTCGCCTATGGTAAAACCATGGAAATACCATAGACTTCACAATTATTCTATAGTATACGTATCAGTACCATGGTCGTGTCATGGTATTGACAGTTTACCATGGTTTTTCTGTGGTATCACCGTGCATCACCATGGTTTTTCTGTGGTACTCATAGCAATACCATTGATACCATGGTTTTACTATGGCAATTGAGGTTTTACCATGGTTTTTCTGTGGTATCACCATGCATCACCATGGTTTTTCTGTGGTACTCGTAGTAATACCATCGATACCATGGTTTTACTATGGCAATTGAGGTTTTACCATGGTAATACCGTAAATTTCATGGTTATTTTTTGTAAGGGAGCCCTTGTTGAGCGTGCTGCTTCAGCCCTGAAATCTCCCGTAGAGATCGATTGCTCCAGTGTTCCACTCATAGATTCAAAGATGTAGATATGCTGGGTGGTATTGGCAATAAGAATTTCATCTGAAGAAGTTACGCTGACATTTGGGCAAGAATATTTGGTGGGGAGAGTGCTCTTGAATAGCTCAAAACCATTGGGGCTGAAGGCACAGATGTCCGTGGCATTGAGGCTTGGCGCAACTAATGTCTCATTGGAGAGGAAGGCAACATCAGGGTAACACTTCGAAGGAATGTATTGCAGAGGTTGTGTGCAACCTGTAGAGTCTATCAAGTCGATTCCTTCCCTGCTGCGTCTTCTGTATCCCAGCGCCACACTGCCCCCAGGGAGACCAGCCATGCCACTAGATGTGGACCGCAATGAAACACTCTTGGTGATGTGGTACGGTAAGATGGGAACATCCACAACAGCAAAGACATCTTGACCTGCCGGAGTGATTTGTTTGCGAAAGGCTCTCTCTTTGACTGCCACCAGCACTGCATCATCGACTTCTTCCTTCACAAGATTACCGAGTTCACTGCACAATGACTCATGAGCTGCTAAACTCTCTGTCTCTAAATATTTCAACTTGTCAGTAGCCACTTGTTTCATCATGCTGTTCAGTTTGCTTATTTTTTGCTGGTTTTGATGTTTTAGTGTATCAAGCTCCTCATTGTTATGTCTGTGGAGACTCTCGATCTCATATATCAGGGAACATTCTAAGTCTTTCAGCTCTCGTACACTGCAGGCTTCTCTGACCTCTGTTTTTAGATGCTCCATGGCAGAGTTTATCTCTTGGCGCTTTTCTTCTGCGACTTCTACATTTCTGTTGAGATATGCCTTCATGTCCTTGCTTCGAAAATCAAGGATACGCACTTTCTGCTCCAGATCATCTTCAAACTGCCTGCGTTGTATCTTCTCGTGATCAGAATGAGTTGATGGAACACAGTCCGAACAGATGTAGACTCTGCACTCTTCACAGAACAGCTCCTTCTCCAAATTATGAACCCTGCATCGTGCACCTTGTTGAATGCTCTCCTTTGCTCCCATGTTTGTATTCAGCGGCACGCTGGGCAGTACAGTACGCCTCAGTACCACCGTGTGTCTAAACGATAACTAGCAATAGATATCACACATATTTCTTCTACATAAGTTCATTGTCATTGGTGGTGAAGCACTGACTAGATACACAGACCAGGTGACAACACATTCTCATCACAGTCACTGTACACAAGTGTGTGCTTTGCACGGCGTCTGGTCGGGCTGAATACAAGCTCAAACAATTACTCCAGATCCAGTCCAAGTCCAAAACAAGCTAAATTTACATGTGAACACGCAATGCCAATGGTGCTACTGTACTGCTGATCCGACCGTCGGTTGCATGCATCCGTGTTACTGGAGAAAACAGCAAAGTGAAACTGCAGAGCTGACACACCAGCCACATATTTATCTAAACACGAGTCTTTGAATCAATTCCTTTTATGACTAAAAAGAATATGTTGGCTTAGAATTTACATGCACAACGTACACCGCCACCGGCCCGGTATTTACTCAGTTCAGTAGTTGGACACGTTTTAACATGCTTTCGTGCTCACGATCAGGCAGGTGCAGGCAGGCGCAGGCGGGCGGATATCACATCATGCATGGCAACTCTCAGTCAGCAAGGTACTTCAGATCGAATTTAGGCAAGTAAGATGAAAGCTTTCAAGCAAAGTGTGCAATACGGCCGGAATACCCGTCGATTCTTGTGACCCTGAGCCGGTGTGGTGACGATCCCTGGCCCTGCCCTGGGGTGTTGCTGTTTTGGACTCTCCCAGGCCCAGCGCAAAGACTTAGCGTAAACGGAGAAGGGTTTTCCCCCTTGTGAAACACGAACTATGATGGCGCAAGCACTTCGACCTATTCTGATTTTCAGACGGGGTTATAATTTCCTGAATGGACGGAGCGAATGGACGCTTTCAAAAAGGAAGCAACAGGTTAGGCTGTTGTCGAGGAACATCCATTATTCTTATCCTAGTAATTAAAAAAAGAAAAGAAAAAGAAAAGGTGTTGGAGCTTCTATAATTACATTCCCTCTATATAGTAGCTGTTGCGAATGACGGCATAGTTTATGATTATGAGGTATTGAAGGAAATTACAATGGTTTTATTATGTGGCCAAAAATGATAAGGCCAAGTAAAAAAAGAAAGTAGTTTCTCGTCCGGGTTTTTTGAGCAAGGCGATGAGGGAGGTCCTTACTATTTGATATCTTACTATTTTTTCGAGGATTGTCAAAATGAAAGTAATATGTGTTTCTCGTCCGGTAATTCTGAGAAAGGTAACGAGAGAGGGCTTTACTATTTTCTATATCCAATTTATGAAATGAAATATCACTCTGGTAGCTGTGCTTTGAGAGACCAGGTCCCAAGTGTATGTCTTGCCTGCACTCTGTGCATTTTCAACCAAATAGATATACATGTATTGTCGCTATGTATACCATACTTGAAATGAAACTTCATGAATGCAGAAATACATTTGCTTTTTCTCTCCACTACAGATGTCAAGGGAAAATGACCATCTTAATACTGGTATTTAGTGTTGTAATGGCATTTCTGATACCAGTGTACTTGCAATTCTGATGTATTGTGCTATTAATTGAAACAGGTATAAAACATTCTATCAACAAATGTACGACTGAAATAAATTCCATGATATTCAAAACACTGCTTTATCATTGTGTTTGTGACTTTTTGTGTCCACACAGCTGGTATGTTGTATCTGCATCTCTTCACAGTACAATTGTAGCACATTCAACTGGAAACTGGCTGGTACAATTGCAGATGGATGTCAAAATGATACTGATATGGCATTATAGCATTAAACATTTAAAAATGTTTCTTCATATTCTAAAAAGACATTTGATAATCACTCATCATTTGGATGATGAATTGATTGTATCACACTACAGGTGATAGGACTCACGGCCGTGTCCGTGAATTTACATCGTAAAGAAAAGTATCCCGCAGAAATACGAGACAAACCAGAATCCGTGGAAAAGTTATTTATTTTGTAGATACACCCATTTAATAATTCTACATTTGCTGGAAAAGCGCATTCATTTTCTCTTCAAAATAGAACAATACATCGCCGTCAGATGCAACGTTAGCAGAGCAGTGTTTGAGCCGCCCTACACATTCGAATGTGTTCTTGCGTGCGTGCAGACAGCTGATAGACCAGGGGGATGGGGACCCTGGCAGCTAGCTACAGACACGCATATACGCGGCCGGCACGGCCACTGCACTGGCACCGACCTTCCGACACTGCACACACGTGCACATAGTCACAATGACATGAAAATGTAAACTCGATACAATCCTCACAAGCATTTGTACAGTACAATTCATCCCTTTAAAATATGAGAAACGGGGAAAAATACGAACAATGCGCGAAATATAAGTGGAATACTAGTATCAGCGATCGTTCGCAAAAGATGTTGCCGCTATCGCGTTCACGACGTACCGAGTGCGCTGTAACAGCCCAGGCCCGCGCCCGCGCGCCCATCCAACTACAGTTCGACTGCTTTGTGGGTCATTCCTTCTTGCCGAGCTCGCAGTGTGAAATGCATGCGTTATTACACACGCACTACGGAAGCTACAGCTGTACTCAGCTAAGATAGAGGACGCGTACACATCACGATTAGTAGGTGAATTGTCGATTTTGTGTTTTCGGCGGCCGAAAAAATAGTAAATATCAAAAAAGTCGATGCGGCAACTGAAAATCGATGCGGGCGGAGAGCGGGCTTAGACGAGAATTATGAATTTCTTGGTATTTTCAGCGCCATTTTGAAAATAGTAAATAGTAAAAAAATCGATGCGGCGGCCAAAATCGATGCGCGCGAGGACGAGAAACTGGTTTCTTTTTTTACTTGGCCTAATGAAATCGTTATTCAAATTAATGATCCACATTCCTTGCCATGGCAATGACTTCACAGAGACTCCAACTCTCCCGTTTTCGACGGGAGATCTCCCGCCGAAAACCCATTTTTGCAAATTCTCCCGTTCTCCCGCTTGAGATTTAATTTCTCCCGCCCTGGCTCTGTGTCTCCCGTTTGAAAGGATTTCTTAGTATACTTATTGCTATTGTATGTCGAAAAAAATAAGCCCTATAAGATAGCACCAGAGAGCATCTAGAACCCTAGGAACTTCGCGCTTCGCACACATCAACTTGGAGTCTCCCGTTTGCTGGGGGTTTCAGGTGGGAGAATCTCTCAGATCAGAAGGTGCTTTGGGTTGGAGTCTCTGAGTTCATGTAAAATTTGGTTTACATCTGTCACTGTGTGAAATACAGTCCTTTTGCGATCACAAATATTCTCTGTCTTTAATTTATTCTCAAGTTGTTATTGATGTTATTTATGTTATTGATATCATTTTCATTATTTCATTATTGATGTCATAATTATCATCTTTATCATCATCGCATTAAGTTTTCATTTTCATTTTGACTAGCTTGATTCAGTGGCAGATCCAGGGAGTGCATCGGGCGTACCCCTTTAAATTCTTCTTATACAACAAAAGAAATAAAAGGAAAATAAAATAAAAGGGGGCGCTTGCCCCCCCCCCCCCGGCGCTGAAGCCTTTGTTTTTGTTTTTGTTTTTGTGCTTTTCCAGCAGATTAAACCCGAAAGTGGCAAAAGAAATGCCCCCTTATAGAATTCCTGGATCCGCCCCTGATTCTTTCTTTGTATGGCAGTAATTCCATATCATTTGGGGAGTAAGGTATAACTGTAACTCCCTGACATGATTTTCCTCTTTTGACCATGTCAGAAATAATGGCTTATAGTTTTATATCACACAGTGACGTCATCGTGCAATAACAAGCTGCCTCTGGAGTTAGTCATTCAAATTCGTTTTTTTGGTCACTCGATATTTCTCACTTTGATCAAAGAATTTAACATTTACATCACGAAACAGACGGCTAACTAATTCAGCTCATACCCATCACAAACGAACTTTTTGTATCAAGGCTGTAAATATAAATCAGTATAGGATTTCATGAACCAGGTTGTCATGAACATTGATTATAACACCCTTTCCTCAATAAAAGAATAAAAAGATACAAAATTATATTCCGAGTTATACTTCCCCCAAAAATGGACTGACCTCTTCGTGAAATTGGAATTATTTTTACGGTTTAAATTGAATGACAAATTCTTATCCTATAGATCTAATTGACATGAATACAAATTCGAGTGATCAAAAGTGAATTTTAACGACAAAGTGACTATAGGCATGACAAAAACCTCCGAACTGAATGAACGCAATATTTGAATAAAACATCTGTATTATTATTATCATTATTATTATTATTATTATTATTATTATTATCATTATTATCATTATTATTATTATCACAATAATTGTCATTACTATTATTGTCATCATGATCATCATAATCACTATTATCATCATTATTATTGTTTGAAGCATGATGATTGCAACAAAAACGTCAAAAAATTGTTCAATGAAATTGTCAAATTCGCCACGAATATTATCCTCATGTAAAACATAATAATAAAATATATGCCCCCTCCTTCATGACAATATTAATGAAGTTTAATTAGTATAGTACAAATCCGCAGCCGCTATAGAGATGTATAGCATATTTCTTTATGGATAATACTAACTATAGATCTCGTGTGTAATGGATGTGGATTACGAGAAGTTTGGAAGAGATGGGTCCAAAAGTGCTTTTGTTGTCTTGGAAACAAAGTAATGTGTGCTTGTAAAATATAATCATCCGTAAAGCTGCAGGGGGGGGGGGGGTTGGGATGGGGTTGGGGGTTATATCCCCGTCCTCGCAGCCCCCCTGCGAACCCCTGTTTATGGAATAGATCTATAATAGGACTATAGGTGTGCGTGTATGCCGGGAAGAGTAGGTTCCAAAAGTGCTTTTTGTTGTCTTGGAAACAGACTATGTATACAATTATTTATGTGTTCTTGTATATCATACTCATGTAACGCTGTGATGTTCTCAGCTGGAACTATACTTGGCAGAGATTGGAAAACTTGACTATCAGCCAAAGTTGGACACACAAGATGTGGAGGGCATTTCATGAAGCGTTTTGGTGGGATATTTTTCTGACAAACTGTTACAAGCTGCTGAAATCCTTGAAATGAAATGCTCCCTGTGCTTATCTTGATACATGATATGCCTGTATGGGTATATACATGTAGATCCTTTCCACATGCAGTGTTTTTTCAAACGATCTATTTTTATGATACTCTTCACAGCTGAGTCGTTGGTATAACTCTTGATATAACCGTTTAGAAAAATAGCACTAGAACCAATCAAGAGCGCCGGACGCGGGAGGGGGGGGGGGGGGGGCAGAGGGGGAACTTCCCCCCTAAAATTTTGGGGTCAAAACTAGTTTTTGCCCCCCTCCCCCCATGCATTTGCCCCCTGAAAGGCAACACATAATTTATCAATTATTCAAAGACCAAAATGAACAAAAGCACCTTTCTTGTCTAAAAATTGTCAATTTCATAACTGATAAATGCGAAATTTTCGCCCTTAACGGGGCACTTATACACTTATAAGTAAATTTAGTGTGTATACATGTATACACGTAGTAGCCTCGCGTCCTTCGAAGAGTGCCCCTTGAAACATATGCCTTTAGTAAACCCTTTCATTTTTCCTTTTATATACTTCTAAGCTTTTTAGCAAATATTTTCATTGCTCGAACAATGCGATCACGACAAAAACCGAAAGACAAAGTGAAAGTGGCTCACCAATGTATGCTTGCGCAACACTTTGGACATTACCATGAACATTTCCAACAGTTTCGGCTCATACGGATTATCGTTAAAAGCAGCTATATCAATGTGTATTGTTTTACCAAAGTGTGTAGTCTGGAGTCATATGCAAGCACTTTTCTTTAGATTTGCTACGAAAAAACTAAAGTTTGTTCGCAGTCAATGAGTATATCAATAATGCGAACAAAGAATTAAAGACTATGTGATTTAGAACAACCCGCTTTCGAACTGACGTCTCTAACACCTATTGTATTTTTTTTTCTGCACTCCCTAACGCATATCATATAATGTTCCTGAAAGAATTGTGGATGGAAAATATACCAATTTCTGGTATTTGACATTGATCAGGGAGGTTTTCCACCTCCCTGCATTGATACAGGCAATGGTTAATAAAGTAATAGAAACATGACCTCCACAATAACGTGATGTTGATAGTGAGAGAAATGTGAGAGAAATGTGTTACAATACCAAAAGGAAAGAGGGTATAACTTGTGCCAATATAATTCATCAGACAGTGCTCATCAGTCACGATGTGATATTTTAGTCCTTTTCACTCATCTAAAGCATAGAATCGTGGCAACTTGAACGAACTACAAACTGAGTGATAGAATAACCCGCTATTGGCATGCCCATTCCTCAACTGCTAGACCACGAAGCTCTCTCAGATGGACCGCGATGTCGGTCAAAAAAAAAAAAAATGTATTCTATCTATCCGGGCTTCGAAAAGAGAGAGAGAGAGAGAGAGAGAAAAAAGCTTATCTAGGCCTGTGAGGCAAAGTAATGGGCCTCAGGATATATAGGTCACTGAAAATGCCTTTCTTTTTGGGCACCTCGTAAGATTTGTTTTGCTGTATAATGCTTCGTCAAGACGTGTCCCTATAGCATAATCATCTGTCACGTGATCTCCATAATACACGTTATGGCATTATCATTGTGCTCTTGTCCACTAATGAAATTGATGTAACTGTCACGGATGCTGTTTATTTTGTGTTATACTGCTATTAAACCATGACAGAGAATAAAGATAAGTAGGAACTATATATCACAAAGTAATTTTTAAATCATTCCGTATATTGATGAGTATCAGGTTTATGCGTGAAATAACGAGAAGTTCAAGGCTCGGTATCAAATTCGTTGCATAATTAAAAGAATGCATGTCTTGAGATAAATATTGAGTGTAAGTATCCATAGGGCCTACACCTATAGTCTACAGAGCGCTCAAGTCTATACTGCGGACGGCTTATTGCAAGTCTGTACTAAGCACGTGCCTATCAGACAATGTCAGAGCGAAACAAACTGTCAACCATAAGTTTCAAATTTGCCAGTTCATCCATATAACCATTGCACTGATAACTGGTTGACATATAGATGGTGTTCCTCTTTGGCACAATCACAAAACTGGTTACCATTGTTGTTTGTACTTTTTATGAGCGCTGCAGGAAAAAAAAACACCAAAGAGCAAAACAATAAAAAAAAGTGAAGAAGAAAATGTATCATAATTATGATGATGATTAAACAATAATTCTAACAGTGATATTGAAAAAATTTTACGTGACTTTTCACGTGACAACTCCCTAGACCCTCTTTTAAAGAAGAAATCCACCCCCAAAAATAGATAAACTTCAAAAGAAAGAGAAAAAACCCTGTTATACACAGAATACAAAATGACAAAAATCGGATAAGAAGTGAAGAAGATATGACATTTTGCAATTTCACTATATTTTTCGGAAAACATTTCTTGACCAGTCCTTATGAATATTCAAATAAGCGAGTCGATGATGCCATATCCTCACAATTTTTCATGTAGGCCTACATATATTATGAAATTCGGTAACAAATCTTATTTTAGCTAATATAAGTAAAGGCATGTTCCTATATCAAGATATATCAGAGTGAACATTAATTTTTTTCTTTTTATTTCGGGTGGTTTTAAGACAAGTTTTATATTTATACAGCTGAAAATATGAAATTTTTGTTGTTTCTGTATATAAAATGAATAAAAAAATTGTGAGAGCATGACATCGTCAACTTGCTGATTTGAATATTCAAAATGACTGGTCAAGAAATGTTTTCCGAGAAAAAATGAAATATAGAATGTTATATTTTCCTTATTTCATCTCTGATTTTTTTCTCCTTTTTTGTATCGTTCTGAAGGGAATATTTTTCTCTTTCTTTTGACGTTTATTTATTTTTGGGGTGGATTTCCTCTTTAATCCGAAACATTGCCAGAACATGTGGACTCAAGACCGGATACTATTGGCAAAAAACAACAACAACAACATCATGGAGGATTTATACTTCCTCATCTGAATTCTACAGGTTTGATTGATACAACGAAAAAAAAAGTTAAACACGGTACCAAGATTGATTTCAGAGTTCGACGGAATGAAATTATTGCTGTTTTCACGATGCCGTCAATAAAGATATAATAGATTGTGAAAATAATCAATAGCGACTCTACGTTTCAAATGAAGACATGCAATCACTAATTCGCGTTAGTAATTCAGGATGGAGTGTGAAAACATACACTGTGTATTAACACGGGGTCATCCTGCACGAGATCGACACCCACGAGTAATAAACTTTTCATCAGCCCACGAGTTTGTAATTGAAAAAGAAAAAAAAAAAGGTTCAGATGAGTCATACAGCCCACGAGTTCTGCATTATACACGGGTCGAACTAATGGGCTGTGTGACTCGTGGGTTGTATTACTCGTGGGCTATATGGGCTGTATATGACTCGTGGGCTGTATGATTCGTGGGTGTTGGTCTCGTGAATTTGAATGAGCCCCGACTTCAGTAACATTTGAAAACCCATATTCTCCCGTGGAGGAATTAAACCAACAACCCTAAACAGACTATAAAGGTGTAAATCTTAATTGCCTATTGCCCACACCGAATGGATTTCATAGAAATTCGTCCAATATAAAGGCTACACAACAAAGAGATCATGTTCATTTACACATATGATGTGTGAGATGAGATGATTTATTAATTCAGAGACACCAAAATGTTACGTTATAGACAATTATTTTAAAGTGTAACCCCCCCCCCCCCCATATAAGCAGCCGCCTTGATTGTCTTCAAGGATCACAGTTCAACACGAGAGTATTGCAAGCAGGTAGCAGCTGCATGTTTCATAATTTTATTTATTCATCTATTCATTCATTTGTTCACCTATTTATTTATTTATCTATCTATTTATCTATCTATTTAATATTTATTTATCTATTCATTCGCTTATTCATTCATATTGGTATTTATTCATTCATATCGGAAATGTCGATGAGAATTACAAAAAAAAATGATAAAGCCCGCCTTTTGTGCGGGAGGAGCACACGCTATTATTATTAATGTGAGTTTTATGGAATGAAAAATAATGGCAGGTTAGCATGCTATATTAATCTGAGCTTTATGAAATGAAAAGTTAACAAAATGAACAGGTAAACTAAACGTATTCATTTCTGTAAAGCTCAGAGCAAAGCGTCTTTTTTTTCAATCGGGCAAAAGCTGTTAAGTGGTTTATGTTATTAACATTTATTCCTTGCAGGATTGCCAGAAAGGTAACATTTTCCGCGTACATGCAGTCACGAGTTGTCGTCAGCGTTTAGGTTTCCATTCTACTCTACTGCTGCCATACAGCGAGTTGCCATGGGTTTTACGGGGTTTTACCAGTAGTACTCGGAGGGAATTTCTTAAATTGCAATCGAGATAAGTTGACCACATCATGGTTACAATGGAACGCCAACATCTGTAAGGGATTTTTCGAATTTAGCCTTCTCCACATCATGCTATTCCTGTGATTGCAACCTGTCGTCTTGTTAATCTGTAGCTATGACAACGCAGTACAAAATGGCTGCAGTGTGCATCAACGCGAGATAGGAGGATGGGACGCTCACCCTCTGCTGCTACCGCTGCCTCTTTCTCTTATTTTCCGTTTCCTGTAGGACGGTTTGCACAATGGTATTCATGCACCTGGCAACGAACTGTAGTTCCGTGTGCGTTGAAAGCAAATGTTTAACCCCATAAATTTGTAGATTTTGACAATCAATCGTTAAAAAGTTCTGTTTTATACATATTGAAGTGCAAATGATGCTGATATATGTCAAAGAAATCAGGTTGTTGAATAAATATATCTCCGGTGCGGACTAATACACTTGATTTCCTTGTGATGAGGTTTAGCAACAGTTGCCTTGAGAATAAACGCCATAGTCACCGTAGTCCTGGCGACTGTTACCCGCCAACGACAAGGTAATTTTTTCCCTTTTTATCCTACGTGTATACGTTGTGTGTTCCTTATGGTGTGTGGAAGCCATTCGCTGGACTTCACAGAACAGAGTTAATTTATCAAATTGTTTAATGATAATCTGATGGCTTAGGTGTAGAAGAGTAATTCATTGTTCCAAAATGGCGATTTTGCAATTTTCAAGTGCGTTCGTGGATATTGGGTTGTGTGATGTGGAGAGTGGGAAGTTGTATTGCAAAGTAGTACGAACACGCTATTCAGCCATTGCGTGTTGTACGCTGATATGAGTGTTCCTGCTTGATCACGCTACGTAACGACTTAGCGACTGGACGATTTTATGCCGACTATTGGACTTTGATTCTGCAGCTGTGCAGGCCATGACCGTACTTTAAGACATTAGTAGTTAATGATCATGTATATTCTTTCGCTTTTATAATCATAAATCGTCAAATTCGTAAATATTCATGGATTCTAATCTGGGCACTTTGCATGCTGGCGATTAGGCAGACTCTTGACGCTTGACGGTAGTAACGGTTGCGCAGCTTGAATAGCGGTACGGTACTTGCGTGTTGGCATGCATGATACTCGTATGTGATGTGCATGCATATGAATGGGAACGCGGGTAAACGGGGCACAGCGTATGAATCTCGGATCGGAAAGGGAAACGTGTATCGGTATCATCCGGCAACAACTATCCACACATAGTAAAAGGAGAGTTAGATTATAGATAGTTAATCCAATGAAAACACATTAGTCCTCGGCTGATCTTGGGAAAAAAAGAATAATGGACAGCTTACATTGGCATTCATTGCAAAATAGTGGATAGATTACGCTAAAATGTTAGATGTGGATCTCGGTCTAGAGTAAAACCACCACCAGTTTCCGGACACTTGGGCTTTTTTGCAATATTTGTTTACCTAAAATAGACATACCTAACGTCACAGAGTCATATCTACAACAATGTATGTTAACTATGTCCAATTTCTTTTATTTAATGTTAAATTTTCCATCATAGAATTTCACTAAATCCCAAAACAAAACATCACTTTGATTTGATAATCCACGAGAATGCGGACACGCACTACATGCGCTTTCAATGTCAGTGAGCTTACAAGGCTGCTGAAAAATGTGCTGCACCATACCTTGTTGGTGCAAGGTTGTATTGGGGACACTGTGGCACCCGTTGGTGTCCGAATTCTGGCAAGTTGGCACTTGCATTCAACCCCTGTATGGTACATTTAGTCACTGAGCTGCATTGGCCCTTGTGGAGATTTTTTTTTTTCTTTTGTGTTTTGGAGGATACCATCACACTTCGAACTTGCGCTAAGCGAAACTCTCGCAACGGAACGGCTAATTTCTATATTTTTAGCTCTCTTTCGGCAACCCTGGTTCTTACCATGGTAATTTAGGCGCTCTTTGGAAAACTTGCGCCGATTCTGCGGGGTTTTTTTATTGTAAAATTTGGGATTTGAGAATTAGATGGATTTTTGGAGGTGATTTTATAAAGCCACCTTCCTGATCCTGTTATGAATGACAGTGCCAGCTTTTTTTTGTGATGATAGAATTTGCTGGCTTGTGATAAGTGATAGGTGTTCGGATTCTGAAGGCCAGCCCAAAACTGGGAGTTTTACTCGAGTTACATTTCTAATTTTTCAATTTTAGGAGCATTCTTGAAGTTGTGGTTAATGTTACACATCTAATGTTACCGGTAGTCTTTCTAGCTAATGTGTGAAAGATAAGGACGGGAGGTGAGGAAAGATGTGATAAATTGGCAAATAATAATTCATGTTAAATTCTACGGCCACTTCTTACGAGAGAAGGTATTTATGGACAGGATGCAACATATGGTACTTCGTTCAGACAACATCTTTGTATTCTGAACATAAGACATTATATGTTTTCTGAACATTAGACTGTCAAACATTCTGTTTTAAAATTGAATTTTCTATAGATATAGTCAAGACTCAGATAATACCTGTAAAAAAGAAGAGAGAAGGGAAAGAGTTTGCTTGATTGAATTCAATGAAAGGGATCATTAAACAGCATTTAGCGTGATTTTAAAAGATGGAGGAAAAATGGAATATGTGTAGAATTATATACAATTGTAAGCCTACCCTACTGAGTGAGTTACAAGTGTTCATTTTGCCAAAATCATGCTAGGCATCGTACAGAAAAAATGTCATGCAGACATCTAATCATGAAAGATTTTTGTTTGTTTGTTTGTTTGTTTTTTTTTTTACGATTTGCTCAATCTGATTAACGTGCTATAACATTAGAACATAATTATGAAATTTGTATAGTTGATGTACAGGAAAAAAAAGTTGTGTTACATTGTAGGTCCTACATGTATGTGTTTCAAAGAGCTGTTACTGTAAAACAAATATTAAGATCTATTCCCGGCATGAAATTTCCGCAAATTGGAGCCAACAGCCTCTTTTGTGAATTTCCACTGGCATTCAATGCATGTAGTGTAGACAAGAACTTTCGCATGCATTTTAATTTTGCGAATTGGGGTCTTGGCTCTTGCAAAATTTGTGAAATTAAATGCAGGGCTGCCAACACTGGAAACTAGTTGAGAGTGAGACTCCCATAGGCCAATGCTATAATTTAGGAGTCAAAATGAGTGAGATCAATAGAAATGCATGCAAATAAGATAAACTTTTAGAGTGAGAAAGGACCAAAATGAGTGAGTCTCACGCTCAATGCGTGAGAGTTGGCAGCCCTGTAAATGCACACAAATGTTCCTTGTTTTACAGTATTTGCTTTCACTGGGGAGAGATAAGGAAATTTTTTGGATCATTTAAATATATACATGTAACCCTACAAGTGTATGTCTGTCACATTTGTCGTGGTATAGGCCCTAATTATTTTGAAGCTTCAGGGCACCGTTTCTAAAGTTGTCAACCCTAACAAGTTATCAGTCTCAGACAGTTACCATATTAGCAGTCAGTGACCAGAGCATCTCAGGCAATCAAAACCAAGAAGTGTCACTGAAATTGTCAATAGGCTAACCCTATTGCTCCTCATACCCTGCCCCGCTGGCTCCGGCTAGAGACCCATTGCACCCCTTGATGAATAGTTAAAACTGCTGTAGGGGCCTGCTGTATACTTTGTAGCACTGCAAGTCGGTATGAAATACAACTGTATCCATCTGATGTATTGTACAAGTACATTTCCAGATACGTGGCAGATATTACCCGAGTTATACCACTTCACAGAATTCGAAGATGTTGAAATACCTTTTCGGAATGTTTTTACTTCATATTTTACTATTTTGACTGATATGAAATAGATGGAATACCCCATACACAGTCTTTTTCTCGCATGCCCCAATTGTTATTACAACATTGATTCGTGCAGATTCTCCACACATGAAGCCTACATGTACATAATGGCAAAACTGTACACAATACATTGCAGTCTGAATGCAAATGAACATGAACAGGGCCACCACAAATTCTTGATCTTTTGGAGGGCTTTCCTGATTGGTTGAAGGGAGTGAAGCAGGGTGCTACATACACATAACTTTTTTTTCCCCACTTGCCCTGTCAGATAAGCAGAATTCAAATTGTTGCAGAATACCTTCCCAAACATGAATTTTACTTGCCCCCCTAAAAAAAGAAAAAAAAAGAAGTTCTAAGAAAAGATCATATCTAGACAATTACCTGTACACTGTATGTAAGTCAAGGGCTTGATGAAACACAATTATGAATTTATAAACAGTGCTCACTTGTTAATTCACACACTTCAGAGACATTCAAACACATTCAAACACTTTAAACACATTCAAGTAATTTACTTGGTTTTTCTGAGTGTTGGTGTTGCATTGCATTGGGGGTTCTTCACAAAAGTGTAGAAAAGTTGCTTAAATGATATTAAAGTACATTTCATCTCTAAATAGTCATCTTTTGACTTCTTTATTGTTGACTTCATTTCAAGGTGAAAAAGAAAAGTGGCTGCAGTAGTTTTTGCTCGCAAGCATTTTCCCCCGTTGTTCCAAAATGCATGCCTGACTTTGATTTTTAGCAGTATTTTTGAATAAGGTAAACAATATTGTAACCAACATTTCCTTGACAGAATTAGGAAAGTTTATGATACATTTGCTACTACATGATGTAGTGATATGATTTTAAGATGAATATCAATGCAGAATACACATTAGGATTACATTTTGCCAATTGTTATTGAATGTTTCCTGACAAACATGAGAAGAAAATGTCAATGAGAACTCTTTATCAGAATAGAAAAAAAACAACAAAGAAATCCAAATAAGAAGACGGAAACAGAGGGAGTTGTACAGTAGAAATGTATCATTACTATGGCATTAGCAATTACAATCCTTGTAGGTGTGATCGACTGTAGAGTACTAGAAGCATAGTGACTAATTGTGAACTGGAGATAGTATACCTGATACTTACAGTGTTGCAAAAATAAGCAGAAATTTGAGTGCACTGCATAGCATACATTATATTCCAGAGGTGCTTCCGCTTACATGTCATTGAATATGTAGCATCAATTTATAATCTGTTTTGATAATTACTTCAAGTTCAGAGGATCATAAACATTAATTATTGTTCATTACAAGCCGTATCGAAGGCCATCGTCAGTGCATACACTGTCACTGCGATCTTTCAATCTCACAATCACACTTGCATGAATCATTGTGACCTTTACCAGCCCAAGTCATCTTCTGCACAATTGACACAGTCAGCCTGTTTCCATGCAGCTCCATAGTTTCTGAATCATGTGGCAACCTGTCAAGTTTTTTGGAAGAGCATCAGAATTTTTTTGAGTAAATCATTCATATTACATTGACCAAATATATTTGTTGACCAATAAGAGGTCCTGCAGAATTAATATTTTTGCAGTCCCCCACCCCCCAAAAAAAACAAAAAACAAAAACAAAACACAAGCAAACAAACAAACAAAAATCAGAGCAGCTTCAAGTTGCCCCCCTCCAGTGAGTGGCCCAGGGTCCAATTTTTTTAAATGACAGATGTTAGCATAGCAATGCTTGCTAGAGAATGAGCAAATTGTGGTACTGGTATTAACAGTCGAGCAAGAAAAACGATTAATACTAGTACTTGGCATCGTAACAAGAACTGTTATTATACAGGTGTACAACATGGAACAACTTTTTAATAGAGAAGTTGATGTGGGGCCCAGGGTCCCATATTGTAACAGATGTAAGGATAGCAACTTCTTCTATAATAACAACTTCGAGTCGAATAGTAACTTACAGTAGCAACAGCCAATTAGGAAGCAAGATTATTGTCAATTTTGTGACGCTTGTCAGTGCAGCAGGAGCTGCTATCAAAGCAACTTTTTATGAGATCTGGGCCCTGTTAGTGACAGTGAAATTTCAGGGCAGCCTCAAGGTGCTCCTCCAGAGAGTGGTTAAAGGACAAGTTCACCTTCATAGACATGTTGGTTGAGTGAATGCAGCAATATTAGTAGAACACATCATTGAGAGTTTGAGGAAAGTGGGACGATCCCTTCAAAAGTTATGAATTCTTGAAGTTTCTGCTCAGTCACGACTGGATGAAAAGGCTGTATAGCTTGTGATGTCACATGTGTACAACTATATAAAGAAAGCATAAAGAAAATTCAGCATATTTCCATGTTTCTCGCATAACAAAAGAATGCTCGACTTCTCTCTTTCAGAAGGCGGGGGAATAATATTACCCTTAACATACGTCAGTAATAAGTCGAAGAAATGTGCACTTTATTCAAAAAGTAAAGTTTTGTAAAATTCTCTTTTTATTTTTCTTATAGGGAATATAGTTGTACGCATGTGACATCATACACTGTAGTAGTCTTCTGATCCAGCACTGACTGCACAAATACTTTAAAAATTCATAACTTTTGAACGGATTGTTTGATTTTCCTCAAATTTTCACTGATGTGTTCTACTACTATTGCTGCATTCTCTCAATCCTTATGTATATGAAGGTGGACTTGTCCTTTAAGGTGTTGCTCAGTAAATTTCAAGGCAGCCTCAAGGTGGCCTCAAAAGGGTGGCGCTGGTTGTGTCCATTGATTTTCAGGTCAGCCTCAAGGTGGTCCTCCAAACCCAGAGGTGTTGCCCCTTAAAATGTCAGAGTGGCCCCTAGGTGGCCTCCTAAAACTGACCTGGTGCTGTCTATGAGACAGTGTGTTTAAAACGAGTGTCTCTGTTGAGGAATCTTTTTAGACTTGCAGTGTAGGGCTATAACATTTAAAATATGATATGCTCACAAAAACAGTACTACATCTGTGTGTTGTATCTTACTAGATACAGAATCTCATTAGTCAGGACTCAGTCACATTGCAGTCTCACCACTTTTTGTATCAAGTTATGAAATTATCATGAATAAAGCAGTAAAGTCCTATTAAGAAATCTTATGGTTTTGTGTCCACGGTCACCAACAAGCTTTAAAACAATCATTCTGGTCCAGAGATTTTGCTTTGATGTACAAGCAAAGTACATTGTAGATATTCATTCTTTTCTAATTGTATTTAGCCCTAGGCAGATGATAATTTTGACACCCCCTCCCCTACATGCAATTGAGACAATTAAAAAGTAAGTTACAATGATGCACTGTACTCCCTAAAAGTTTTGATGGTTAAGTACAATTCCCAAGATGTTCATTCCCAAGAATACCAGGTACCTGCCATTCTGTGGTGCTGTTGACTGTAAATGGTGGTCAATGAATTATTCATTGTATTGATTGACGGCTCCATGCCGATTGTCCCTGTTCACACTTAAACAGAAGAACCAGATGTTTGCCTGACACACATCAGCGATCACACAAAATCCTTCCCAGCCATTGGAGAACACTAGAAGTGTGTACAATTGCAGGTTGAGCTTTCTTTTGTGCCTCTGTCTGTTTGCATAATCATCATGGTGCACTCTCCTGCAAGTATACAAAATTTGTGTTATCTTGAGGGGATGGTATAGTACCGGTGGAGATGAGGATTGGGCTTTTAACTTTTTGTGAGATAACCAAGAAGCCACTCATGAAATAGTACAGAGCATACCATTTAATTTTATTTGATGAAAATTGGTTTTGGAATGGCTGAGACATAACGTCTAAAAAGTAAACCAAAGCGATTGTAGTAAAAAGGTGGGTCCAACCTTTTATTACGATTGCTCTGTTTTGGATCTCAGCCATTTCAAATCCAATTTTCATCAAATAAATGGTGAATTTCTCTGAAAATTACCTGTTCTTTCATATTTCATAAGAGATTTCTTGTTATCTCACCAAAAAAAAAAAAAAAAATGTTAGAAACGTGAAAGTAGGACTTAACCAAAACTATATACGTGTACTGTCTAGCTTAGTATACATTTCACATCCATACTTCTTTCAGTCATGGTGTTCATTCTGTTTATGACAGTCTATGACTATACACTGTACATGTACCATTGGGGGGGGGGGGGGGGGGGGGGGGGGACGAGGTACATACATTGTAGCATGCAGAAATGCCAAGTTGCCCTGATTCTGCTGGAATCTCCCTCATCAGTTAAATCATGGGGGAAAAAACAAAAAACACTATTCATTTCTTTACATTGTATGTCCTGACAATAGAGCATGGAAAGTTGCCTAATTTGGGAATCAAACTTGCTTTAAAGGGACTGTACAGTACTGGTTGAGGCAGGGATTCATGTTTTGAACATTCCTAAGTGAGATAATGAAAAGCCTCTTATGAAATATGAAAGAGCATGTAATTTTAAGAAGGATTCAATGTTTATTTGATGAAAATTTGTTTTCAAATGGCTGAGATATCCAGAAAAGTGCTAATAATAAAAGGCGACATACCAGAACTTTATTAAGATATCTTTGTTTCACCTTGTTTTTGGATATATCTCAACCATTTCAAAACCGATTTTCATTGAATAAACTTTAAATATCCCTTAGAACTGAATGCTCTTTGACATCTCATAGAGTAGTTTCTGAATATCTCGCAAAACGTTACAAGCTATAGTGTAAATCTTCACCTCGACCAGATCTGTACACACCCTTTAAACATTTGTACATGTTGCCCATCAAGACGACATCTGAGACTCCCAAATAGCTGTTTGGAATCTTGATTTTGATGCATGAGGGTTAGCAGCCCTGTTAAATGTGTAGGAGTACCTGTATTTTTGTTTACCATCATCATTGCAGTGCTTGTAGGTAAAACTGCTCCTCTCTTGAACCTTATTGGTGATTTTGAGCACAAGTTTTGATTTCTTGTATTCTTTATGGCTCGTAAAACACATACGCTGGATTCTCAGAGTATGGCATTCATGGAGCAAAAACATTATACCTTGTACCTTTTGTTTCAGGGGTCTATTTGCTAAACTACATGTAAGCCAGAAGAAATTGTCAATTTTGTTGTACTTGTGAGTTGTTACCCTTCAAGTACATTTTTTTTTTTGGGGGGGGGGGGGGTGGTGGGGGTTGGCTATTAACTGTATAACTGAGGCACTACTGGCATCAGCTGAATTTCCCTTTGATCTTCACCAATGTACGTACATAAATCTCTATCAGCATGGACCAGAAATGTCACGTGATGGGCAATCGACCAATCGGATACATGTAGCTACATTCTAAATAGGTGTTGTATGTTTGTAGTCAACAGCTAATGTTAGGCTTTGCACATCCATCAAAAGGAGAAAATGTTATGTGATATTTGTGTACTTTCATGTATGTACTATTAAAGTGCTCAACTATGAGTAGGACTTGTCTGCAGCTCAAAGCTGCATCAAATTTGTGCAAACTCAAGGCACGTAAAACATTGCTAACTATTTAAATCCATTTTTTTAGAGTAGGTTTTGTCAGCTTTGCCATTTATTTTTCTATTCGTTTATGTATTTATTTATTTATTCATTTATTTATTCATTCATTCATTGATTTCCAGCAATAGGGTGGATAGCCCTTTCGGCACAGCTGATTTTCAAAGGGGTCCACTTGACATGTACAGTCATCTAAAATTCATTTAAAAACAACAGCGATAAATACGCATTAAAACTTATACACCATGGGTATGAAATCATTAAAAAAAAGTGACTTACGGTCGACAAATTAATATGATTCATCAAAATTATTTCAGTAGCAAAAGAAAAAAAATTATACACAAAATGACTTGCAGTCGACATGATGATACGTTAAAATAATTGCAGTAATAGAAATAATCAGACAAAAAGACGATAGAAATATACTCAGAGAACTCGACTTAACACAATTAAATACCTAACAACAACAACAAAAATGTGTTAGAGTTTGTGTGTGTGTAGATCTACACTGTACAATGTATATACAGTCATATGAGGAAGGGGATATCCAAAACCTAAACTTGGAACCGGTGACCAAATAATAGATAAAACAATACTTTATATAAAAACAGATATTGAGAATATAAATGAAATATATCAAATTACAACTTATGTGAAAAGTCTGAATCTCATTTTTCATCTTCTGACAAAAACAATGTATATCTTTCGTGTTCCGGGTGACCAATGTCCATGAATTAAATAAGCTTGAAATTACAAAACTTCTATAAGGTTTCATAAAATTTGTTTTAGGTTTACAGGAACCAAATGCCATAAAAAAAGCCATGGACTATATAAGAGCGCACATAGCCATTGCCTACATTGAATGCTACCAGCTTTAATTTCATAATGCAGCTTTTAATATTTTCTTTTTTTAAGCCAAAGCTTTGCTCCAGTTTTGCATCATACAAGTGCATCTTGGCACACAATTGATCCTGAAGTTCCTCTTCATAAGATCTTGTGTGCATAAATAAAAGTTAGACTAAATGCACCACCTACTTTACTGCTTGAAGCACTGAAGTGTGCCTGCAAACAGTATGGAGCTGGATTTAGATGTCATTGTAAATGTCAGGAAGCATTTTATAAGATGATCAGGGCGTTAGCCAGCAGTTCATGCAAGTCCTGAGCAAAGGACATGACCACAACCCCGTAAAGTTCACATGACCTCAGGGTTGTTCTTTTTTCTCACTTTTTTGTTTTGTTTTTAGTGGAACTCTTCTTGATGTTCAGTGGAGTGCAGTGCCCACATGTGAATTGATGGTGTAGGATTTTATTTCGTGAGCACTTCACTTAAAAAACTATCCTATTCTCCTCTCTATCCCTTCCAGAGAAGCAAGCATTTTTGCAGCGCTTCAGGATGTTGTCAAGCAAAATATCCAATTATAGTGTCAAGAAATCTGATGAGTAATAGTGCTGTCAGAGAAGACCCTGCCACAAATGGCTGAACATGACAAGAGAGGTAGCCTGCACTCTTAAATCAGGGATTAATCTTGATAAAAAAAGAGAGCAAAAAGAAGCAAAATGGGAGACGTTGGAATATCGCTCTCAGAACCATAATTTAAAAATACCATTGACATCCTCTATGTATTTTGCTTTCCTGTAGTATAGAAAGTGTTCCCGAGGGCTTTGTAGTCTTCTAGTGAATGGAAAATTGAGTATTGATTTTAAAAGTTAAGGAATACATCTAGTCTAATGTTATCCCAGGTATGTCCCTAGGGATAGCAAACATTTGAATTCAACATGTACTAGTACCTTGCACCCACCTTTTTCTTCACCTGTGAAATTAGTAACTCTAGTTTGGGTGGTGTGCAAGGACCCAAATAAAATGTATTCTGTAGTTGGCAGAAATATGAAAATTAGTGATCCACAGAGCAGCCTACAGTGTATAAATCTCTCTGCATACTGCATTGTAAAGACACTGATCCTCAGTCTGCTTCGCTATCACACAACATGGAGATGCCTGTTTTCAGTCAAAAACCTGAATTTAGGTCCTGATAATATCAAATTTCAGGCTTTATCATATAAAGGGTAGCTTCATACAAGTGTAATGTATTTCAAACCCCCTCTTTCTTTCTAACTGGCATCCCTGTGTGTAGCAGCATTAATTTGAATTGTAACCTGAACATGGCCAGTTTCACTCTGGATTGATAAGGGACATTCACATTGTTTAGTAACTAGTATTTCCATTAAGTATATATACACAATGTATATATGTATATATATTTATTTGGTTGGTTTTTTTTTTTTTTTTTTTGGGGGGGGGGGGGGGGGGGAGATTGATGACTATTAAAGTCTGCATTAGCTTCTGTCAAATTAATTCAGCTCTTGCCTCTGCTTGCCGTTCCTTTGCTCTGTCTGCCTGTTGACCAGGCACAGTAATCCCCAATTCTTACTCTGTCTAAATTTGTACTCGATGTTTGACCTACTAGGCTGTCTGCAGTAGGCTGCCTGTGTGAGAGTCAATCTAAGTGCATCTGGTGCATGCTAGTTTGATTGATAAAAAGGCCCATGTTCATTGGATGTGAACGTAGGCTGCCTGTGTGAGGGTACAAATGTGTGGCATGTGTGGCTTTGATGGCAGCAAGACACTCTTGCAAGCTTTGGCCCCTAACCGTGCCAAATGGCATGTAGTGAAAGGTCATTGGTGATATTAAAGTCTATAAATATTGTACATTGTGCCCGTGTCTACCTACATAGAGACAGTCCCTTCACTAAGATGAATTTCTGCCGTTATTATCAAAGTCAAATTTAGTGTTTTTAACGTAGTAATAAGTGTTGAACATCTTGCAGGAGTATGTACAATCGTGTAATTGGATGATTATTCTTGCGAAGGCAATCTTACAAATCTCTGTTGATTGTGTGAGAGGATACTTGTACACTAGGATTGCAGTAAACCTTGTCACATTTTATTTCTGTTTCAATGTTTACGTCTGTGAGATCTACCGCTACGTGTTTCTCATGGTTTATCACATTTCATGTGTATCACACATGTACACCATAGCTCACCATGATCACACCTACTAATCAACACATTTTAGCGTCCACTTGGAATTTGTGTGCATTGTGTGTGATGTAATTGGAAGGTGGGCCTTTGATTCAAGCTTGATACAGGATATACCTGTTTTCATCCATGTTGTTATTGCTGGATTTTGATGGAGAAATTTGCAAATTACTGTTGGGCCCCAAATTTAACAACAGGCGAAAATATTGCCATCTAATCTTCATTGCATAAAGTGGCAGAGTGAATGGACAGGCATTAGTGCAATGTTACAATAGCCTCGGTGTCAAATTGTGAAAACTACATCTCACAGAAATGTCTGTGACCTCATTCATAACAATATCTGTTTGTGAAAATAACAACTTTTACAGTTAACTGTATCAGAATTGCAAAGACCCATCTGTACTGTATGTGTACTTCCTCCATTTTCTTTCTTTTTTTTCTTTTTTTTTTTTTGCTTTAATGTTCCCGTTTTTATATTGTGGAATGGCAGTGAGATTTCTTGTACTTTGTAGAATTGTTTGTTGTATGACATAATTCAGTGCCTAACTTTCAGTCTTCCATGCTCTTCATGATCAACTCTTTTCTATCCTGTTTATCCTTCTTCAAAGTGTATAATGGCCACACAAGCTTCATGAATGATATCCATCCATAGTCAAGCTCCTTTTACTCTGAGCCACCTCACACTGTAATTTCTTCTGTCGGGTGAAGCTCAACTAACAAAGGTACGTTTTGTTGGCTTGCACCTAGTCCACACTGAATCATTAGCTTAGGCATCCCCTTTGTAGTTGTACAAGATTCCTCTTCTTGTCTGTTCACTTTCTGCCATTGTTTTCCCTGCATCTTTTCCTCATCATTCTGACTGTGCATTGTTATGCATTGTTGCCATTCAACATAATTCATTCGAGGTGTTTTTACCTTGTATATAACATCGCTTTGCTGCAGACTCCACGTCTCCAGGCAGAATTTTGTGTATGGAGGTCATTAACATTCCCACCCATCAATCTTGGACCATTCATTTTCTAAAACACATTTCATGCATTACATAATTACATGTAGTTCTAACAGTCATGTCATGATATCTCCTCATCATTGCTTCTATGTATATTTGCAATGTGGACTGCTTACAATGCACACATGCTGACTTCAAACTGAACGTTGTTCTTTGCCACTTTCAATATGTACATGTACTTTTCCCTTTCTGTAAGCTGTTGGGTTGATGGCATTTCAAAGTTTTCATTTTGTCAGTCAGAGATTCTTGCACACAGATTCTCCACATGCCCATATCATGAATGTAAACAGAGTATTACATTGTGTATTTATTATTTACAGCTACATGTGTACATTATAGGAAGTGTCTGAAGTGAATAACAGTTTTTATCCTGTTTTCTCATTGCAGTGTATTATGGCAACACAGAGCTTTGTGAATGACATGCAGACTATATCCAGTCAGGCGCAACAGCAACAGACCTCGCAGACGACAATCATTGCAACACAGCCCGTCACCGCCCACTCCATCCAGCCCGCTTCACACACCATTCAGTCCGGAGGCCAGCAGTTTCTGCAAGTAGCAAGTTAGTCACTTCTTCTGTGTCATTTGCTACACTGCAAGTGTGCCCGTAACAGCATGCTGTATTAACAGCATGCTGTATTGGTTGCAGCATTGGTTTGAGAGCTGTATCAGCTTTAATCAGGATAGTGAAAGTGAAATACTGAAACATGCCTTGTAATTCTAAGAGTGCTTGAATTTGAGGAAGTTGATTAGCACTACTTGCCCGCAATATATGCTAATTATGGGCTGATTTATTCAATACATTTTGTTCTGGACCACAGAATTCTTTAATGAAGCAGGCATTCTGAAGCTCCTTGTGAAATGCAGGTCAAATCCATTGGCTTTAAGATTATGAAACAAAGGAGTCAGCTAATAGCCTTCTCAGTTAAAAAAAAACAAAGAAGGCACTGGTATATTGATTGCCTCCTCTGCCTGCTACAGAGTGTCATTTGGTTGAGCCAGTGGCTATTGATCATTGAAACTTATTTCATACAAGGCAGATCAAGTCAATGGCTTTGAAATGTCACACTGCCAGTAAATATGAGCAATGAAGAGTTCTTGTGCTCCCCTCAAATGTCCTTGTCTAATGTGGGCTTAATGTGCTTGATATACCTCTTTATGTGCTTTTTGCTCTCTGAAAATATAATATTTGAATGTGGTAAATATTTCCTATTAAAAGACACAGAGCAAACACGTGGAAATATTTGTAGACCATGTGAAATACATACATTTCACAGACAAAGGAAATTAGAGCAGCACTTTCCACAGCAAATTCCAGAATGTTAATGATTTCTTTCTATTGTTAATCTGATTCTTGGGAGTAAGTTCTGTAGAGACCAGGAACCAATATCTCTATAGAAGAATTATTGCAGTGCTACCTTTAAACTCCAAGCAGTCACACACAAATGTTCTCTTGTAATTGCCTCTTCCATACCATCCTTTTGCCTCCCATCCCTTTTTGACTGGCAGAGGTGATGGACACGCCCAGTTCCGGTACCACCGTGACCCTGCAGACTACCCCTGCAGGCCAGCTGCAGCGGGCTGCTCAGCCCACCATTTATCAAGGACAAGTGCAGTACGTACAGGGACCAGACCATCGACACTCAAGTCCCATCTATGCTAACGGCGCTATGTGAGCTCATTCAGAAAGATCAATTATAGTCGTGTGATGAATCTTGTCTGCACTGGTTTTTCCATTTACTTTTTTTTTCTTCTGACATTTTCTGTTTTTATTCTTTTAACTGTTTCTACTTGAGCAATGCTTAGAATGATATGTGTGAATCTGACACTCTTGTTTTCATTTCTGACAATTTTGTTCTTATCTATCTTTTGCCTTGCAATGCAGTGCACTTATAATTTTGACTTTCCTGGAGCCAAACTTTTCTGTTTGTCATAACTCACATGACTCTCAAGGTTGAATCTTTAAATGAGCTCATAAAGTGATTTTTCTCAAAGTTACCCCCCCCCCCCACCACCCCTGTAAAGTTACAACCCTTAGACATGAGCAATGTGAACACCATTTTGTACTTGAGCAAAGCACCACTTTGATTAAAGCCGATGCAATATCTCCTCTGGGATACAAAATATTTTTATTTAAGCCATTACAGAACAATGATCATTGGCTTCAAATTGTAGTTAATTAACCCGTTGAGGACGAGTCCCGAGTATACTCGGGCAGGGGTCTGTGGGAAATGCGTGTATAGCAAAATCAGCCTGTCCTCAATGAGTTTAATGAGTCAAAATAGGGAATTTGTACAGACTAAAAGAGACTTGAAAAAATCAGTTTGTATCTATAGCAAAGATAGCAGTGAATACAAGAAATATAAACCAGATAGTATACTAGTACTCTTCCCTAAAGCTGCATGCTTGCTTCTAATGGTGTCCACTTAGCTCATGTACCAGGGTGCTATACTTAGTAGACATACTGATTTTGCTCTGATGTAAAAAGGTTTAACTTTATGTTTTGGTAGTTTCGTTATATATTTCAAGCTAATGCTGGTTTCCATCCAAATCACATTCTGCTCCCATTCACTCAAATAAAAAAGAAAAAGAAAAGGCCAAATTTTCATGTATTCATCGATTTCACCTCTAAATTTATTTAATCTCTGAATAATGTACAAGTTTGAACTATTCATGGGAATCAAGGAAGTTTAACATTGGAAGTGTAACTCACTGAAGATAACATTGATAAAGAGCTGTTCCACGTGCCAGGACACACATGCATGTGTTGTTATTGTACATTAACCCGCATGATTCTGTCTTGTATTAGTGGAATGTATGTTTTGCATATCAGTGCAGTTCAGTATTTGGAAATTATACTCTCTATCTGTCGCATGACTATTGTCACAACGTCCTCTTCGCATGACAACACAAACATTGTTACTTGACACCCACACTGAGATACAATTTATGTAATGACTTCATTCACTGTGCAGTGAGTGCATTGAAACACTGGTCTCATCTCTTCATTCACTATTCTTTGGGCCAACATGTATCACGACAAATGGTAAAGTGTCCCTATCAAAGCAGATCGTATGGGTTACTAGTCTCCCCTTTAATACAAGTTTGTACACCTCACATTAGAAGTACATCTTAGCGGAAGAAAGAAGTATGTCAGGCTCATACATGAATTGCGGACAAGCAACAACCAGTGACATTGACCAAATTATGCTCAACAAGGGCAGTAACATAGGCAGCAATTGAAATTGAAGTTACCTGCAAAAAAATTGATAACACATATAAATAGTGGGTTTCACTCAGTTTCTCAGTTTCGTTCAAAAGATTAGCCAGCAAGTGTTCTCCAGATTAGTCAGCAAGTGTTATCTATGATGTTTACAAAGTTGTGGATTGCATACTACAGAAGAAAATACCCTTCAGCTTTGGGAAGAGCAGGTGAAAGCTGCAAAATGTTTAACTAGGCATTTAATCAGTGAAACTTTTGTCAAAGTTGATGAATCATAACCAAAGTCTGAGTGCTGGAATTTTTGGCAAAGAGTCAAAATGTGCAGCCTTGCAAAGGAAGCTCAAAGTAAATTGATCAGTCATCACTGCATTGGATTTTGAAGCTGTACTTTCATATTTTGATATGTTCATCACAGTTGTAGTATATTCCTGCTCGTACACCAGCATGGAAACTATTTTCTTCTCTCACATATACCATACAGTGTGTGCATATTCATGCAAAGTGAAAAGCTAGAAAGAATACTGATTTACTGTTCAAGATGTCGTATAAAAAGAGTCCCATAAGAGTGCTGCATTCCACATGTGAAAATGTTTTTAATCATGGCACATTTGCTGCAAATGTTTGCTGAGTGACTACTTGGGTTCAGCTCAAAGAGATTTTCCCCAGTGACTGCTAGAGTGCGGACTCTTCATAGGCCCTGTACTATTGTTTTGTGAGTGCAAGGGGAGCACTGGATGGCGATGGCGGTGGGCTCACCCCTCATGCTAACACGCAAGTAAACGAGCAATGGAGGAGCAGCCAAATCACAAGGGCGCACTCGCATAAAAGCTCAAAAGCTCGCGTAATACGTGCTGTATAAATGTTACTGTAGTACGCAAAGTCCGCCATTACTAAGTGGGTACAATGGCAGCCCCCATGGAATCACTGACACCATTGTAGAGTCCGCCCTCTAGTGGTGGGGAGGAGAAAAATCTCTTTGGTTCAGCTAAATTTGGATTGATAGTATTCTCATTCCCCTCCTATTCACATTCCATCTGTATGATCATCTGATTACTATGCCATGCCGCAACAGCCTTTGAGCCTCATCTGCATTGTGGAATGACACATTTTATATGTCATCATTAATACATGTGTCTGCATACTTAGCTTGTGATATTAACGAGACTAGTACTAACACCTATTTGAAAATCCATGCAGTGTTTTACAAAGGCACCCAGACATAATTTGAAGTTAATCCACACAAGAAATTATGGCATGATTGCAATGTCCTATAAAAGGGACTCCCTGATGAAAGTGAATAATCTTTCTTTTTTTTCTTTCTTTTCTTTTGGTCTGCAAATTGTTCCTTGATAATGACTATAGCCACATTATCTGTAACTTTCATGGAACTTCTTTGATATCCATTTTGTGTGATCTCTTTTATTTTTTGTGATGATAGAAGACAAAAAAACGACAACAAGCTGTATGATAAAACAACATAGAAATAACACTTGCAAAATAGAGCACCGAGGTTGTTAAATGAACGTTGCATACAGAATTACTACAGTAAATTGCTATTTGAAAACTTGTCATCTGCAATTTGAACTGACATGCATGCCAAGTTCAACTTTAGTGATAATACTACCTCCCCACCCGTTATTACACACACACACACACTTTTTTGGAATGGAAAATGTATTACGTACATATAAAGCACCTTTTTTTTTTTTCTTTTTGGGAATGGAGTATGTATTGCATACATATAAGGCTTGCTTTCTAGTTGCTTGTACATTGTTTTTACCATTTTTGCAGAAATATGGTCTCGTGTATCCATCAAATTTAAAAAATGTGAAATTGGATGGAAAATCATTTATCATTACTTTGATTTTTAGAGTAAGTCTCCCTCAGTTTTATTAGATTTTGATGTTGTCCTCTTAAGCAATACTG
This sequence comes from Diadema antillarum, assembly GCF_040938485.1. NCBI lineage: Eukaryota > Metazoa > Echinodermata > Echinoidea > Diadematoida > Diadematidae > Diadema > Diadema antillarum. The sequence continues at coordinate 1,318,846 of NW_027271783.1, read as the reverse complement.
CATGGAAGAGACTTGTTTTAGTCTTCATGTTACATGTACTTATTTACAGTTTGTTTGCAGTATGCTATGTATAAACCTGGCCTTGGATGATAGACAAGACAATATGGCCTGCCATAAATGCTGTATGAATTTACTGTAGATATACTATGTGTGTGCGTCCTGGCAGAGTTGCTTCCCTATCAAGTATTTATTATTTCCCTGTATATTATTCCCCTAGCTCATATCATTAGTCAGAATGAGTGTGGCAATTTGTTTGTTAGCTTAGAAGTTTGTTTGAGAATATGATACCGTATGCTGTAGATAAATCGCATGGGTGGAGTCCCCAGTAGTTAATCCAAGACTGTTTGTGCCCTGTATCCTACAGAAGAGTGCAGAGAATACTGAAGGAATATATTGTACCCATTAGATCTTGCCAAACTAACATGACTAATCCTGTGTGTCTTTCCTCCAAACATTTATACACCTTCCTTCCTACGCTGCGTTCCCATCGCTTCATCCTCACCTTGCTGTTTTGTATCCTCTTGTGTGCTGTCATCTCATCACCACGTGGGGGCGCTGTCTCTATTTAAACAAAATCCGTGTGTGGTGTGCTGTGTCAAATCACCATACAACAACTACTCAACCACCACTACCATCCGAAATCTTTAAAAAATACCACCTACTACCAAAAAAAAAAAAAAAATCAACAACGATTGATGAAACAGGACCAACCCCTATCCTTACAGTGAAGGAACAACGATGTACACGCAAGCGACACCGGTTGCGAGCTACTTTGCATCGGGGCAGGGCACTGGCTCCTCGACAGCCAACCTTCAAACGCTGGGCACTCAGAACACCATCACTGGAGTAATGGGTGGTTCCATTGTTCCTGGAGGGGTTCTTGGGGGATCAGTGCTTCAAGGGGCGTCACAGCTGATTGCCCAGCCAGGGAGAACATACCTAGTGCAGGGCCACAGCATAGATGGTGATGGACACCCCATTACACACACCACCAGGGCGTCGCCAGCAACAGTGAGTTTTGACCTTGACAAGGAACACCATTTTCAAAAAGTTTTACTTTCAGAAATTAAAAAACATCAGAACATAATTTCACCACTCTGTAGATACAGTATCTCCATACATCTATAAATGTTCAGGGTGCTACACAGCTTTATTTTACCACTTGCCCGGTCAGGGAAGCAGATTTTCAAATTTGCTGCAAAACACTTGCCTGAACATTAATTTTACTTGTCTGAAAAGAGAAATCAAAGCATAAGGAAATAAAATAGAAAATCATGTGTTAGTAAAGGGCTTGATGAAACACAGTCATGTGGATAAACAGCATGCGTTGATTCACACGCTTAAACACAAGTATGGAGTAACAAACTTGGTCCGATCAAGTATTGCAGTTGCATTGCATTGGGGCTTCTTCATGTAAGTGCTGGAAAGTTGCTGAAATGAAATGTAAAGTATGTTGCATCACTAAACAGCCATTATCTTTGGGCTTCTATATGGTTGACTTTATGGGCTTGTTGGGGGGGGGGGGGGGGAAGGATAAGTGAAAAAGGTGGCTTAAAAACTTTTTGCTTGCCTAATTTGGCAAGCATTTGTTCTCGTCGTTCAAAAATACTTGCCCAAATTTGATTTTTACTTGCCCAGGGCAATCTGACAAGTGCTTATGTAGCACCCTGCTGTTGAGAATAAAATGCATAGTGTGCCATCATGTGCTTGTATAAGTCAGCAGAGAAACTATAATTCATCATTAGACTGCAGGGTAAAGATAGGGGGTTTGGTCGATCATGATGGGTTTAACATCAGGAGTGTATGAGACTTGCTCTACATTGATATTCCTTCCTAGTTTGTATAACTGTTGGATGTTGGCTGAACAATGTATGCTAGCCTTTGTCTGTATCCCTGTATCACTGGTTCAACAGGTACAGTGGTTGCTGGATAACTATGAGACTGCGGAGGGGGTGAGTCTGCCACGCAGCACGCTCTACAATCACTACCTGAGGCATTGTCAGGAGCACAAGCTTGACCCCGTCAATGCTGCCTCTTTCGGCAAGCTCATCAGATCAGTCTTCCTAGGGCTCCGGACAAGAAGATTGGGCACAAGGTACGTGTTCTATTTGAAGAGTTTGTTTGCAAAAACCGATAAGTCCATTTTTGAAGATATTGAAGTACGGTCTCTGTCATAAAGTACAAAATAATACCTTTTAAATGATATATTGGTCACTACATATAAACGTACATTTTTGAAGTTATGGTCAAAAGAAGCAAAAATTTTCTTATTATTCTCTTTATTTTTCTTGACCTTTAATCGCGAATATATCCATTTGGCAAATATGGACTTATCGGTTTTTGCGAACAAACTCTTCATTTCTAGCAGTTTTGTCTCTGCTTTGTGGTGTGTGGAAATGAGGAATTTGTGTGTAATGTACCTGTAAAATAATAACAAACTGTCTCATTCTTAAAGTTGAGAGCATTTGTTGGGTACATTATTGTCTCATGCAGTTAGACTAATTCTTGCAATGTTTGAGGTCAGCTGCAGACTAGATGGTTGCAAAAAAAGAAGAAAAAAAAGTAAATCATGGAATTCTTCATGAAAGTGATTGCCCTAGTTTCCAAGCTTTCTGTAAGCCATGCTTCAATTTTATCCATAAAAAATGATTTCTCGGATGGAATGCACATAATCATATCCATGCATATTTAAAGTGTCTTACAGTCACTTAAGTGAAAATGTTAAGGTACTCCTTTTGTATTACAGTCTCATGTCCATATGCTGCTATGACAATTTTATTGAATAAATCATAATCTGGCACCATTGTGGGCCATGTTCTGAAAAAGTCTGGGAAGCGTGCCCCATACAGGAGAGTTACTGTAGTGACGAGCGCATACAGTGTTGCTAACTGGTTAAATAGCAAGAAAGAAAAAAAAAAGATATGTGTACAGAGGAATACAAAAAATCCCAGTTTTAAATAAGTTACTCAACCACTCAAATTGGATATTTAGTGTATTTTGTGGCAAATTGTATGCTTCTACTCAATGACCTATGACCCTGATTATTAGAATGCTCAATGCATTGAAAGTATGTGTAATAGTGCAACATTTACATATGATTCTTTACAGAGGGAACTCCAAGTACCATTACTATGGGATTCGCATCAAGAGCACATCCTCCCTAAATCAGTTCCAAGATGACGGTGGGCATGCTGCCATGAGACAACAGCCTGTCAACTCTGCAAAGAGGTGATGATTGCTTGCCTGCGACCTTGCAATATGGAAAAAATTATTATGAAATATGAACAAGCTGTAGTGCCCATGCATACACAAGGTGTAGTTTGCAACAATTCCAAAGTATCAGAACAGAAATCATATAATGGTTTCTGTTTGTGAGCAAGAAGTAAATGCTTCAGAGTTTTAGACATGGCAAAAAAAAAAGAAGGAAATTTTTATTGAAAGAAGTTGTATCATAAATGAAATGGCAAATTGATCTTTTCTCCATATTGTTCCGTATGTTTGCCAAATTTGAAAATGATATGGCCTGAGGAGTTCACATATTGTTCAGTATTTTTTTTTTACCCCAGTATTTATATATTTTGTGGTTGAATATATTTTTGTACTCATAAATGGATCAAGTAAGCAGATATCAGCTCCTGGCAAGTCACCAAATCTTGTGAATGGAATATTTTCCAGCATGTGCATTTCATGTGCACCGATTGATGATGAAGAAGATTCACTGTAATCAAACAAAGGCAGGAAAATGGCGAGTTTTCAATGTATATTTACAGTATACATGTTGTGAAAGGAGACATATTTTGCTATCTGTACATGAATGAAAGTATGTGGGACTACTAACTCCTCCAGATTCAAGCCATCCCCCATGGGTGCCAAGCCGGAAGATGGCGCCAATGCAGGGGCGGGTAACGCAGGTGACCACCCCCAGAGCCAGACGCAGCAACACCAACAGTTCCTTGGAGATTCTACTACAGTGCTGCCGGAATTCAAGGAACTCATCGTGGCCACTGACATGCTGCCGGAGGGCATCGAACCAGACGACATCGACATCTTTCAGTCATTATATCGGGAACATTGTGAGGTAGGTGGAGGATACAGTGTGATAGATACAGTGCACTCCTGTTATAACTAACATGGTTATAACGAAATTCTGGTTACAACAAAGTAAAAATCTAGGCAGCAACATTAACCACTCTATGTATTTCTATTGTTTATTTGTTCGGTTATAACGAAATTTCGATATAACGAAAGAAAATTGCCGGTCCTGAGGACTTCGTTATAACGGGAGTCTACTGAATAAGCAACATTTGCATTGAGTTGTGCTTATGCATCATAGTATTCATCATAGAGATAGATGTAATAGCACATGTTTGAATAAATTTGAGCCACACAGAGGGGTATTATGATATCCCAGGCATCATAAATGACCACAATCTTTCAGGGTACATGGGTAGCAAGATTGTCTTACAAGGTTTGTGTAGAGTTACTTAAAATGAAAAATGCACTTTTTCAGAAAGCTGCAATGTCAGACACAATCACACTATGCAAATAGGATGAGAGAATGATGTCATCACCTGGTAAAACTCCCAGTCACTGGCTCACAGGTCTTGGGAGAGATTTTAGCCACAGCTGTCAACCCGTCTTTCTTTCTTCTCTGCTACGGCATACTTGTGATAATACCCAACAGCTTCATATCTCTGCTAAATTTGAGAACTTTGTATAACAAGGTCTGTGGATTTAGTCAGCCATGTGCTTTTCAGCTGACAATGTTATAGCTAAGTGAAGAGACTGTACCTACAGTACACGCCGACTATGGTACACTCACTGGTATCTTTTTGTCTCTGCCCTGCCATTTCTTGCAGTCGATACTGGATGTGGTGGTGAATCTGCAGTTTCCACTGATCGAGCAACTCTGGCAGACATTTTGGAGATGTCCTCCGCCGGACACAGCACTGTAAGTCTTGTGAAAAGAGTTTTTGATGTCACCACATGATAGTCCCAATAAAGGACTGTTTGTTTTCTATTTGGGTAGCTTGACCAAAGTTCTAGGGACTGATCAGCTGAACAGGAGGGCAACCTTTCAGAGCAAATTGATTGCTTTATCGTCTAATTACCTCACCAAGTGTTTCAGTGCCGTAGTATTGTGTTCTCATTTTGCGAAATAAAATATGGTCTACTTGCAGTTAAGATATTGTGAATACAATGTATAAAGATATTTTGACAATTAAATTTGAAAAAGATCAATGCAGAACAGTTACAAAGAAAACAAAATACCCTACTCTTGAAGTATTAACTTGTGATAAAATAGAGCTCCACCTCACTAATCTGGTGTGGTAAATGAGATGACAAGATTATGATACCTACAACCATATAGCCATATGAGAACTGAATGTAAAATACATCATACATTAACAGAGTGCCGTGAAATGACACAGTGGAACCATGATGGAGTACTTTTTAATGAATATTGTTACTTCATATTCTCACGATGATATTTTCAAAACCTTTTGCTGTGTCTCTGAAGAGAAAATGACTGCATATTTAGCATAAGTTCGATATTCTAAAGTTCTGAGTGCTGTAGACTGTGAAAGTCTGACGTAATCATCTCTCTGACAGAAATTAATTTGTGACCGTGCACCTCAAAACGAACATAAAGTCGCACACACTGATTTTGCGTGAGGACTGAAAATAAGTGAAATGGGTCAACCTAGCCGAACTTGACTTTTTCATATTTTCTGAAAGAGCGGGTCTTCTTTTACATTATGCTAAAATTTGGTATCATAAAATGGGCAGGAAAGTGTGTTTTTTTAGCAGTTTATCTCGAACATTTTTGGTAGAATAGTGTGATTAGGTGTGTCTTTAGAATCCCTTTCACTTCTGAAAAACCTTGTCCACACTCTTCACTTTCAACTCTAATAACTTTTGAAAGGATAGTGCTACCGCTTTGAAAGTTGGCATTAATTATGGGCAGAATGTGTTAATGAGGCATGCATAATTTCACTTTAATCTGATAATCCCTTCATTGTTGTTACTCTGGTGATTTACTTCCTGTTTTTTTTGTCCCATTCATCGCACAGCCAGCAAGGTTTGGTAAAGATTAAGTGCTTGAATAGACACTGTACTTCAGAGCCTCTTCTCAGTTCACACTTTTCCTGAGTTTGTGCTTTCTTTCCAATATTTAGATAGGTTACGAGAGTTCATTTGATTTGAGTTATACATCATTTTAAAACTTAAATTCTGCTCTTTCAGAATATGGTCTGAACTAAAAATTTATGTCTGGCGACTTTTTGTTTGTTTTGAGGTGCAGGGTCACATTTCTTCATTGCCTGGGAAACATACTCTCATGGCGAGAGCTTACCCAAAGGGAAATTTATGTCCATGTTCAAGCATACTTGAATGATGGAAGGTAAGGTGAAATACAGAGGATAGTGATATGAGACAAAAAAGTTAGGAATTGACTGACACAAAGCAGAAACATTAGCCAACATGACTGGAGTCTCGCTCTGTGAAGATGTCACTTTAATGGTGTTTGCTGAAATTGGGTTGTACATTAGTGAGTCATCTGTAATAGTCGCAGTCTTCACTCATTTTGCAATGCGGGGGGCCTTTTGCATAAAAGCTGCAATCAAATGTATTTCAGAAAATCAAACATAAGTCAGGTATCAGCCAATCAGAATTGAGTATTTAGAGACTTTTGTCTGATTTTCTGACCTGAGTTTGATCTCAACTTTCATGCAGTAGGGCTCAGGTTTGAAAATATGTTATTGTGCTGATAAGTTCTTTCCAATTGTATATTTGACTTCACTTACTGTATACGCCGAATATTTCGCGAGATTTTTATTTTCGCAAATTTCGCGAGTCAGGTGCTATTCGCGAAATTAAAGACGCACGAAAATATTGACTCTGATCGCGATGTGAATGTGACGTGCGCATGCATATTTCTCTGTTCAGTATAGGACTCCATGATGGCAAATTTGACCACTCGCGAAATTATCGCGGATTCCCGATTCGCGAAATTTTAGACTCGCGAAATATATGGCGTATACAGTACCCTGTGTATATGACTTTATATGTTTTAAATCAACCCTGATTTCAGAGATGAGGAGCAGGAGAAGCAGCTGTCAAAGGAGAAACTCTTTCAGCTCTGTAAGCTGCTGCCGATCCAGACATACATCAAACACTATGATCACATTCTTTACCAGGGGCTTGTCGAGGTTCTGATTCCAGATGTCCTCAGACCCATCCCCAGTGAGTATCCCACTCCAACCTAGCTAGCCATCACAGAGCTCGTCTTACATCAGCTGGTATGGGGCCTATCAGTTAATAGCAGTATAAGTTTCATTTTGTTTTCTCATCTGGTGTTGATGCATGGACTAGCAATGGAATTAAATCAATTATATAATGTTGCTTCTGCATACTGTCTTTTTTAAAGAAGAAGGAAGAGTGTGTTTAACTATTTTCCATTGTTCGGAGATTATTTTGCTTGTGGATATGAGATGATCCACATTTAGGGAATTTCTATCTCAAACAAGTCGTGATATTCTGTACACTATAACCCCATCTTTAAAACCACAACGACTAAAGACCACACTATTTCTCGTCCGTATACGAGGTGACCACCACTTCCTTGCTCCTTACAGATCAAAATGTCAGCACATAGGCTACAGTCTCTTTGGTAGCACTCAAGAAGAATAGTAGAGCGAGACTATGGATATTGAAATTTGACCATGCAGAAGTCAAACTACAGGTGATCCCCATTATAAAGTCCTCACAGTTTCCTTTTGTTATCAAAATTTCATTATAGGCAAACAGTAAAGTATGTAAAGATATATATATAGATGACAATTCTGCCACCTGAATTTGTACTTTGTTGTAACGACAATTCCGTGATAACCATGTTCCTTATAACGGGAGTGCACTGTATCACTAACATGATATTATAAGTCCAGGTAAAATGTGTAAGTCTGTCATCATTTTTTTGCAGGTGCCTTGACACAAGCTATCAGGAATTTTGCCAAGAGCCTTGAGAGCTGGCTGAGGAACAGCATGCACAACACCCCACAAGAGATGCTGAATTTAAAGGTCAGAGGTCATGATTGAGCTACTCAGTTTACACCCATTTGATGGTTTATCTGTAGGAGAAACATGATTTGCATTCCACCTCCTCAAATCGGAACATTGCAAGTAATCACTTTACCACAAGAGATGACAAATTAAGTGCAGGTTATGCATTTGCCTCCTTGCATGAGTGGACTGTAATCTGAATTATCTTTACACACAGATTTTGTTCTGCATCGACTATAATCAGATTTTGATTTCATGGAATTTGCTCCTTTCCTACTAGTAGAGCTAAATATAAATTGTTATTCACACTTTACATTTAAAAGGGTACTGCCTTTCCCTTAACTTTTCTGGAGTTAGTGCTTGTGTAGTTCTCACCTAACTTTTGGCTATTGTGTCTGTTTTTGTATAGAAATTCATTCTTATGTGCTTATTTCTTGAAAGTGCTTATTTTTGGCAGTAAGCATAAATTTAGGTAAATTCAAAATGTTTTTGTCCAGCGTAGGTAAGGTATTTTGTAGATATTTGTTCGTGATTTGACACAACTCATAAAGGGTCTGATCTTTGTCTGTAAAAAAGTATTTCTTTGATCAATAAAACAGGTTGGAGCTGTGACAGCGTTTGCCCAAACCCTTCGACGCTACACCTCCCTCAACCACTTGGCACAGGCCGCCAGGGCTGTCCTACAAAACACATCACAGATCAATCAGATGCTGAGTGATCTCAACAGGGTAGACTTTGCAAATGTGCAGGTACGTTACCATGGAAACTTGGGGATTCTTTCGGTCTGTTGGAAGCCAAGTGTATCGCTATCTGTGTATCACACATTTTTATAGCTACACGTTTGTATGTGGAAGCTATCAAAGCTATAGAATCAAAGCTACAGAATTTTTCCAGTTGTGCTGGAACCCTGTTGAGTTATTTCACAGAACCACTTGACAGCACACACTTGCCAAATAATCTAGGTAAAGATATGTATGCTTGCTTGCAAATTTTGTGTGTATGTCTGTGCATTTTAGGGAGAGTCCTGGAACACTGGTTCAATGCAGCTTGAAATTGTAGCATATGCGCAAAACATATCTTAATGTTTGCTTATTATTAAAAATATAACATCGCCGAATGAAAATAGATCATATCAATACATGGCTTGGAAGCTGCCTGTGTAATTCAGGGAATATTGTAAGAAATTAAAAGGATTTCCTTTCAGGACTTTGCAGTTTGTTGAATACCTGTGCCATGTGCTGATTTCTGTGATTATGATGATGCACCACTCATCAGTAATTATGTTGGATGTACACAGGTTAATGAGGCAGTAACCAGAATTGTGTATTTTAGTCCAATCGTTATTGAAGTGGCATCACTGCAAGCATGATAGACTGTCTCTCTTGTACAACAGCAGTCTCACCTGCACTCATAGTGGCAATTATTGTCAAACGTAATGCTCAAAAGTCTGGCCTTGTCAGTTTTGTTTTGATAGTTCTGTAGTATTTTTTTTCTTTCTGTGAGCAGCTTTTAAGAAATAACATCTTCCTATCTTAATCAAATACAAATCTTCAGAGTTCTCTCTTGCTTTGAATTATACATTTTTTTTTTGGTCACTTTAAAAATTCTGATGCTTGCATTTTGACTAACATTTTTTGTAGGGAAGGCACACACCTATTGAGATGGTTCTCCTCAGTGATAAAGAATTATTATTTTTACATATTGATCAAAGTTAAGTGATATGTTTTGTGGCAATGCTCTCGTTTTGATACAATCTCCCAAATCCACTGTTACACTGCAAATCATCAAATGACTTTACAGGAAATAGAACTTAACCACCTACTTGGATTTCAGCCAATATGATTCAGTGGCTTGGCACCATGCACTGCAGCCAATGTGAAAATGATTATTCTGGCTTGTGTTGCCATGGCTACTTGCAAGTGAGGTTAATAAATTGACCTTTGCCCGTGCAGGAGCAAGCATCGTGGGTATGCCAGTGCGAAGACTCCGTTGTCCAGCAGCTCGAGCAGGACTTCAAGCGGACATTGCAGCAGCAGAACTCCCTGGAGCAGTGGGCGGCGTGGCTGAAAGGCGTGGTCAACCAGGTCCTCCAGCCCCACGAAGGCTCGCCCCAATTTGCCAAGGCAGCTCGGCAGTTCCTCCTCAAGTGGTCTTTCTACAGGTGCGTAGCTGCGTTGGTCTGTTGGTATGTTGTTGGTGGTTGGCTGGTTCTGGGGGTTCAACCAAGGCCACTTTAGAAGTCTTCATGCTGCTTGAAGATGTTTTTACAAAATATCTGGGTTTGTCAGAAGAGAAATTGACTAATTGTAGTCAGCTTTAAGTTCTACAGGTGACTCCTGTTATAATGAAGTCCTCAGGGCCAACAGTTTTCCATTGTTATATTGAAATTTCATTGTAGCCATTATAGATAGTAATTTGGGCCACTGAATTATACTTGACGAAATTTCCTTATATCTGTATGCGATATAATGGGAGCATACTGCAGTTGAAAGGCTACAACTGGAGACTCTGCAATACAGTATCATTCACCAGAGAAAATCAAGTATCATTGTCTTTCTTAGAGCAACTGGAAAGTAAAGTAATCATTTTCAATAGATATTAGTGCTAACATGCTTAGTGTACTTCCTGTGTGCCCCTCTCGCAGCTCAATGGTCATCCGAGACCTGACACTCCGCAGTGCAGCTAGCTTCGGCTCCTTCCACCTCATCCGCCTGCTGTACGACGAGTACATGTTCTATCTCATAGAGCACAAGGTGGCATCGGCTACAGGAGAGACGCCCATCGCTGTCATGGGTAAGGACCACTCTTTCCATAAACAGTCTTCAAATAGGCTTGCTTCCAGTTTCAAGCGAGGGACAATAGTCAACACTGACAAATTTATACCCTGTGTAATATGTATGACAGGGGTTGGGTTGAGCTTTTGTAGTTTTCTTACATAAAGGGGCAAACCAAGAAAGTGGGGGTGGGGGATAAGAACAAAGAAGCAAGAGCTGTTGGACCTGAAAAAATCTGTGATCCGAAGATCATCATTATATACATTGCTTTTAAATTTCATGTGCTGAAAAGCTGTGCTGGAATTGGAGCAGACTTGTTATAAAGGAGAGAGAGTGGAAATTGTGGTCATGATTGAAATATGTCAAAAAAGGGACAAGATAGATTTGTTATTTGAGAAATATACTAGTAAACTGTTATAAATTGGTAACTGCCGGCCTTTTTTGCAGCATAAAATTTACAAGAATTATCACTGGCATACAATGCATATAGTGTAGAGAAATTTTCCGAGCATCTTGGCTCGTGCCAAATTTGCAAAATTAAAATGCACGCAAATATTTCTGGTTTTACAGTAGTCTGAAGTATACTCGGACAGGTGTCTGTGGGAAATGAGTGTTATAGCAAAATCAGCTTATCCTCAATGGGTTAGTGTGCTGACACGAGTAGAGAATGTGCTGCTAACACGATACTTTTTTCTCTTGTCTCTTTGATCCAGATAAAGTGGACAGCAGAGGAGAGAGGATATCAATGAGTGGGGAGAGCATCACCGAGAACGGAGATGTGGTAGAAGAAAAGAAGAGTCCGGTAGAAACAAACAGTGCCACGACGAATTCGACCATCACATTAGCAACTGGAAGCAACGGCAGTGCAAACTGAACAGGGTGTTGCATCTACCTACCCTGAGAAAGAGATGGACTGTGTATATTTCTTTTCTGGCCTTTTAAATCTTCTTCTTTTTTTCCTCCCCCCTCACAAAAATGTGTAGGAATGAAAATGTTGGTTTTCAAACATCTTGTACGTCTGACAATCATTCGTTCATAAGGCTGAGTTAGGGTCGCCTTTCGAGTGTGTCCATGGGTCGCCAGGTGAGCCAGTGAAGCACTCTTTGTCAAAGCCTGCTAAGATTTTGTTGTGCCCGTTTGTCATCTGTATGGTTGTGAAGGATCAGCCACTTGATGGCAGGCTAGTCTGTAATCCTAAACCCTTGGCTCACCACTGACTGACCGTGACCGCCTAGATCACTGTATTAAGCTGCACAGGAGGTCAACTATCAGGGCTTTGCTTTCTGTGTGCAATCTTGTTCTGACCGAGCCTAGCTTGGGTGACTCGAACCAAAGCAGTGGATGTAGTTTTGTTTTTGTCTTATGTTTTCTCCTTGTCTGTCTGTATTTTGAAATCATTTGGTTGGCAAAAATTATGTTATTTAAATAGTTAGTTGACTGATATGCACAAATATGCTGTATCAAGAAGGGAACTTTTCTTAAAGAGGTGGTTAAAACAGTATAGTTCTTCTGGGCATTTCATGAAGCATTTTAAAGGACTTCTGCAGTAAGTATGAGATCTCCTTATAAGCCTGTCTGTGCAGCTGCTATAACACTGATCCTGATCCAAATTTTCCCGGCATGAAATTTGTAAGAGAAATGAAGTATGCTAAGCAAAGATAAAATGACAATGCCAAAACAATTTAAAGGTGAACAGAATGATGAGAAGAAACCATGTGTTGAAATTGCATTGTGTGGCATGCAATGCACGGGCAGTGCGATCTAACAGACTAGAAGCAGCCGTGACCTTCACACAGATGAAACTATTACGCACATTTGCAGGGCTAATTCAAAGTATCGCTTGAAGAATTGCAAGCCTTATGCTTGTGTTAGTGGCATTTAGTTGTATTTTCCTTTGCGAGTGTAATGCCAAAGAAACTGACAAGATGTCTGTGTAGTGTGTAAATGTGGCGGCAGCAACAAATACCACAACTACATTTTGTCTGGAATTTGGAGAGATGAAACTGATTGCCTTTTATGTTTTGCTGTTGGAGAATATAAAGAAAATTTCTCTAAACCTGCCATAAGAATTGCTTGAAAGTAGGATGTTGATGTGCGTGTTTCAGTTGTCATGAAGTCAACAGTCTGGTTAGTGAATAAATTTTATCTTAATGCAGATGAGTGATATATAGCGCTCTGAATTTATTTTCTCCACTGTAACATTGGGCTGCTGGGTATTGTGAAGCATTGACTTCAGTACTGGAATGTACTTTCAGCCATTTTATCAGGCTTGATATATTTTTCTAGAAGGCAATCTGCAAAATTTAAATGTCACAAGCTGCACATTACTGCACTTTTGTTGAAACATCAAAACACATGATTTTTGACTTCAGTCAATTTCATGCTTGCCACAGCAGGTTTTTTTTTTTTTTTTTGGGGGGGGGGTTTGTAGGTGTTGTTTTTTTTTTTTTTTTGGTGTACGAAGTTGCATTTGGAGAAAAAGCAATAAGAAAATATTTTGTGGATTCTTGCAGCAGCACAATTAAATGACAAGAAAGAATAGGGATGTTGAAAAGCTAATGAATATATGAAGTTAACTGAAAAGAGGTTCATAGTCTATTTTAAGAGTTGATTTGGAATTAAATGTGATGAATGAACTAGTGTGCAATATTATGACATTCACACTATGTGGCAATGAAATAAAGAATTATGTTTTAGCAACTGTAAAGAAATTTAGCACATTAGGCAGCACTTTAATGAGGAGAAAGTGTTTCAGAAGTCTGAGGATTATTTTACCATGTCCTTTTTACCTTGCTCTGTACAAAAAGTACAGTGTAGAGTCAAACTGAAGTCAGTCATCAAGCATTCCTATTGAAAGATAATGGTTAATCAGTCTATGCACAGTAAATTATTACTCAGATGGCAGTGAATGTGGCTCGTGTTGTTTTATTCAGTAGATTTTTTGCTGTTGCAAGCTGTATGCTTATGATTCTGTGAAGTAGTTGAGCTCGATCAATTTTGGGATACAAATAGTGCATGGGTGTCAGCTGAAAGAATGAACTTGTTAAATTATCAGTAATGTTTCTGCTGCCAGGCATTGTCTTTGGAGAGACGATTCCCCCTCTTAAATTAAACAGCCTTGATGTTTTGACTACAAAACAACTTAGGCAGCAGTGTCTCGTATTGTTTGAAGGATACTTGGAAAAGGGGAGGATAAATTATGTGTGGTTTGCTGACTGACATGACTTGGAAAAAAACAAAGGGAAGTGTGGTGATGGTGTACATTTCTTTTCAAGTCGCATTAGGTGCCTATCTTAACCTGTTTTACTGTCTTTCTCACATGCTCCCTCACACGTTAGAGATGAGCGTGTGATGCGTTTTCTTTGCCGTTTCCTTTGTTGACTCTGTTGTTACATTCCAATAAGTGAAATCGAGTCCTGTTTCTTCTAGTCATGCAAATTTGAGGTGTTGTTGAAAACTTGTGTGTAGTTGTGTTTGTGTCATTACTGAATTTGAAATATCGAGTCACCGTTTGATGCCGTGTTCAAAGATGAATATTTATTCAATTCTGTTGCTGTATTTCTTCCCTATATCATTTGGGCTGTGATGCTATTTTGATATGTTATTGATGATAAGTAGTTGTTTTCAGTGAGAAAGTTTAAACTCTAAGTGTGACTTAGAATTTGCTTTGCTAGAATTCAATTATTAGAAATGTATCCATTTTGTGATTGTAGACTGTTACCAGAATTAATTTCACAAGTGAAGCATTATTGTCCTAGGGTATTATTTTCAGTTAAGTTTAGCAACATGCTCAGTTGTAGAAAGCTGCTTGGATTTAATCCTTTCCAGAAGTCTTGCGCCCTCTCTTAGTGTCGACAACTCAAAGAAGAAATTGGCCTATAAATTTGCCATCTTCTGTACAAAGTACAATTGCATTTAGTTGTGCTTTTATTTTGCACAAGAAATGGCTCAGGTAGATCTTTCCCTTTTGATATTGAAATATTAGAACAAGTAAGATTGCACCATCGTTTGCTTTGTTGTGGTAGAACGTAGCATTTGAATATTCCTAAAAGATTCATGTGTGGTTGCCACCATTCTCTGCTTGGTAGTAGAAGAAAGTAAGAGTTTGGCCTTTTATAAGTTTGAGTAGCACACATATTTTGGTGTTACCACACAGAAAGAGATGTCATATGTAAGTGAATTTTCATGCAATCCGTTGACCATGAGTCCCGTTCCACTGATGCAAGTCGTTTGCTTTGTCTGTGTGTCTCCTGTTTGTACAGTAAATATGCTTGGTTTGTAAAATATTTTTGAAGATTCTGATTTTTAAGAGGTAATTTTTACAATTTTTTATGTACATGTGTTTGTATAGTGACTTATCACAAAATCATAAATGGATTGCACTCTCCATGTACAGACACTATTTTGTGAAGTTGTTTGATGTGCATATTTATCAGATTTATTTCTATCTTGATTATCTTTGATTAAAGATGATCACAATTGTACAATTTTAGTAGGTGAAATAAAAGTAGGAAAGGCAAGTGTGAGAGTTAGAAATTTGTAGGTATATGTGGATGCATCACTTTTTTATATGAATTACAACGATGAAGCACCTGCTTATTTCTAATTTCTGCCAAGTAATTTTTCTAAGGATTAATTCTGCAAATGCATTTTAAATGTCAATGAATTAGTTACTTGTTGAGAATCTTTCATGATTGTTGATTTTTGTACGTATCTGTCACACGAAACCAAAAGGAGATTTACAGTGATCCCAGGAAGAAGGCCATTCATATGCTATTCCCTCTCGTAATAATATCACTGAATTATAGTGGTGTTTATGTGAAATTCAAGAATGAATTGCCATTTTACAAGATTTCTACAGTTTCCATGTGGCCGTCTCCTGAATGCACTTGGCAAGGAGGTGGTCCAGCTGTGCAGTTTTTTGCACTTCTCTCCGATAATCAGTGCAGCATTTTTTTTATTTTAGTAATTTGTGAAAGTGCTTACTCAAGATGGATGACTGTAATGCCTATTCTAATTTTCCTCCGAGTAGAGAATGTATGTGATGTGCTTATTGTGCAGATAGTATTTTTCCTGAAAATTTAATGTGTAACGAGAGACTGTAGTGTCTAATTCATGAGAGACTGGATATCCCAACATGAAATGTATCGGAAGCCATGAGGGCTTCTCAACGAGAAACAAGTGCCTGTAAATCCAGAGGTTTTTTTTTTTTTTTTTCTTCAGTATTTTTTTCAGACTGTGAAATGAAAACATGATGCACATTGTCATTGATATCATCAGGTCACAATGCCTCAAATTAATTGACAGTTATGCATTATGATTTGCAGTTGATAAAAAGGACATTGCCTGGCTGAATTTTCATTGGGGGTTACAATAACTGTATTGACCCAAATATAGTGTTGAGGATTATGAATTTAATGCGAAACTGAAATAGTGTTCTCTCCCCACCCCCCCCCCAAAAAGAGACAAGAACAGAAAAATAAATAAGGCCATTGAAACAAGGAAGCACAATACGTGTGCCAGCAAACAATGTAAAAACTAAAAAGACATTAAATCATCCCAGTCTTCGTAGAACGTTGTCACAATGCAACCTGCATGGCTAGTTCAAGATGCCGAGATAAACTCTGACTGCTGATAGCCTGAAATGTGCTAAAGTTGCATCAAGTCTGGAGTGAACACTATGGTTGCTGTTAACAGTGAATGTATACATATAGCTTACCTGATTCTCAAGAGGGGTTGCATTATCCATAACTTCAGATAAAATCAAAGTGTAGAAAGGATGAGTTGGGGAAATACGCTGTATGCTCTTCTGTTGTCTAGATTTTGTGCTACCATTCTCCTTCAGCTGAACAAACAATGTAATGTGTGTATTCTTAAAGGCATAACAGGATATATCCTTACTCCCAACTTTTTATGTACAGCTCTAAAAATGTTATTTATTATTTTGCGTAGCAGTATGTATCATGGAATTATTGGTGTTTTTTTTTTTTTTTTTTGGTGGGCCTGGAGTCTTGTTCCCCACTTGATGGTAAAATGAAAGCAATAGTTTTGTACTTAACTGCTGACAATTGAAAGTTATGAAGTGGCAAAGTTTTATGTCCCAACTATGTATTACCCAACAAGTCAGAGCTTTGACGTTGAGAGAAGATGAAGGAGGAGATAGACAAGAAGAATTTAATTGCTACTCCATTTGATGACTCTTATTTTATTGAAGGCCTTAAATACCTCCCTTTTCATCCTTAAATGCTATTTGTGTATATAGAATAATTTCCTCTTGCTAGGGTATACTTGCATTTGCTTTGTTGTTTTGTTAGTGCAGTGAAGGCCTGAATGATATTGATCACTGTATCTTCAAGAAATAAAGTGACACAAGCTCTACTTTTCTTGTGCATGTACCTCATGTTTGAGTGAATGAAATCGAGGTTGTTGAGTGTTGGTGTGAAAAGCGAGTGGTTTGGTCAATGTGGCAGTATACAAGTTGTGATTGGTTCTTGAATATCTGGCACATCTCACTCAGCAAATGAAATCTTTTACGAAATGTGGTGGCTTGGCCAACACAATGCACTGCTCCTGTTTTAACAGAGTTCAAAAACAAAATTCTTGGTACAATGAAGTAAATAATCAGGTCCCCAAATTATCATCTGTATCATCCTTATATTCTCTATACTGTTCAGCTTTATTGAAATTTCGACATAACGTAAGAAACTTCTGGTCCTGAGGACTTGGGGTATAACAGGAGTCACTTGTATCTCGATACACATCTCATTTTGCTCCAAAGATAATCATTCATGCAAATTTCACTTGACTCAGTTGCTACCATGAGCATGAGCTATCTTATATGTACTAGTATACCTACATGTAGGTACATGCAATGGTGATCATACTGTCGGCTCTATCAATTTCCCATGCAATATGGCACCTCAGTCATAAGAATTGGTGCTAATTTTTAACAAACTTGTACATGTATATGAAGAACTGAACTCGTATATGAAAGTGTTTCAGAGACCTTTTACAGCCCTGCCCACTTGGGGACAGTTAACCTTTTGTGGAATAATAATAATAATGATATGAAAAATTCATATAGTGCTTATGACCAAAATGTTTCTAAGTGTTTTACAATAAACAAGAGAAGCAAACATATAATCAGCTACAAATACAAATTATCCATAAATGACACAATTGATATTGCTCTTGAAATACGTGGGTCCCGAGTTTCCTTTTGAAAATGTTGGTACAGCTGTACTTGTACAAGCTCTGCCTCTCCTATTGAAGTTAGGGCCTACATAAACAATACCAAGGCACTAGTTGAAGAAAGTACAGGACATAGTTATTTACGAGTACTAATTTTGTTCTTAAAGTGGCTTTTTGATCTCGTACAATAATTCTGTCTTCCATGGCAGTCACCCTAGTTGCTGGCCCTTGTCTATTAGAATGAGACATAAACTGGTTTGAATATAGTGCCTGAAGCAGTTCCAAAAACCCTCTGTATGCGTCTGCGTGTTTAATGTGAAAATATTCGTTTTGTTACATACTCTTGGCTTTTAAGACATTGGTGTTTCCCTTTGTTTTGTGTTGTATGCGACGTTGAACATGGTTGTATGTATTCGACTTAGAACTGCTCTGGACAGCGGTACTGGTATGGTCTGGACGTTGCGCAATACCCCGCACACGTGGAGCATGCACCGCTTCGTCCGTTGGGTGTTTGGTTGTGAGCGTGCGCGCGATGCGCATGTAAAGCAAGTGCGTGCCCGTGCGTGGCCCGTGCCACTTGCACCATACCATGTACCACCACTGCTTGTTATAAACGCGTATCCCCGAAAGATGAAGACGATTCAACTCATCACCAACGATGGCAGAATCAGCTGAAAAAGTCGACACACAGAAATTAGCGAAAGAACTCGATGAAAAACTTGACAATTTCATCGAATCTCTTCCAAGAAGAAATTATGATGGTGGACTATCAGAGGAAAACTGGGAAGAGGTAATACACATTCTTTGTAACGCCGATAACGAGAGTAGATTTAAATTTACATATCGTTTTCTTCGCAGTTTTGGTCCGTAGTCCCGTCTGTAGTAATACATGTACGTAGGGCCTACATGTCATCTCTTGACTGGCATTGCATTGCCAGTCAAACTCAAAGGTTAACTGTTTCTGGGAAAAGGATCTTTAAAAGTTCTGGTTTAGAAAGAATGGTTTTAGATGTGGTAAATAGAGAAAATAGGGTAAAATTTACAAGCTGAATTCTTTGTCTTGTTTCTCTAAACTCGATAACTGAGTAATTAGTCTTAAAAAATATAGAGTCTATAGAGTAAAATATCCCGTTTGCGGCAGTTTAAGCATTGTTGAGGGTTTTTCCAACTTGTAAACAAATCAGGCAAATTATTTTCAACCATTTTATATATCATAGACAAGATTATTAATTAACGCAATTGTTTTCATAAAAGAAATTTACCATTGACCAACGCAGTTTACATGATTTACCAGAGCAAAACCCGGCACAATTTTCACCGATAAGGGCGATATGCGACGTAGTATTTCTGCTTGCGGCACGATGTACAATCCCTATGCAATACGCGCGTGCTCCGCGATCTGTAGCTGAACGCCTTCACATGTCTCGCGAACATTGCGCAAGTGCCAATTCCCATTGCGAAAGCACGTGAAAATAGCAGGCGCACATGCATTGGCCGCAAACAAGATCGCAAATCTGGCAGTGTTGTTGATGTCTTTCTCGTGTATTTCTCATTTTTTTTCGATGGTAACCTCCACTTTCCAAAAAAAATGGCGGCCCACATCGGCTCGCGAAAGTTCTATTTTACGTGAGGATATGTTTTCAAAATCCATGAACATCGAGAAAACGACAAAAAATCCAGTTTCTTGGACCATTGTTTCTTAACTGTTATGTTAAGAAGTACCGAAAATTTCATTTTGGATGCGATATGTTGTCATTTAAGTGAGAAAATTTCACTTTCGTCAAGAGATCGTGCCCATTTTATCGGTTGGTTTTTGTTGATTGCTAGTGTGTTAGTATATGTGTAGTGTGCATGTAACAGTGCAGTGCTGTGTTTAGTGGCATATTACCGTGTATGCTGTACCTGCCGCGAACGGCTGCATGGCCGCATACTGCTGTAGTTACTCTATATACAGAGGCAATTGCTCAGCAAGAAGCAACCAGTGATATTTGAAAAGTTTACAAATGATGGATTTGACTGAAAACATAGAGCCCCAGACCCCTCTCAATCTCAGCGCAGATGGTTACAAACCACTGAAAATCTAATTGTACTGTGTTCACCATACTGAACTTGTTAATCACGAATGAGATATTTTGCAGATTGGGACTTTTACGACAATTTTGTGAGTGGTTAAATTTGCTAAACTGGATCTGGAGAGCCACATAAACGAAAAGAAACTGAGAAAGAAATGTCAATATTTAAAAGGGAGAAGATGGTGGTCCCACCTTGGAGATGATCTACAAATCTACACATTGCATCTGTGTCATTGGAAGCAATATTTTTCGAGAGATGCTTGTGTAGCAAATATCGGTTAACTTACAAAAGTGAGGAAAATAAAAACACTTCAAAATACTCTATGTACATGCAAGGTAATTTATGCAGTTAATGAAAGGACAATAAGAAACCACTCATCTTTCGATTGAGGAACTGTAACCATTCTGATCATGTGCATTTTAATACGTTGAATAGATTTCCAAGTGTTGGATTTACAGACTCATTAGAGTTGAGGGTAGCCTGTGTAAAGCTCTTCCAACATATTCTCAAGTTGAGTTTCAGTGATACTGAATCTGCCCTTTCCTGGAGCTTATCTGTATGTGCATTTTTTGTTCAACAGAAGTTACTTTTGGGAGCTCTAGGCAAACTTGGCTGTTTCTGATCGTGGGGTGGTCCATGCTACTTAGATTATCCACTGGCAGACTCTTTTCGCAAGCTTTTTACAAGTGCAGATCTTTTACAATTACCATGTCCCACATGTTCATTTAACCATGTGCAATGATGATGATGATGATGATGATGATGATAATAATAATGATGATAATAATGATAATAATAATAATAATAATAACAATGATGATGATGATAATAATAATAATAATAATGATAACAATGATGATGATGATGATGATGATAATATAATGATAATAATAACAATGATGACAATAATGATAATAAGAATAATAATAACAATGATGATAACGATAATGATAATAATAATAACAATGATGATGATAATAATAATAATGATTATGATTAACATATAGTGAATCGAATACTTACTTGTACATGTTTACTTTAGTTCTTTTTTTGTGTGTGATTTTTTTTTCCGTGCCCTAATGATTCTTCTTCTCTTTTCTAGGAAATTGAGAAGATCCCTCTGTTTATGAAAGAGCTCCCTGAAGACATGAATGAGAGTCCAAGTCTGGTTGGTCTGCAGGAGATCAAATACGCCAGTGAGGAGAGCACTAAGGAAGGTGTGTTCTCCTTTCCACCATTCATTCATTCATTCATTCATTCATTCATTCATTCATTCATTCATTCATTCACTCATTCATTTATTCAGTCAGTTATTCCTTCAATCATTCATCCATTAATTTAATCATTTATTCATTCATTCAAATGTTCATTCATTCATTTCTGCATTCATTCATTCATTTTCTTTTAATTCATTCATCAATCTATTAATGCTTTCATTTGTCTAGATTCATTCATCATATGCTCATGCGTTCATTCATGTACTACAGTTCATCCATCCATCCATCCTTTCATCAAAAACTTTACCTTGCCCAGTGGAATGTACATCATATGAATGATATTTGGAATGTAAAAGAAGTTATGACTGCTTCATTGCTTGTGTGAAAAGGAATACGATATGTCACAAATATGACCAAACTAATTTGCAGATTGCAAAATTCTCCAGTGTGCTTGATAGAAAGATTTTTGCCCCTGATAAAGGTATTGTTAATCCTTACAAGATGGAAACTGGGCACATCTCGTTTCTCTGGGCAATGAGTTAAGACTAAGAGCTCGAAATATCATTCACATCATGTAAGTTCATGAACAAAACATGCTTTGACACAATGAATGGAACTCCTGGTACAACAATAATGGAACATCCAAAATGGCCATGCATGTGTTCTTGTTAACATTCCAATTTCTAGAGGCTGTACATGCATTGTAAATACTATGGATAACAGAGTGAAGTGGCCATAAGATATAGATAGATGTATAATGTATAGATTATGTAGATAAATTAATCATTTAATCATGTATTAAAAGACAAATTATCTTTCCTATTTACAACATTGTTGTGGGTAAAAAGAACAAACCACCCTGAAGTTGATTTAGTAATGTGATTGTACACTCTGAAATGCTTTCTTGTCCTTACTAGTAACTTTGTATTTACAAGTCAAGCATTCCCCCGTAGACATGGATGTATTGCTCGTCACACAGTCTTTTGTCATTTGTGTTGCCATCTTGAAGATAATGCTCTGACCCACAAGGACGACGGCAACCACTGGTTCAAGAAGAAGTTGTACAAGCAGGCTGTCAGGGCCTACACGGAGGGTCTGAAGGAGAAATGTGGGAACACAGAGCTCAATGCCATCCTTTACACCAACCGGGCTGCAGCTCACTTTCACTTGGGTGAGTTTCCCAGTGTCCTACAGTTTCATTGGGGGGGGGGGGGGGGGGGGGGGGGGGGCAGGGGGTAGGGGAGGTAGTGCTCGCTTGGAAAAATATCATGGTGGAGCCCTCCAAAAATCATGGGTTTTCTTAATGTATTTTAGATTTCCAATTTTTTTAACTGTTGTAGTATCAATCTTCTCCCAAATTTACTACAAAAAGATATGGTTGATGGTTGTCCAACTGTGACCTAATTAATGATTCAAGAGGAGATTACTGTTTTGATAAAGAAATGACAGATCTATAATAATGATTATGATATAGATAATGATGATGATGACAATGATTATGATAGTGATGATAATGGTAGTTATAACAAAATGATAGTAAGAAGGGTTATAAAGGTATAAATACTAATGATTATCCTAGTATCTGCTTATTTCACCCAGAGTTGCCTCTTTTAGTGTAAGAAAGGTTTCTAGAGTTTCCAAATAGTTGGGTAAAGAGGGACATATCATAGTGGATAGAATATCTTGTCTGAAGATGTGCTGGTATGCCTGGTTGGGTTTGATCCACAGATCTCCTACTAAAGAGCTCAGGGCCTTACCTGTCTCACTGTTGTTTGACTCACAGGTAATCACAGATCTTCGCTGAATGATGCCAAGGAGGCATTGAACCTCAAACCTGACCATCTGAAGGCGGCACTGAGAGTCATCCAGAGCTGTATGGAGCTAAAGGATTACAGCGAGGCGGTCCTGTGGTGTGACCGGGGACTTCAAATATCCTTTGAGTAACTCATTGCTGCTCACTCTACCATTTATTTTGATTTGCAATGTATATCTTTTGGTAATCTTTTATTCTTCTGTTAACTTTCATTTAAAGGAGAATTCCAGAGCAGTTAAAAGTTAGTCTGAAAAGAAAGAGTATAAGTGCTTTGTTCACTCACAAATATGCTCCATTCTCAAATTCTAATGTATGTTACTGATCATTATTTCAAAGTTTTCAGCCATGAATAATTACGTTTTATAATTCATAGCAGAAGAAATGAATTTTCATAATTCTATTATTCTTTTAACACAATTATTAACTCTCTCGTCTGTGTATTGATATTAACTTTTTAGACTAGCTTCCAACTGATCCAGAATTCCCCTATATGCAAGGAGATTTCAGCCGATACATTTATACTGCTCTACCTTGTAGAATTCTAATGCAGTCAAGTCTCCAGGTCTTTGATAGCTGAATTTTTATTCTTCTACATTTTATCTTAAAAATGACAAGTCAGGTTAATCTTCCTTGACCACAAGAGCACAATCATCCCCAAAATGAAGTGATGATTAGTACAAGAGCAAAAGCATCCAAGCTGAAGGTGAGTGTAAGCTTTGTGATGAAAAATTTCTTCATGTCTGATGTATTTCCAAAGTTTTTGGTGCCAAGATATTTCTTCCTTAGCCTTTGTTCACTAAAGGAACTGTACATTTCATGTTGTCATTGGAGCTTGAATAGTGCAATTCAGTGATAAAGGGATGGTATGAAACAGGAAAAATTCTTTAATTTGGTTTGCTGAGGAGTTCGGAAACTTTGCATTGCTGTACAAAAAACTTTTAAAATTAATGGCTTTTTAAAGGGCTGTCTGATATTCCTCCAACTTCACAGATACGTTCTACCATAATTTCTGCATTCACTCAATCGACACTTATGTTTGAGTTTCATTCCCCTTAAAAGAATATTTCTATTTAGTCTTTGTATTTGTCATGTTTAGTCACGATTTTTTTCGGTTGTACTGCATATCTTTAGTTTTTTATTATTTTAACAGTGAGAGAAGAGTAGATCAAGAATTCTTCAGTCTCTTTTATTTTTTTTTTTATTTGAGCAGAAAGCGGCAGACAGGGAGAAGAGGAAGGAGCAGCTGAAGGAGAAGAAACAGAGGGCGATGGATGAAAAGCTGATTAATGCAATCAAGGTTGGTTCGCTGGAGGAATAACAGGTCTATGAGATTAGACTTGACTTACCAGACTTTTAATGCCCTGATGGAATATTGGGCAGTATGGTTATCATTTATTTAATTTTTGAATGGACCTTTTGTTTTATCCTTTGTTTGATTGGCTAGCAGTTACTACACAGGTTAAAGGACAAGTTCACCTTCGCAGACATGTGGGTTGAGTGAATGCAGCAATATTAGTAGAACACATCAGTGAAAGTTTGAGGAAAATTGGACAATCCTTTCAAAATACATGAATTTTTAAAGTTTCTGCTCAGTCACGGCTGTATTAGAAGACTACTATAGCTTGTGATGTCACATGTGTACAACGACATAATGAAAGAATAAAGAAAATTCAACATATTTTCACTTTTCTCGCATAACAAAAGAACACTCAACTTCTCTCTTTCAGAAGGCAGGGGGAATAATATTACCTTTAACATACGTCAGTAAGAAGTCGAAGAAATTTGCATATTATTCGTAAAGTAAAGTTTTGTAAAAATTCTCTTTTTATTTTCCTTATATTGTTGTATGCATGTGACATCATACACTGTAGTAGTCTTCTCATCCAATAGTGACTGTGCAGAAACTGTAAGGAATTCATAACTTTTGACCGAATTGTCCAATTTTCCTCAAACTTTCACTGATTTGTTCTACTAATATTGTTGCATTCACTCAATCCCCATGTATATGAAGGTGGACTTGTCCTTTAAAGACTGACAGCTTGAGAAATATATAAGGAGGCTCTGTAATGGCATTCTACTGTTTATGTGTTTATTTTTCCTTGGAAGCTCTTAAATAGCCAAAAAGTGGTCACTAATCATAATTGAATAAGTGTATACTATGAGTCTGAATATGATGCAATACCCATAATGTGTCAATAGATGTAAAATGACAAAATCTCAATTATACAGAAACACATGGTTGTCTTCAAATGTGTTTGCAAGAACATATCAGCTCTGAGTAAATACCAATATATACATATTGTGTGCCCTTTACCGGTACATTCTTCTAAAAGTACATACAGTCATTCATATCATGAAATTGTTCATGAAATGAAATTTATTATATTTAAGTATACATTGGATCCAGAGAAGGTAGTTGATACAAGTGAAATCAGTTGATATGTGACCCGCTACAACAAAAAGGTCGTAAACTCGCGCACGGTTGAAGCTGTGAAAATCAAGTTTGAAATCAGAGCATTAAAATTGGTCAAAACTTCCGATTTTATGATTTTGATATATTATTGGAGTCTAACATGTCTTCTATCATCTGTCGAAATTTTGAAGCAAAATGATCAAAGGAAAGATTTAAAAAATAGCGTTTTTCTGAGCCATGTTTTTTGGCGTTTCAACGAAGCAGAAACTGGTTCGAAAATTTGGATTGAGCGCCACAGATAGGTTCCGCCCCTAACAATGACCAGAGTGATCTCATTGGTCAGTTTGCTGCTTGCTGCTAACCGAAGCGTGAAGCTCGCACACTGCCCAGTCGACTGGTGCGTGCAGGCAGAGTGCGCTATGCTCAGCCGGTTCTCATATCCTGGTCACTGATTGGTTGGTGAGGAGACCGCCGACGCTGATGTGCTTGAATGAACTCTTCGGGGGTTGCTAGGGCTTACCTTCTATTGTCCAGAGGTGAAAACTGACTTGCCTGTCCCTTGATCGCGATTGCGTCGAAAGGAAGACTTTTAGGGCGCTTTTCTCGAAACAGTGATTTTCCAGACGTCTCGACATGCTCTCTTTTAAACATCGATATCCCCGCAGCCGATTGTTTTTATAAAATGTGTTATGTATCGATTTAAAGCAGAAAGATTAGGGGATTATATCATGCAATTTTCAAATAATCGACCTCGCCCGACTTTAGGATCATTTTGTTGTAGCGGGTCACATATATCATTCGAGGCGACAGATAAGTCGCCAGAACTTGTTGAAGCAATGGACATTGCAATGGATACTGATTTTCCCAATGTGGAGATGACTGATGACATCATACAAAGAATGAGCATTAACCCATTGAGGACAGTTTGATTTTGCTACAACATGCATTTCCCGTAGATGCTTGCCCGAGTATATTCTGCACTCGTCCTCAACGCCTTAAGCTACTTAATAAACTTCATGTGACAGTCAAGTGTTCAACCTGCTTTCAGCCAGCCTGCTCTTTTTCCTTGGTTGCAGTCGCGGAGCATTAAATTCTGGAAGGAGCCTGCAGATGAAGACGATGAGGAAGAGGACGAGGGTCAGAAGATCAGGTCAATTGTGACATCATTGACCTCAAATGAAGTGTCTGGACGTGCCATTGTCTCCATCGACGAAGAGGGCGTTCTTCACTGGCCAGTTCGGTTCCTGTACCCAGAACATGGACAGAGTGATCTTATCTCTGCCTTCAGTGAAAACACAAGGTAATGTGTGCATGGAATGTTTTTGTTGTGTGGATATTGTCACACGTAGCGCAGTTGTGGGATCATGTTAACAATGCCAAAGTTTTTTTTTTTTAATTGTTGAATATTATGTATTATACAAACATTTCATCTTTGTAAAATTTGTATTATTACTCATATTGTATCAACAACAAAATTAAGAACATATTAAATTTGTCTTTTTAGACTAAATGCGAAAAATTGATCACAGAAGTTTTTACGAGGTTGAAAAACCTGATGATTAAGTAATGAACCCATTATAAACAAGAGTTTCACTGAGTTCTCCTAAAACATCTTTTTATCAGGTCATGATTATTGATTCAGATATATTTATGCTATATGTGTGTGCTACTTTACTCTTTTCTGTAGTTTTGTGTAATCGTGAGCCTTTCGGAGTGCTTAGAAATCAACACTTATATTTGTATTCATGCCAAACAAAAGCTATAGTCAGGTTATAATTATTATTCATGATTTATCCAAATCGTGACTTGCAGCAATGAAATCGTTGAATTGCTTACAATTGTACTAGGAGTAACACTACTTTGGTATGTATGTATATTTGTTTCTGTTTACAGATTGGGCAAGTAACTCTGAGTAATACACCTATGGCCCACCAACTCCAAAAAAGTAGAAATTATCATGCTGAAAAGAATTCAGCGTATTCTTCACAAATTTTGTCAGATACTGTTAAAGTGGAAATGTTCACGATGTGGAGATTTTTGCATATTTTGCTCAACAAGAAAATAGGGTGAAAATGAAAGCACTCAAAATTTTTGCTCGTAATATGCAACACTATTGAATGTCTTGACTCAGCAGAATTAAAAGCATACAAAATGTACCTGGTATTTAACCCAGCCGAGCAAGAAAATTACACAAAAATTTCCACTCTTACAGTAGGGGACATAATGCGTGGTGTTGATCAGTTCTCCTATGTGTCAATCTACAGATTTCTAGACCACCTTGAAGTTATGTTCAGTGTGAACGAGGCTCCTCCAGCATGGGATCCCAGCAGAGAGTACAGGGTGGAGAATTTGAAAGTAAGTCCAAAGAGAACATTCGCAGTGCGTCCATTCATATGAGTAACAGAAAAAACTTTGTGTTAACCCTTTCTGCGCCAGGAACTCTGTTCACTATGTACAATGCTATGGGGTTTTCTGTGCCAATCAGTACTCAAGGCACACAAAGGGTTAGGTAGCTGAACACTGGAATGTGTGGGTAGTTCAGACAATGAAGAGACTTGAGCTATTCATACATAAACAGTTGTGTTATCGTCAAACAGTATTAAAAATCACAGGATTAAAAGGGGAAAGAGATGGAGGTGTAACCAGGAAGTACTTATGGCTCTGAGCAATTAAAGTGGGCCAATCTCAACAACAGTTACAAATAATGAAGTTTGTAGGCACAAGAGATGCTGTGATCTTTAGCAGAAAAGTGAGTGAGTTGACTAGAAATTCATTAGAAGAAAAAAAAAACCTTAGGTAAGGATGTTAAGATGGAATAAGTTGACTCTTCAGTATTCGGTCAAGAGAGATTATGAGACCATTACACTGGAAGAAGATTCTATATGTTTGAGTAGGAAGTTGGATAGGATTAGTGGAATGACAAAGATAGGTATGATGAAAACAATCATACAGATTTCTTCCCTATTTTGTTTGTGACTAGGAATCTGTGCAGTCATTATTTCAAGTCGCAGATCAGTAGATAATGGTAATTTGTATGGAACTATATTGATGTCATAACACATCACTTTCTTCGATTGTCACAACTTTTCAGAAATGGGTCTTGATATTGCTCATATATCGATAGTATTTGAAAGTGTTAAGCTCAACATTACTGGTAGCCAGAGATGACTTAAAAACAAATGATGAGACAGTGATTTGTATGAATGGAAGATATACAATCCGTGTCACATCTCCTTCAAATCATCCCACAGGTGTACTTTGAAGATTACCATAGCAACAGCCTTGTGGAGGTGAAGCCAAGACAGACTCTCCTAAAGACGTTACAACATCCAAGGTGGGAAAATAATGAAAGTAGAGCTTGAAATGATGAAAATGATTAGGGAATCTGTAATGATTGTTGTCCTGATGAGGTTATTCTTTAGCATGATGATGATATTTGAAACAAATAGATATGCAGTGATGCTTCTGCTTGGGCTGTTAAAGGCATGGTACAGTATTGGTGGAGATGAGAATTTGGCTTTTAACTTTTTGCGAGATACCAAAAAAAAAACACTTATGACATCGTACAGAGCATACCATTTTAAGAGGAATTCAAAGTTTATTTGATGAAAATCGGGTTTGGAATGACTGAAACATCCAAAAACAGAGTAAAACAAAGTGATTGTGATAAAGTGTGGGTCCCACACTTTATTATAATCGCTCTTTTTTGGATATCTCGGCCATTTCAAAACCAATTTTCATCAAATAAACGTTGAATTCCTCATAGAATTACATGCTCTTTCATATTTCAAACGAGGTTTCTCACTATCTCACCAAAAAATGATAAAAACCTGAAATTAGGTCTCAACAAAACTGTACGATCCCTTTAATTAGTGGTACTGCGGCAGATAACGATGGTGATAAAAGTATATTTCAAAAATCTGGAACTACAAAGAATAAAAGCATGTACAAGATGCAAAGCAAATACGTTATTATGCCATTTGATATGTTACTCTGTGTGATGGCTGTATGAAGAGTAATTTTGAGATTAGAGTAAATATACACCAATTGTTGGAAGAAATAAAGTGCATTAACATTATCGACAAGGCGACAATAAACACTTAATTCATTTAATTCCAGGCTCTAACTCCATAACTAAATTTAGTGCCATATGATTTGGCCACTATGTCTCCAAAATGGAATAAAACAGTGTTTTTATAACATTGACTAATATCATGAAAGTCCTTTGATTCCAAAGTCCCAGCTCCATTGTGTATGTGAATACTTTATGAGTCGTCAGTAAATCTCCACAAGTGAATATCACGTGATTCCCATTTGCTTGCACAAATCACATTATGAATATGCCATTCCCTATGACTGTAGAAAGAACTCATGACATGGAGTTTTACCGTATCACTGTTCTTTATGTAACATCCATTGTCTGTTTTATTGCAGGTATGTAATAGTCGGCGGTGTTCCCACGTTCTTCCTCCTGTCAACTGCGACTCCGTACCATGAACAGTTTTTACAGAAATATGTCAAATAACCGCAGGACACGGTGAATGACCAGATGTTTCATGGACATGTTGCTCCTGTGCTCCCTGCTCGGAAGTTTCAGATAGCCGACAACAGCTCAGTGCATTGCTGTTCAGGATGCTGAACAAGAGTCGTACATAGTGACGGTATTTGTGAAGAGCTGTAGACCTCCATCTTGCCGCATGAGAGCAGCACACGATTGAATCAGTTATTCATTCATACAAACATGGAGACATACATACATACGTACATATGCACATCAATACACCTTCTTGCATTCATACATACATACATACATACATGCATACATACGTATGTACATACATACATACATACAGACACAGACACAGACTCATACAAACTACATACACACATAATACATGCATACACACATACTCACATATATACACACAGACAGACAGACAGACAGATGTACATATATAGTACACATGGAAAGATGTGCTTGGTTGATTACAATTCGCATACGGTGTACTATTACTTGTCTATCGGCACACACTACAATGACTGAGTATCTTTCACCCGTTTACCGATGTATGTTCGTACTGGACTGATGACTTCACTGTGTTTGAAAAATATTCTTTCTTAGAAGGAAAATGCGACTGTATACACTCACTAGTGTTGACTCTCATGCACATGGGACTTAACCTGTTGAGGACGAGTCCCGAGTATACTCGGGCAAGTATTTATGGGAAACGCGTGTTGTAGCAAAATTAGCCTGTCCTCAATGGGTTAACATCCAGTTGAAGGAACTGAATACAGTGTATTTTTGTCTCTTACTGACGGGGACAGTGATGACTCACAACTTAAATTCACTGGACCTACTGTTCCTCAGACCCCATCCATTTTAGATGGAGCTTTTACTTCACCCATTGAAGACGGATCCCAAGTACTGTATGCTCGGGCAGGAGTCTGTTGGAAATATGTGTTAGAGCAAAATCAGCTTGCTCTCAATAGGGTAACAGGTAACTTACCACTCACTGAAAATGCTGCATGTTATGCACTGTAGCCAAGGACCGTGAAGATATCATATGGACAAAATGGGTTTGTCACTCCCATCCCCCCGCCCCCTAAAACTAAAGAAAAATATACATGCCCTGAAATGGTCAAATGGTAATTTATACAATGGTAAACCAGTCAATCTTTGTACAAAGGCAAAAGAAGGTGGAATGTTTACAACTATTTTCTGTTGACATAATTTGTAACTTCTCGATAAGTTCCTTGGTAGTGTATGAATGGTAGTGATCGAGAGTATTGAAGAAATCATTTAGCAGGCTTTGATAGAGATTAGATGTAGGGTCCCGGTGACATGATGAATTTTAACTCTAAGATGCATGGAATGCACATGTTGCATCAACATTTAAAGGACAAGATCACCTTTATATACATATGTATTGAGTGAATGTGGCAATTAGTAGAACACATCAGTTAAGGTTTGATGGAAATCAGACATTCCGTTCAAAAGTTAGGAATTTTTTAAATTTTTGTGCAGTCACTGCTGGATGAGAAGACTACTGCAATTGTTAAATGTGTAAAATGTGTATAGGGAAATATAAAGCTGCAGTAGTCTTCTCGTCCAGCGATGGTGACACTGAGACTTCAAAAATTCATAACATTTGAACAGATTGTCAGATTTTCTTCAAACTTTCACTGATCTGTTCTACCAATACTGCTGCATTTTCTCACTTCACGTACGTATATAATTTATAAAGGTGAACTTGTCTTTTAATGGTAGACCCTTGTCATGTGTACATTTTCATCACTGATTGGTACATTTTGTTTTAAATTACAGTCA
Source organism: Diadema antillarum (assembly GCF_040938485.1). Lineage (NCBI taxonomy): Eukaryota > Metazoa > Echinodermata > Echinoidea > Diadematoida > Diadematidae > Diadema > Diadema antillarum. Next base: position 1,286,976 of record NW_027271783.1, on the reverse strand, counting down.
AAATCTAGATATAAGAAATTCTTTATTATACTAGAAAGTCTTGGTCATGATATGAAGTATATTGTTATATTACCAACCAAAAGCAATTAATAAAAGAAGGACTTTATTTATGAGGACCGAAGAAATATGTTAATTGTATTTTGTCCTGTGTACATATTGGGCTCCATTCCTTTTTAGGTAAGGCATTTGCATGTTTTCTATCGTGAGATCATTCTTTCTTAAAAGCGACCTTCAGGCTAGGGAAGACATTTGTTAATCTTTTTTCTTCAAAAGCATACGCCATTGCAATATCAATATCGTGAAGAGAGCACCAACAAATGTTTTAGGGAGATGATGTGTTAAAGAGTTCATGGGAGAAGGACCAGTGTTAGGAAAAGGAAAATTTGTGTCTTAAAGCGGATATTCAGGTATGAACGGTGCACGTACATGTATGTATTTTATTCTGATGAACAAATATGAGTTAATCATGATAACAGTTTTTATGCCTCCGCCACGAAGTGGTGCCGGAGGCATTATGTTTTCGGGTTTTCCGTCCGTCCGTCCTTCCGTGCTAACGAGAGTATGCTTGTGTGGCTAGGAGAACAATAGTGCACAATAGATGGCCTTTATACCGTCAGGCTTGTGTGGCTAAAATTTTTGCTTGTGTGTCTATTTTAACAAAAGGGAAAACAAAGGGGTAGACACACAAGTATATCACCGTGAGGTCCGTCCGTCCGTCCGTCCTTCCGTCCGTCCGTCCTTCCGTCCGTCCGTCCTTCCGTCTGTAATGAATTTTGTGGACAGCGTAACTAAAAAACCTTTTGAGGTGTCCTAATGAAACTTGGCATGTATGTGTATTAGGGGGTGAAGTTGTGCCTATTAACTTTTGGGTGCACATGCTCAAGGTCAAAGGTCAAAAGGTCAAGGTCAAATACGTAAAATTTCACTATTTCCACCATATCTATGCAATGCCTGAAGATATTTTCTTAAAACTTAATTTATACATGTATTACCCAATTAAGATTCTCTGGTGAAAGTTTGGGGTCATGAGGTCAAAGGTCAAAAGGTCAAGTAACAATATTAAAACTTCACTTTTTCTCCGTAACTTGGAAATTGTTCAAGGTATCTTCATGGAACATAGTATATATACATGTAGGCCCTACTGACTGGCAGTGATTATCTAGAGAATTTAGGGTTCATGGGTCAAAGGTCAAGGGCAACACTTCAACATTTTACTATTTCCCTCATATTTATGCAATGCCAGCAGGATTATTATTTTTTTTAACACTTAATTGGTGTATGCATGTACATTGTATTGCCTAATAGAGATTTTCTGGAAACTTTTTTTTTTCAGTTTTTTTTTTTTGCCTCAAAGATCAAGGGAAAGTGCTGAACTAACTTTTTCCTCCATATCTCAGAAGTGGCTCAAGTTATCTTGAAACTTTCTACATATTTTGCATATTCTGCCTGACAGTGATTATCCTATGAATTTTAGGGTCAAACGCCAGATGAAAATGGTAACAATGTACTTTTCAATGCAGAAATTGCACTTTTTCTCCATACCTTGAAAATTACTCAATGCATAAACTTATGAATGGGCAAAGTCAAGTTAAAGTCCTTAAGTCCCCAAATACATGCTCTTCTATTCATCCAATTAAACCTAGGTCAAGGAAGGTGAACATTCAACACATTTGTGACAAACCTGTCATTTTAATATTTTGCCAATTTTGTGAAAATGTAATCACACATTGTCCACATGTACTATAGACCTATTAGGAGAATCATGCATTATGACGGAGGCATACCAGTCGCCTTAGCGACATTTCTAGTTGTACATGGTGTAAATTAGATCTCAAACTTCTAGCACACTGTAATGGATTTAAGAGATAGCCATTTAAGGGCTTTTTACACTTTTAAATTTTTGCTTAGTCCCGTACCAACGGTGGAGCTAAGGGGGGGGGGGGGGACCATTAGCCCAACCGTTGGTACGGGACTATCCTTAGCCCACTTTCTGTTTACACTCGTTTTTGCCAAAGTGGGCTAGCCCCACCGATAGTCCGGTACTATCTGGCCCTGCAAAATAGAAGGGTTAGCACCGCAATTGCGGTGCCAAGCAAGTGAGTGTAAACAGAACGAAAAAAATAATCCTGGGCTAAGCGATGGAGATGAAGTCCGACCCTCACTGACCAATCAGAAACGAGGTAATCAAGTGCTGCCGGTGCGTGCGTGTACGTGTACAGTACACAGCGTAATCATGAATATTCATGTGGTTTGTAAAGTCCGGGGCTAAGAAATACGAGTGTAAAAAGGTCAGTTTTCTCCTTAGCCCCGGACAAGAGATAGTACGGGACTAATTGGCGAGTGTAAAAAGCTGAAAAAATTGGTACGGGACTAACGATAGTCCTGGGTCAGAGAAAGTCCGGGGTTAAGAAACACAAGTGTAAAAAGGGCTTTAGAGCGTTGGTTTTATACACTTTTAGTTTATTGGAGGGATGTGATATTTATGTTCTTACATTTTGCGCCTATGTCTGACCTGCCTAAAATGTAGCCTTTTGCAAAGGCAGCTCGCAGTGGACTTGCATACGGCGGGCGGTGGACTCGCGTGCACACAGCGATCGGATGGGATGGAGCGAGCTTTCTACTCGCGCAGCTCGCCGGTTGCGCGCTGTGTGTGCGTGTGCTGAAATAATAGCGAGCTACCTTTGCAAAAAATGCTACCTAAAATGCGTAGCGAGCATGCAAATACCGTCAGAGAACGTTAGAAAACACGGCTTGCATTATCCATTGTCCACTCTAGTCTTTTGAACTAAATCCTCGCCCATACTGGAAGAATAGCGTCAGAGTTCCTATTTACCCGACAGCATAAGGTGTATACCAACAGGTGTACCACTATTCACACTCACTATTCACTGCTTACACTATTCACAACCTGTAATACAAAATTCCTCGAACTCTGGGATTGTGGTTTCGAGGGGGTTAATTCTTTATTTTGTAGCTACATTGTGGCCACTTGATCCGGACTAAAGGGTTTGATCTCCACAGGCAAGTCTTTTTCATACCACTCAACATAATGTGCATGGTTGTTGTCCTCTGTGGATTTTAGAGAAAACGGCTGGCAAGAAAAGACTGAGCTACTAGGGGAGCATTCATGCAGAACGCCTAAAGTCAATAAAAAAGAAAAAGAAAAAAGAGATGCAACCCCCGGATAGTCGGGCGGAATTCTCCCTGGTGGTCGCCATGAGTGGACGCGCAGCACAAGTCCCTCGCGCAACCGCAGACACACCCATCGCAGGCTCAAGCATCCACACCACCACCCACACAAATGCCCACGCCCAGCAACCATACACCACACGCACATTCTAGTCCGGGAGCCAGCGGGGGTCAGCCTAGCTGAAAAGGTTACCAATTTTTATGTATATAGCAATTTAGTGCATATGCCCCTAAGTATGGAAATGCACGTCTGGCTGGTCATCGGTGGTGGGTGTGGCCAGGAGGGCCAAAAAAAGGACCCCTCAAAATTAGGCTAGCCTAGCTGGAAAAGTAACCCCATGAAAACAACTGGAACTTGTTCGTTACACTTACAGGATAAATGAATGACCATTGCCAGACGTTTTAAGTGGTGGGGGTAGCCGCCAGACGCTCTTAAAGGCCCAACTCCAGCTAGGCTAGCCTAGCTGAAAAAGTAACCTCATGAAAACCACTGGAACTTGTTCGTTACACTTACAGGATAAATGAATGACCATTGCCAGACGTTTTAAGTGGTGGGGGGTAGCCGCCAGACGCCCTTAAAGACCCAAATTTTTCCAGCTAGGCTAGCCTAGCTGAAAAAGTAACCTCATGAAACCAACTGGAACTTGTTCGTTACACTTACAGGATAAATGAATGACCATTGCCAGACGTTTTAAGTGGTGGGGGGTAGCCGCCAGACGCCCTCAAAGACCCAACTTTTTCCAGCTAGGCTAGCCTAGCTGAAAAAGTAACCTAATGAAACCCACTGGAACTTGTTCGTTGCACTTACAGGATAAATGAATGACCATTGCCAGACGTTTTAAGTGGTGGGGGGTAGCCGCCAGACGCCCTTAAAGACCCAACTTTTTCCAGCTAGGCTAGCCTAGCTGAAAATATAACCTAATGAAACCCACTGGAACTTGTTATTTACACTTACAGGATATATGCATGGCCGTTGCCAGACGTTTTAAGAAGTGGGGGGGGGGGGGGGGGGTAGCCGCCAGATGCCCTCAAAGACCCAATTTTACCAGCTAGACTATAGCCCTGGCTGGAAAAGTAACCTCCTGAAACCCACTGGAACTTGTTCTATGTTTGTATCTCACCTGATAAACACTGTCGACATAGTATTCTGGTGTTCTTTCAATAACTTTCCACACTTTTGAGCTATTATAATTATGACCACCAAATTCACTCCTCAGATCATCTAATGATTGCTGTCAAGTGTTAATATTGGTGAAGTCCGACTACGACAACAGTCAAAAAGTCAATGAACTAGGCCTGTGCCATTTGAAAATCTCTGTAATCACAAAGTCGATATACGTGGACGAGACATCACTTCGCTTTTGCCTTGTTAGATGGTGAATATTTGTAAGCTTCCGTTTCTAATTCATACAGCACCAGCATACATGTCTGAGAATAGCGGTAAAGAAGATTAGAGTCTTTGGCAACAAGTGCAAAATTAAATTCTGTGCCTTATTTGCTAAACAAATGTGGTAGGAGGACAACAACCTGTTAGGCAATATGGCGGACCAATAGCTCTATATTATTAGTGTTATAGAATAAATGACAATGATGTAGTTCTGAAGCATACTTTTCATTAAATGCTTTTGCAATGACTCAATGTATACTTTTAATCGAACTAAGTATAATTATATCCATGACTTGCTCATGAATTACGGCAGAACGATTCGGTGAGGAAAGTTTTCTGTCATGTCATTACGGAAGAAGTGAACGTGTCAATATTTTGCTATTTGTTCCATAATTATTTCTGAAGTGGTTAAATGTATTTTCCTCAAACATTTTTTCTTTTATATAATACCTACGTTGCATCCAAATGCCTATTCGTTGAAAAAATGCGGGCCATGTATTCAAAGGTCAAAGATCATAGGTTAATGGAAGTAGGGCATACATTGTACAACATTTCACTAAGTTGTTGTTTTTTGTTTGTTTGTTTGTTTGTTTGTTTGTTTGTTTGTTTTTTTTTTTGGGGGGGGGGCATGATTCAAAGTGTCCTAAAACCTTGTATAATACATGTAGGCCCTATTTAGTTTTGTAGTCACGACTCTTGCTATGTACGATGCCAAACTCTTCCCGCTCATACAAATGCAGCCGTTTCAGGGAAATAATTATGATGATTGGTAATGCTGAAGTGGTTCATAACATTCCATTGATACTATGTATAGAACAGAAAGTGAATTTGACAATGGTATATGATATCCGCAATTTACTCTTTGACAGGTTCTATCATCCGATTAATAGTGTATAAATTGAATATACAGTAGTCCCCTATTCAGTAACTACAGGTTAAGCTGCATTCATTTTGCACGCGACCATGGCGTTATAGCCAAAGATGATTGAATTCTGTAAATCTCTGTGTGCCTGCACAGGATTGGAAAACGAACAACTTTCTGTGTATAGAACAACGAAACAGAAACTGGTGCATGTTACTGCATGCATAATTCTCAGTCACTTTGTTATGCATGATGATGGTTTGCTCATTGCAGTTCCGAAATCTCAGCTCGAGGGACTCGAATTGATCCCAAATCAGTCGGCATGCGTGTATCACCCAAAACAATATCTGAACACAATTATAACTGCAGTCCTCCATAGTCTGTATTGGTTGCCGATAAGGGCTGGTATCAAGTTTGATTTTCATATCATTTACAGTACCTTGTATTTAGATGTTTTCATCGAAATGCCCGTATACGGTATGCGTATCTCAGTTAACTCTTTAAACCATAGTTGTAATCTACGTGCCAAGAATCTCATGTTTTCAATAAGCGTGAACTCCAAGACATGTCGTGACAAGGACTTTAAGACAATTGGCATCGTCATTATAAAACGAATTCCCATTTTACAAGACACGTTTTAGATTTTAGATAGAAATATGGATTCGTTTGAATGCATACAAACAGCTTCTTAAATCCTCTTACATTTTGTTTTTAAGATAATGGTGTATACTTTAAAAGTGTAAGAAGCATGCTCTTGTTTTAGAGGCTTTGACTACTGGTAAGAAGCATATGTTATTCTTATATATTATGTGAATAAGTACGCATTCAAGAACGTTTTGAATAAAACGTATCCAGACAACTGCATATCATATTTTCACCTCTTCCTTCATGCAGATGTATACTCTTGCCGAGAAGGTTAACTGTTTGATAGATATAGTGCTCACCTTATTGAAAAGGTAATTGGGTAAATTTTTGGTTTCAGTATAATATTCAAACACAACTAAGTTAACTTTTACATTAACATTTTCACAACTCACAAATTCCACACGCACACACATTTCATGATTCTCAAGATCCAAGTTACACTAATCCTATTTACTTTGCAGAGTGCAACAACAACATAAGTTATATACTGAGCAAATAGGCTTACATCAGTTCGCACTATTCAAGGTTTAGAGTAGTTAAGGAACTAAATCGTATCCGATTATGTGATGCTAAGTTGCACCTTGAGATGATGGGCAATATTGTCCCTATAAAGGAGCAGGCAGTGACACTGACTTGCTCCTTTAAAGGAGCAATTTTGCAGCAGTCATGGAGCGAATAAGCACCACATAGGTGCAACATCATACCAATAAGGCACAAGAATGCACCCTCAAGAGAGGGTACATTCTTGCATCCTTCGGGCGTAAAGTTGCACCTAAAGGTACGAGGTTGCGCCTTTTTCAAGGGGGCAAAGTTGCTCCCGAGGGTGTAACTTTCACCCTTTCTTGCGGGTACAAAGTAGCACCCAAAGTTCCAAGATTGCACCCTCAAAACAAGGCAAAATCTTGGAACTTTGGGTGTTTCCTTGCACCCTCACGAAAGGATGTAAAGTTGCACCAAGATGTAAAGGCTACACGGGGTGCAAAGGTGCGCCGAAAGGTAAAGGGTGCAAGATCGCACCCTCAAGAAAGGTGCAACTTAGCACCACTTAGTGTGGGTGGAAAGATGCACCCTCAAGAAGAGGTGCAATCTAGCACCACTTAGTGTGGGTGGAAAGATGTACCCAAGGGAACATTTTCGCACCCTCAATAAAGGGTTCAACTTTGCACCCTCTCTGCAGTATTATTTTATACACAACACGTGAATTCCTTGTTCCTGTGAGCTACGGTTAATATGAGCGTGACCCAGCATTAGACACGTGTCAAGCCTTTGCAGACACATAATTTTTTTCTTCATATTGTTTAAAGGTCATTTAAAACAAATTTAAATATATACTTATTTCTTTTAAGTTAAGAGGAGCAAATGTGGAGATCATGACCTGTGATACAATATGTTACGGGAAGTCTATATTTTTATGTGTACTCGGGGTTTTTTCAACTACAAGGAATTACCTATGAGCTAATTGGATAAAGACGCTGAGCATTCCTTTTTTTCATCAGTTAATGTCAGTGCTGGTGTATTATTCTTGAAAAGTTGGTATCTAAATGTCCTCCAAACCAAGTACTTACTGTATAAAATTATATTCCTGTGAGTTACGTTTCTTATGAGCATGACAGATCTGTAGACACGTGTCATAGTGGTTACAAACATTAAGTTTCCTTTGCTTTCATCGTTATCAAGAAGCGATTTTGAACAATAGTTCAGATGTTCTGGTTTTTTCAATTTCGTTACGAGAAGGCAATAATGATTTCATGTAAAACATGTTAAGGAAAGTTGATAGTTTGGTTATTTTATCATTACTCATCTTCGTCTTCTCAACAAGAAGATGATACACATGAGCTCATTTGCTAAAGAAGTTGAAGGATGTTTAATTGCTGGTAGCCACGTAGGGGCTTTTGTCATAACATTTTGCATCTTAATCCCTCGAAACTAAGTACATGCAGTATTAGTTTATAGATAACATAATATTTTTGTTGTTGCTGTGAGCAACATAATATTTTTGTTGTTGCTGTGAGCTTATTCATATGAATTTTAGACATGTTTCTCATATGTTTCTGTCATATGCTTTACTGAAGAACAGCAAATGTTGAGTTTATTGGCAAGAGAGGTTGACCATTACTTTACATTTAAGTTCATTGAAGTGCCGGAGCATAAACTTGTCTTGAAATATTAGCATCCAAAATCCTCCAAACCAAAAACGTGCAATATACTAGACACGACAGGAATTCCTTGTTGTTGTGAGTTATGTTTCTTAAAAACACTGATTTTTTCTGCTTTTGCAATGTACTATGTTCAAAAACACTCTTGAACAATTTTCAGATTTCGTTTCTTTCTTAAGAGAAGAAAACGGTGAGGTCATGTGAAGCATGTTCCTGTAAGTTTTATTTCGTTAATAATTTTTCTTTACCCATCTCCTCAACCGCAAGGTGATACGGTACCTAAAAAGTCATAGGCCAAAGGTGTTGAGCTTTACTTCCCCTTTTTAAAGTAAATTTAAGAGCTGGGGAATTATTTTTTTAAAGTTGGCATTTTAAGCTATGTACACCGAGGACGAGTCTTACTGAATGGATTTCTTGTTGCAGTAGAATTGTATTTTTTATGAGCTTGATGGAGTATTAGACAATTGTATAAAGTGTTTGCAAAAACTGTTAATGTATTCCCTTTTGCTAATGTCCAAAGAGTTCATTTGCCAAGTTTTGATTGTCTTTTGTTTTAATCAGCAGGGGTTTGTTTTATCATGGTCATAGAGGAAAGAAACTTAATTATAAAAAAAGGCCTTCATATAAGAAGAGATACTGACAATTTCATCAAAAGTTGTGATTTTCAACATTTCCAAAATGCAATTGATGAATATTTCTCCCCAGGGCACAGAAAGAAAATAGTTTTTGGTCTTGTTATTTTTTTTCACGTCAGTATGTTATAATACCCGCGGGTTTACGCCCATCCCACCAATTTCCATCCGGATACTGTACCCGGCCCTGTTTTTTTGTTTTTTGTTCTTTTATTTTTGTTTTACACTGCAAAGAAAATGAGAACACTGATGTTTGAGAAAAATCTCGACATGTTTGATTGGGCAATTCTTTTTTTATGTCTATCATTTTTTCCTAATAAGTTTTTTGGTTATCACTGAGGACAAATACAGATACCCTATTTCTTCTACCAAAACCACAGCACTGTATATTCTCATATTTCTACAGTATTTCGTCTCAACACTTGCCCTATTGATATTTCAAAGCATGTTTCCCTGTGCGCTCAAGAAACTCCCCCATTAAAGGAGACCTCCGGGTGATTCTCAGATTTTTACATTTGTACAACTATGAATTAGTTATGCTCAGGACAGAGTTTCAGAATTTGTGATAATTGGGATGAAGAATAAGAATATTTTCAAAAAATAGAACAAATTGCAATGAACAAGGATGATGACATGGGAGAGTCACCATAAGGAGGCAGAACAAAAGAATAAGGCATGCATAGATTATAGACAGGTGAACTCGCAAGCAAGCGGTATTGTTATGGAATTACACTGCTATCATTTCTGAAATATGTGAACCTTATAGCTGGTAAAATTGGGTCTTTGAGAGCGTCTGGGGGCTACGCCCCACCACTTAAAGCGTCTGGCAACGGTCATGCATTTATTCTGTAAGTGTAAGAACAAGTTCCAGCGGGTTTCATGGGGTTACTTTCCTAATTTTCAGCTAGGCTAGCCTAGCTGGTAAGAGTTTGGTCTTTGGGGCGTCTGGCGGCTATTGTCTGGCAACAATCATTCAATTATCCTTTGAGCGTATCACAAGAACAAAATCCAGTGGGTTTCTGGAGGTTATTTTTCCAGCTATATATAGGCTAGTCTAGCTGGTAAAATTGGGTCTTTGAGGGCGTCTGGCGGCTACCCCCCCCCCCCCCCCCCCCCCCCCCACCACCATTTAAAACGTCTGGCAACGGTCATGCATGTATCCTGTAAGTGTAAAGAACAAGTTCCAGTGAGTTTCACAAGGTTACTTGTTCAGCTAGGCAAGCCTAGCTGGAAAAAGTTTGGTCTTTAAGGGCGTCTGGCGGCTACCCCCCACCACTTAAAACGTCTGGCAATGGTCATTCATTTATCCTGTAAGTGTAACGAACAAGTTCCAGTGGGTTACATTAGGTTACTTTTTCAGCTGGGCTAGCCTAGCTGGAAAAATTTGGGTCTTTAAGGGCGTCTGGCGGCTACCCCCCACCACTTAAAACGTCTGGCAATGGTCATTCATTTATCCTGTACGTGTAACGAACAAGTTCCAATGGGTTTCATGAGGTTACTTTTTCAGCTAGGCTAGCCTAGCTGGAAAAAATTTGGGTCTTTAAGAGCGTCTGGCGGCTACCCCCCACCACTTTAAACGTCTGGCAATGGTCATTCATGTATCCTGTAAGTGTAACGAACAAGTTCCAGTGGTTTTCATGAGGTTACTTTTTCAGCTAGGCTAGCCTAGCTGGAGTTGGGCCTTTAAGAGCGTCTGGCGGCTACCCCCACCACTTAAAACGTCTGGCAATGGTCATTCATTTATCCTGTAAGTGTAACGAACAAGTTCCAGTTGTTTTCATGGGGTTACTTTTCCAGCTAGGCTAGCCTAATTTTGGGGGGTCCTTTTTGTGGCCCTCCTGGCCACACCCACCACCGATGACCAGCCAGACGTGCATTTCCATACTCAGGGGCATATGTACTAAATTGCTATACACATGAAAATTGGTAACCTTTTCAGCTAGGCTGACCCCCGCTGGCTCCCGGACTATTCGCTGTACACCCCTATGGTATCAAAGCGGCACCCGAATTTGAACGAATCAACTCTAAATCCTTGAGGGTTTTGAGATATTCAAAATGGCGGGAAAATGTGAAATTCGTGTGGAAATTGTATATTTCAAGTGATTCAGGAAGTAAAAACCAATCTGTCAAATCATGCAGCCATACCAAAAAGTCACACAATCAACTCTAAATCCTTATGAGGGTTTTGAGATGTTCAAAATGGCGGGAAAATTTGAAATTCGTGTGGAAATTGTATTTTTGAAGTGACTGAGGAAGTAAAAACCAATCTGCCAAATCATGCATAGCAACCATACCAAAAAGTCATTCAATGACTCTAGCCGAAATCGAGTAACTTCACATCTTTTAATCCTTTTGTTCGTAAAGCCAGACATTGACCTCGTAAGGAGGATGTTATCTACCGTTTCAGGATACGCGTGAATTACGTCCTTTCAAACTTTCATCGAGATTATTCTAGGATATCTTACGAAGATATGAAGCCATTTTAGGTGCCTTTCTCGCTGATTTGACAAATTCACTCGACTAAAATGTAGGCCTACATAAAATACGAATTATTGTTTAAGAACTCGAATCACTTTAGAGCACAAATTTGCGCCAGGAAATACAGGCCTAAAGGAACTTCCGATTTTAGAAGCCATCTTGAATATCGATTATCCCGAAGGAATTCAAGAGTTTTAATCATTTAGATTCGAAGTAAAAGCCACAAATATGTTTTAATTTTCACCCTTTATGAGAAATATGTGATAACATTTATAAGGAATTTAAGACATTTAGCCATTTTGGCTGCCAATCCGTCAGTCGTCTTGAATATCTCAATTCGATGAAAGAGCTTAATCGTCTAGATTCGGATTCAATACCCTTGAAACACGGTTGAAAATCAAATTGTTTTCAATTTTCACCGTTTCCACCATAAGAAAAATGATGCGAATTTCATTTTTTTTTGGCAGTCATTTTGGATGTCATTTTGAATACAGTATCTCTATTAAACCTAGAGATCTAAAACTCTAAATCTAAGGGATGAAAACGTTGCGTTATCTAAAGTCAGATTCAGTACCGTCCAAATAGGGTAAGACCGTGCACTAGAAAATATTGAACGGAGGGTATAGAAAACAAGATTCAGCCTCTGGCGTCCATTCACAGGGGATAATGATAGCCGTATATCACGCATGTGCACGCGTGGTTGTTGCGACCGGGTGTATAAAGGGCACATTATCTCCCTGCTGCAACCCAGAGTAGGGATTTGTGACATGAAAATAAAATGTGATATTCTGCTAATGTATGCCTACAGGGGCGTTGCAAGAAAATCGAGTTGTAATCAATTGCAAATTCGCATTCACTCGCAAGACCTATCGTTACGACTGATTTCAGGGATTTGCAGTTATTGCAACCTTCGTGCAACGTCTCCCTGAGTGGTATGTCAGCATGTTATAAAGTGTCCTTCTCGACTGACTTTCCCTACTGACTTTAGTATCTATCCAAAACACAAACCTCGGCTAACGTCTTCAACTTGACGAGTTTCCAACAACAACGTGCCTGAAAATTTCATAAACCTTGACCGTCAACATCATCACTTTTGCCACCATAGTCACCATTTTTAATATCTTCATCACCATCACCACCCTCATCATTAATACAGTCATCATTATGACCGTGCCATTACCATCATCACCTCCATCACCATTATCATCGCCATCGACTATCTTCATCATCATCATCATCATCGTCGTCGTCACCATGATCACGACCATAGTCATCACCATCATCATCACTTCCATCTGTATCACCGTCATCGAATATGATGTCCATAAACACACGCTTATTGTGAAATGTAGAAATGTCGTTGACATCGTTCGTTGACTAAATCAAAAAAGTTTGTGAATTAATATGTCCACATCCAATCCTTTATTTCACAAATATATACAAATATACATATCTTGCATGTACTTCGCGGATGTAGATATGCTTGCTATTACAATAAGTATGCTGGTACAGGCAGATACAGAATATGTTGCACATGTCTCGGTCGACCAATCAAACTGCGGTAATAGGTCACGTGATAATGTGCATTTTTTTAGTGCAATGCGTGAGAAACATTTTCCTAGAAGCACATTTCATAGAAGTAAATTGTATCCTCATTCATAGAATTTTCATATCGTGTCAAGAGTGGTTAGGAGGAAAAGGGAGACGACATTCACTGAATGAAATACAATAAATTTTTATATTTTACCTTCTTGAATGATGTAATTTACTACGCGTAACGTCGTTACAGCGCGGAGCGGTAGTTCCGTATGCGTGTCGCGCGCACTTAGCCAATTCTATTTCCTCGCGCGCGTTTGAATCGAATTGTTCCAGTGCACCCCTGGTTGGCTGTTTATTGTCGTTTAATTAGATTCACACGGTTCGCTGAGTATGCACACTGAACGAGAGAATTTGATTAGTGGAGGTAGCGTTAAGATCAATAGTTTTAATTCATGGCGTGTACCTGCGTGCGAGGTTTCCTCCCATCGAGTTTGACAATCGTGTGTACGTGCGTGTGTTTTTGTGCCTTTGTCTGTTTGTCAATGTATGTGTGTTTCAAAAATAGAGAAAGAAAGAGAGATAGAAAGGGACTGAGTTGTGAATTGAAAATGAAGTAGAGCAGAATCGATCGCTGCAAAAATTTCCGCGGACCAAAATAACAGGCAAGTAGGCCTATATATTCCTACTTTGACCCCTTTGGATGTTTGGAAAATGTGGAGTAGAAAGAGGTCCAATGCAGGTGGTAACGATAGCTTACATGTAAACCAGGTTAAACCCTCGGGACCGCTGTCTCTGAACGACATTGTAAGTGTATTATTAAGTCTCGCCTTCGGCTCTCGTGGGGTTGATAATGAAGGAAGCATTCTGGGGCAACATTTTCAGCATTTTCAAACTGTTACAACGTATAGGTTTTCAACGTGCTGTATTCATAGACGGTTATGAACGCCAATCATTTTCTTATTACAGGGAAAAGTAACACAAAACCAAAACAAATGTGGCAGTTTATAAAATACCAGCAAACGTATTGAATGTCACAATACATACATTATGTACTCGTATAATGTTAAAACTCATCGTGTATAAGGTTGTTTAAGATTACGTAAGCGTGGGAGGAGACCCCGGGAGGACACGGAACAATTTGTGCGACCCAGAACAGAAGCCATATTGCGATGTCTGGGCTGAAATCGCCAAGTCAGTGTTTTCAATAATTCATGTGTTGCTATCTTCAGAAGAGTGTGGTAGCTTTTGAGAGCTGATAAAGCGAAACCTGCTCGCCAAGGGTATAGCCAGAGCTGGACGAAGAATTTAATTTGTACACTGTCTTTTGTTTCCGCCGGATTTGCTGGGGGCTTCTGGCCTTTACTTAAAACATAGCGATATAAGATCGCGGTTTTGCCATGTAATGATTGAATTTCCAGAAAATTGGCAGTGCGATCAAAAACAATACAGGCTTTTAAACAGCGCATTTTTAGAACGCCTAGAGAGAGAGAGGGGTGGGGGGGTGGGGGTGGGGGTGATGGAAAAAGAGAGGGAGGGGGTTTCTGGCACACATGGTTTGTGTGTGTCTTTGTGTTATTGTTTCAGAACTTTTCGGTAGCAAACGACGGTTATCAAAGGCGTGAAAAAAAATTCTTTCTTGATTGGAATTCAGACTGTTGGAGGTGCTATTTATACCATCTCATCAGATTGGATCACAACTGACTGATTAAACTTGTTATGATAACACAAGGTACAGGGCTGTTTCTCTACGTACGAAACACACACGCACACACACACACACACGCACACCAACACACACACACACACACGCGAACACACACACACGCACACAGACACAGACACACACGCACACACACACACACACACACACGCACACACACACACACGCACACACACACACACACACACACGCACACACCAACAATAATCCTGAAATGCTCTTCAGTTCATACCATCCTATACAGACACGACAGAGCAAGTAGTTCAACATTTGCGGGCATATTATGATGATGATGATGATGATGATGATGATGATGATGATGAATGATGATGATGATGATGACTATGATGATGATGATGATGATTATCATTATTAGACTTTCCCGGTTTTATAGGGCTACCAATTAAAGTCGTATAATGCCTCATAGGGAACAAGCGATGTTACTCTCTGCAAATGTTGAAGTTATATGTGGAAAGTATTGAAAAGACACGAAGAAGAAAAAAATAGAGGGTTTGTATAACAACACGGAAGCAGGACTGGATCAACGTGAAGCTCCTTGCGATCAAGGAGGTACTTAGGTGAGCTCTATACTATTATACCTTGATGCGATGACGATCAAGAACGTACACAGGGGTAACGTTCATGCGCTTTTCCCCATATTTTCTTTCGCAGACTGTATACGATATATGGAGGGAAGTATATCGCTCCGGTTAATCGTATATCGGTTTGTGCTTTCTATCGCCATACCAAAGGCAATTACTTTAGCCTCAAATTACCCTGTACGAGGCGTGACGGGGCCGCCGTGGGAGGGCAACGGAATCGGATGTTGTTTTATTCATAAGCATTCGCCAATAAACGCCCAGGGGTAGCATAGTAACAGCAATATTTCCTCATAATTGTGCTGTTAGTCTTCGAGTACAGACGCTTTTGAAGGGTTAAGTTATTATCATTGTTATTATTTCCTGAAGGTAAACTGAACGCACCAGCACACTATGTAAATACTCCATTGTCGTTAATTGCATGGTATTACAGTCTCCTGGCGGAAAGGGTTCATTCTTGTAAGGTTGTGCTAACGGGCGTTATATGAAAATTGGAAAAGAGTTATTCAAAAAAAGAATGCCCCTGCAGCATGAACCCTGTTGAAATCCATAACGAAAGAATTCTACGCTATTAAAATGTCCCAATCTATAATCACGTGAAATTATCAAATTTGAATAAAGAAGATTAAATAATAATCTCGTACGTCTCCAATAACTTACAGGGGAGCCATCTTAGATGCAGAGTTGTACATCTGCGTCACAATCTCAATTTCAGCCAGAAAAAAAAAATGATGTCATCTCTAAACATTCTATGTTTAGGCGCTATGCTTGATGTTTAAACTATATATGCGTGCAAAAATATGTGATCGTTATCAATGTGTTGTGTTGTCTTCTTTCATAATAATTCGGAAAAAAAATAGATGAAATAAGAACAATCGCGAGTACTAAGTTTGAAATGACTAAACTGCAATGTATCTAATCAAAAGATATACGTTGTGGTGTAATTTGAGCCAAGACGGCGCCAAATAATTATACTTTGCTTAATTTGATGATATGTGAATATATTTCCACACATGCTTTTCATGCTCTTTAAGTAACACAAAGGAAACTTTCAAGACTTGAAGAAAAGTCTAAAACTTTGTCATTGATTCATAGTACTTTATGTTTATAACAATATCTGAAGAATTTATTTCACCAAGCATCACGTTATACGTCAAATACTACCATAATCATCACTTACTCTTTGTCGAGGGGCAGAAATGATATCGATACTCGTGTTGAATTCTCGAAGTCATGCGTTTTATATTTCATTATTCTTCGCTTGTCAAGGCAAGAGGGTAATCATAGAGTGCAGAATGTAGGTCGCTTGTAGTCAATCAATTATCGTCTGTGCTAAAGTGGTTTTCAGTCTCGAGGTAAACGACAAGTGCCCAGGGGACAAGTCCTCCAGTTGAAAATTGATATTATCATAAAATAAATTTTTATCATGTTTACGGCATCATGGCTCGGTAATTTTCATAATATACGCTGTACATATAGGTAGGCCTGTCTATGTACCCGTACCACTACCAATGTCAGTGATGTTCAAGGTGCAGTAGCGACATCTTGGGCATGCAAGCTACTGCCATACGGTCACTGATTACAAAATTAGTGCATTTATGTCACTCAGATTTTATTCATATGGACTGGGCGACTAACGGCCCAGTTTTCATCGTTTCTATTACACCGTCTTTGATATTGTGAGTTCATGATTATGACCAGTGGCGGAGGGGGGACATCGGGCGCGCCCCCTTTATTTTTTTAAAAAAATCAAAACAAAAGAAATAAAACGACAAAATTGGGGGAGGGGTGCGTGCGCCCCCCCCTTTAATTTTTGTAAAGGCGCCCCTCTTTACCGAATTCCTGGATCCGCCCCTGTTTGACAGCGGTGTGATTTCACACTACGTCAACAAAAAATTATAGCAACGACAGCTGAACACCCCACATTGGTTTTGATTAGCTAAATTCAAGTACAATTCTGTATAGTACAGTACCTTCTGTATATGGCAATCGGAAGCGCACCAGAAAAAGCCTGACATCTTGTATCCATGTAGTTCGTTTGTTTTGTTTGTTTATCTGTTATCACTTGTATTGTCTTGCAAATGCCGAATAAATAGTAATAATGATAACAATAATGATAATAACAATAATAGTAATATTAATAATAACAATAATAATAAAAATAATGATAATCAAGTCGTGAATCATTACTGTGAAATGACGTTCACTCCAGATCAATAATGCTGTCACTTCCAGATAAAAGTTCACCCTCTTTATTCTCCTATATACAGCCAATTTACTTTCGACTTCCACTCAGCCACTTGAGGTTCATTGTGCATGAGAAATTCCAAGTAAAATCCTTTCAGCTTTGTTGACATTTTTGTAGCCTGTCCCATCTGATTATCAAGAAATCCATTGAAGTTTTGTAATACATTTCTTTTCTATTCGCAATAACTTTCCATATAAGGCTATTCGTATCTCGCCAGAATGAAGAGGTTTTCTATGTCGACTTTGTATCTGCAAGAAGCTATAAACATGCGAGATGGCTTGGCCTCGTCTCGTTCGAAGACTGCTTTCCTCGAAATAATGACTGATAAATAAAATCTGATTACAATAACAAGATCAGTTGTGATGACAACACTCAGCCGGGAGCCTTTTCAGAAACATTCGGCAAATTCGGTAATGTGTGGTTGCTGCCAGATGACGTTAAATCACAGTGAATATTGTAATGTTCAGGTAATATTCTGAAATAGGAAGCAAAACATTACGGTGCTTCATTGTAATTATGATAAATATGGCCATAAAGTCGCATTGGCAGTATAATTGGTCTTGCATTTATGATCTTAAATCCTGTTCTACAATGAGTAAGCTTTTCGGAAGTCTAAGTGTTTCAGGGGTCTAAATTCTAACCTCAAACAGTCAAATAGTCATGATAGTATTACCATGAGAAATTGCCGAACAATATCAAAATATGCTATACACAGAGACACAAGACCAACCTTGGTTTTTCTTCTTCTTTGTTCATAGTGAGAACGTATATTGTTACCCTGTTCAAGATGTATCTCAAACTTTAGCATGAATTTGTGTCATGCGCAACTAGCAATAACTAGGTCCTACAGCACTTAATACATGAATCACTATAGAAGGTTTGGAATGTATTATCGTCAACATCGCCGCTCCGGATTCCATAATTACATCTGTTGGAAAGTGAGGTGGCTTGACGATATGTGTGAATGGGCCTGAGCGAAATAGTGATACATCTCCCGAATTGACTAAATTCATAAAAATAATTCGTCATAAAAATCTATGTCTCTAAATGATGAGCTCTGTCAAAATAATCAGGAACGCCGGTATACATTAATCAACACAATTTCATAGTCCATTAACATGTAATTAGCACGAGGATTTAAAAAAAAAAGCAAAACGGTTCTCTGCGTGACAGTATAAGTCTCGGGGAAACGTTATTGTATACCATTGGCAAAATAAATGTTACTTCAAATGCACAAGATCATCAAACCACACTCAATGTAAGAAAGTTATTACGAGTTCGGCGAAGAAATTAGATGGTTGCCTTTAAGGCATTATTATTATTATTATTATTATTATTATTATTATTGTTATTATTATTATTATCACCGTTCTTAGATAGCGCATAATACCTTTGACAAGGTCTCTATGCACTTTACAGAGAGAGAGAGACAAAAAAGATAATCAAAGTAACAATAGAATGCTGCATAGATCAGCGTCTAAAGATCATTATGCTACCTTTTGAACAGAACCTTTTGAACATTCTTCGCCGATATACTAAATCACGTCAAAACAAATAACTGACACGGTGGCAAATAATTTGCCTCAGTCTATCTCATAATGTAGCTGAAGCCGATTACATTTTCTTCTTGCGGCGTAAAGCTGTATTCTTTACAATAAACTTATCTACAATATATTCTGATAAGATTCTATGCACAAAAACACAGGTTAACTCAGTTTTATATTATCACATTGTTTACCTAAGGTTAAATGGAAATGGTACTGTGTCTGGACGGTATTTCAGTTTTATGATAGGTCACCGTAGGTAAAATGCTTCTGCAGAGCGCTCAATCCTCGAAACCTGTACGATTTCTGATCCCTTGTCGTATTTCTGTTCCGTCACGTTAAATTCAACTGAACAGCGCGTGAGTTCCGTGCCACAGAAACAATAAAGTCGTAGCCATAGTAGCTGGATTAACTTGCTGCATATTGCAATTGATCATGTGGTTACAGTCCAAATGGGAGAGAATATCTAGTGTATTGTCTTTTTAAAAAGTTACCCAGAGTATAACAAGCGCTATACAGAGGTCATCATAACAGAGTCACCCTTCTTGTGAGCCAGCTTTTTGCTCTTTTTTGCTACAGCTGGATCGATCCCGCCCGGCTCGACAAGTCGCACCGTCTCCTTCGGGCGAGAGGGTGCATTCGGCTGCTTCATGGCAGTCCGGGCCGGTTTGACCGGGGCGTTGGACTGCGCTTTCGGCGGCGCCCTGGTCTTGGATTTCGGTTGTACCGGCTTGATCGTACCCGCGATGTAGCCGTGTCGATCACCGACGCGATCACGCTTTATGAAGTTCTGGTAGTAGTACTCGTAATTTTTCTCCTCGCGGTCCCCGTGAATGGACTTGATCATGAGCAGCGTGATGGTCAGAACGTAGAAGGAGAGTACGGCGAGGATGTAGACCAGCGGGTTGCCCGCAGGATCAGCTTGGTCCGGAATCTGGGTAGCATTGGTCGGCCCCGCAGAGGTCAAAATGGTCACAGGCGAGTGACCTGTCGAAGTATAGGCACTTCCGTTTAATCCCAGCACAGGCATTTTCGATTTCAGCGAATCTTCAGACAACAGCGACACGAAAATCCCTTCTTCTCAAATATTTCGGTATGCTGGAAATTAGGGATGTGATTTAAATTCGAAGGTAGAGAGCAACTCCGCGTACACCACCGATTTATGTAATTTGAGAACATTGGATTAGGACAAGATACTAGCTATCTCTCCTTCTCTCTGTCGTTTGTTAAATGTCCCTCATTTTCTTGAGAGGTTCTCAATAGTGTTTGAACATCTAGGAGCGTGGTTGATACGGTACACTTTCCATTAAACGAACGAACGCCTTGACAATAAACACAAATTGACACAAAAGCCGTTGACGTGTATCCTGCTCACCTTAAGAATAACATGGTTTCCGAAAAAATTAAATGTTGAAGCAGCGTTATACCACATAAACTTAGAAATGCGTTGATTCTTAGTCACCTTTGATATCTCGAAGCTTGATGTTGATTAGATTAATCAGCTCTGGCCTGAATTTAATGTTTCAGTTGTTCCGCTGTGATTTTTTGTTCATAATAGGCACATGAGCTGCCACACAAGTTTGCTTGGACAAACAATTTGATTCTTGTTGACGAAAAAAGTGTGAAGAGAATAAAAGCCGTCTGTTGTTGTCGAGAAGTCTGTCATTATTAGCTTGGCTGGGCCACACAAAGGAATATTCCTCGTTTCGAGTCCAGCCGTCTGAGTAAGCACGAATAATGTCTCCTCCAAGAGACAAATAAGCACTTCACTGATCTTCCCGCCTGAAAATAATCGAGACTTGTCGCTCTTCTTGTTCTATGTCTTCTAATACTTTTCGCACGGGGTATCTGGCCTGCAGTCAATGAATTCCCTTATCCCATCGTGTCGGCGCCGATCCCTGTTCGATAAATCGTCTGCCGGCAGTCTCAATAATCTCCAAGGAATAGGCGCACACCACATGAAGAGCGGATGTTAATATTTACCCTTGAGCGGGAAAGGTTCATCAAAGATAGGAATCTTCACGTGCACCGTAACACACCAAGCTTATAGGTTCAGTATATCCGTGCTTTTCTACTGAAGTGACAATTTTACTGTTTGTGCAAATCTGCAATTCTTCCACAGTACCTCTCCCCGTTAATATTCCCCAATTCGAAAATTAGTTTCACCTTGTCATATCAGCGACGAGAGAATTTTCATTGGTCGACTGCATACTTGACGCAATAATTTTCATTTCACGCAGGAATCCGGAGAAAGATGGAACAAAACTCCGCCAAATACGAGTAGCACGCTCCGGTATACGTCCTATCGCTACGTCGTTCTTACGGTTTCTGCAATATTTTCAGGCGCCCCCGGTACTTTTAAATTGGCGATCGAACGCGATGGCGATCGATACTGAACCGGACTTAGTAGTCTACAGCCGAACCTCGTGTTTCCAGCCTAGAGCGAAACGCGGCAAAATGCAAAGTGTGGGTTGTATTCTCCACTATTGATCCCACCGTTTGTCTCTAGGCGTTTGTTTATACAGCCTGTGTTTCTTCGCAAATGCTGTTTTAGGAGAATACTACTTATGCAGACAGCTAACAAGACAAAACATAAACTCCGGTGACAGACAGCTTTTACCGTACGATAATAACGTGCTGATATAATTATGTCAACCACCCCTATACTTCATCAGTTGTGGGCGTTGTTTTTTTTTTTTTTGTGACGCAAGTCATACCATTAATTCTTCATCACATTCTAATACAACGCTGATTAAGGCGAAATTTTCTGAAGGCCGAACGCTTTAATACTTCATTGTGTTCATCAGCCAAATCGTGCTTCAGAGCGTACAAAAATGTCCAAATTCATGACGAGAATGAAATCAAGTGATCCACTTTCCCAGGTCCCGTGATTTGCCTCCAGTCACAAAGTAGCAACATTAATAGCGATCATGAACAGTAACACGAATGTAAACTGCGCCTGTATCCCTCCTTCTGCACTATTCTTTGCGGACGAGTTCAGACTACGGTGTTTTTCATTTTCATTCACTGCAGTCTTTGACGTCCGCTGCACACAGAATAAAGTTGCGATTAGCTGAAGAGTAGTTGTCGGGTATAAACAGAACACGAGTTAGGGGGCTAAACACTGACGGTCCGGAAATAAGGTTAGCTCGTGAAGAAGCTATCTCTTCCAAGTTTTCCAATCATCGATCCGGCCTTCCTGCTCTCGAACCTTGGGAGAAGACGAACTAAAGCGACCTGAGAGAAACAAGAGAGGGAGAGGGAAAAAAAAATTAGAAAGATGTAAGCCAAGGTGAAAACTGACATTAACATCAGGAAGTAAATGCACGGAGTGTGTGAACTGTAGCCTAATGGTTCGCCCAGGCGGAATTGCTCGGTGTTTACCTTCTTGTATTTCTTTGCTTCTGTTTTTTTTCCAGCGCCTATTTTTGCTTTTTGATTTAAAGTGGATCGATAGATGTCGACAGCTGTGTTTGAATGGGAACATCTATGAAATTTGACATGAAGTTTGCTGTGCTTTTAGACCTGTCAGCGCTCATATCACACTCTCAGAGAACTTTCTATAGCTAAATATTGAATACAGGGTCATTCATAGATTTGCATTACGAGGGAACCAGTCTGTACTCGCATACACATGCGTATCAATATCTCTTAAACAGTCCAGCGTTTACATGATATATTAGGCCTATATACGTATATATATATATATATATATATATATATATATACATATATATATATATATATATATATATATATATATATATTATATGTGTGTATGTGTGTGTGTGTGTGTGTGTGTGTGAATATGCATACAGACATGGGAAGAGTAGATTTCACATTTGCGCTACATTCACATCTGGTTTAGACTGACTTACAATGACATCGCATCCGTTTTACATATACTGCACGCCACGTCGTTAATGCGGTGCGATTTTTCCACTCGTGCATGTAGTGACATAAGCAGGTTGTCGATCGTCGTGTATTTTCACCTTGTTGATGTTATTTTAGAGGAGCGCCCGAGTTTTTTTTTTCTGCGGGAAAAAGAGACCGCAAAGCGCCTTTCACAAAAGAAGAGTGCACTTTGCTTGTAGAATAAATAATTCGGGTTTTTAGTCATTTCTCTCTCTCTCTCATCACTCTACGTGCTGTGCCCGGGTGGAATATATGGAGTATAGATTCATATCATTATCAAGTCAATAATATACTTGCACATTACCTGTATATATGTATATATATATATATATAAATATATATATATATATATATATATATATATATATATATATATATATATATGTGTGTGTGTGTGTGTGTGTGTGTGTGTGTGTGTGTGTGTGCATATTAGAAACTTGTAATACACATAGGATAACATTTTATATTCAAGATATATTGTATATACAGGAATATGGATGCATAAAACGGTAACGTAAACGTACCTAATTACGAACGCTTTTGAAAACGACGTATTTGTATATCTCACAAAAGTGAACAATCTGCACTGTACAAGGGTAATCAGCCCCCCCCCCCCAAATAAAAAAAGAAAAGAAAATGTGATAGTCATCCGATGTCGAAAATAATACCCAGCAAGGCACGATTGTAAAATAATCATTGCCGCAAATTATCATTTTTTCTTTCTTTTTAATGATCGGAAAATGCCATCATGGAAGTGTTCTGTTCGGTACCATTCAAACCTTGAGCAGCTGTGCCATTCACATTATCAGAGTTGTTTAACTCTATTACTATAGTCACCTTTACTCCCAACAGCGGCACCGGAATGACAATGGCACTGCTCCTTAAACAGTAAAATATCTTTCTAGTATATCTCCTGAAACAAGACGAGTGCCAAGCCCTAATAGTTTACATCTTTAGTTAATTTGATGACTGATTGCCGCCGAGACCGAGTGGTAGCGAGAGGGCAGACAATCACTTAAAGGGGTTAGAATTTGGTGAGGTGAGTTCAGTTTTTATCTTTTTGTGAGATACTTAGAAACCACTTTATGAAATGTTAAAGAGCATTCAATTCTAAGAGGAATTAAATGTTTATTTGACGAAAATTGGTTTTGAAATGGCTGGGATATCCAAATACAGAGCAAAAACAAAGCGACCCTAATAAAAGGTTGGTCATAACTTTTATTAGGATCCTAATCAAATGTGGGTCCCACCTTTTATTAGGATCGCCTTGTTTGGAATATTTCAGCCATTTCAAAACTAATCTTCATCAAACAAACTTTAATTCCTCATAGAATTACATGTTCTTTCATATTCCATAAGAGGTTTTTTCCATTATCTAAAAAAACCCACACAAATCATCATAAAAAACGCTGGAAACCTGAAGCCCATCTCAACCTTGTCAACCGAAACTGTGCCATCCCTTTGAAGGTGTGGATTTCGACCCAAGGCCTACCTTGAATGACCAATCTACAGTAGACCATTCCAATTCAAAGAGAGAGAGAGAGAGAGAGAGAGAGAGAGAGAGAGAGAGAGAGGAGAGAGAGAAACTACACATCGCCAGGGACGAATAAATACAGGCAGGGACAAGGGATCGACGCCATGAGAGTTGTGTGTAGTTTTATAGGACACATCAACTTTCAAACTTTGTAGCATGTTTTGTCATGTTTTTGTGATAATATCCAATCATACCACGACAGATACAGGATGATATGCGAATAATGGAAGAAGAAACTGATCGGTCATACAATCGGGAGAAAAAACAAACGAACCATTGTGACCTCATAACGATGACTTCACAGTGCTTTTACACTCGCTTTTAGTGAGTCATCATTTTTTAGTGTCCCGCCAAGATTAGACATCAGCGAGTTCACTTCTTCGCTTAGATTTCGAATTAGTGTTACGTTTGCATTTGCCGTTCCATCGCTTTCGACAATAAAAGCATTGTGTGTTCCCTCGTTGTCTCTGTGTATGTGAGAAATCCTTTTGTGATAACACCTTGGGGCAGAGAAGCGTGATCATATATACGATAATTGTATGAATTATATCAATTATTATGAAGGAGAGTGATTTATCAGGAACAATAACCTCTGTGTAAATTATGTTTATACCAGTTTAAAGTATGTTTGTTCGTGCGCAAGTTTGCGCGCGAGTATGTTGCAGCTGTATGTCTGTATACGTGATGTGCATGTGCGTGCATGATTTTGTGTTGTGTAAGAGTTTGTGTACATAGTGTTTGTGCGTGCGTGCGTGTGCGTGTGTGTGTGTGTGCGTGTGTGTGAGTGTGTGTGTGTGTGTGTGTGTGTGTGCCTGTCCGTCTGTGTGTGCCTGTCCGTCTGTGTGTGCCTACGTGTATGAGAGTGCGTAATGATACAGTTTGAAGGTCAGTGTGAAATAATCTAGTTACTAGAAGCGCCAGCAACCACCGGCAACGCAGAAAAACATTTTCTACAGTCTCTGGGTCTTGCTTAGGATACCAAAGTATTTTAGACCCTCCAGGAGGGTTCTTCCTTACAAGAGGAAGAGCAAAATCTCATCTCAAGTGTCTCATTTGTCAAAGGCCTGTCATCCTTGTCGTGACAGATAAAATAGATTACCGGTATTATTCTCAAAAATGTTTTAAGAACACCGCTTAGCTTGCCCACGCAACCACTCAGTGTCTCTAATGCATCAAGGTAAGTACACCACCGTGCAACACAGAAGAAAGAAATGCCTCACTTCAACGAATGAGTGATTCAATGGTCTTGAACAGACGCCGTGCATGGCTGCACGATTTCATTTCTTACGCACTAATTGTTGCACTAATGATTGTCGCACTGAGAATGACAACTATAAGTTTGCAGATTTAGAACATAATTATGTGTATATGTGTATGATATGTATGTGCGTGCGTGTGTGTGAGAGATTGAGTGTGAGTTTAAATGAATTCGGCAACGAGATTGTTACATCCTGGCAATTATTACTTCTAGGAGAATTGGATTTGTTACTGCTATCATGTGTGCCTTTTAATTACAATTTATTTATCTATTTATTCATATATTTATTTATTTATCTATCTATTTATTTATTCATTTATTTATCTATCTATTTATCTATTTATCTATTTATTTATTTGTTTGTTTATATGTTTATTCATTTTTGTGAACAACGAATCGCAAGGATTCTGTTTTCAAAAGAAATATATAAAAAATCGTTATAAATATTCCAAGAAGTAACACTTGTGTGTATATTTCTCTAGCCTTCTCGGTTTCTGAGAAGACACAATCCATTATCTTTTTCAGTCACCTAAAAAGTAATGAGAAAAAGCATCTGGCATTCATCTAGGTTGCAGTATGTGAGCTGAGAATGTACCGTTTTTATCCTCTGTACAAACGTTCTGAAAAAAAGTTTGCTCTCAAACACAAATTGCGCAGATATGGAGGAAAGGGGGGGGGGAGATGGGGATATTCCACTTCTTGATAGCAACATAAATCGCTCGGTATTGCGCCTCACAAATATTAACGATACAATGTCATATAGCTTGTGCCATCCTGATCAAGCCGTTACCCGGTAAGGTAAGGACTAAACGCAGTCAAATGCCTCGTGGATTTCTATTCCATTTGCCAGGAGCTGCATGGGACCGCACCACGACGTATTCTATCAAATAAAAGAAAATGACCAAATTCCATCCTCCATATTTACTCTTTTAAGAGATTCCCGATCTCGCATGCTCACTGCCCGTGAGCACACTCAGTCTTCGCCACTGCACAATTCCGATATCCTGTCTGCGACGTGACCTACTTAGGCGCATCTTAAAGAGAAGTCGCCAGGATATCACCGTCGATCGGATGAGAGATCGAGCTAGACTGGGATGCCGTAAAAGCCTCGCCAAAGCCCTCATCCATTTTCCGCCGGCTCGCTCAATGCTGCCTGTGAGCTGAGTGTTTCGACGAGGAAAACCAGAACGAATTGCCAAGTGGTTGATATTATACAGCTAGCTTTGAGTCAAAATTAATGTTGTTGAGAGTCATTGCAGTACATACACGT